>NC_070628.1:8352069-8705736 GCF_947347685.1 Pleuronectes platessa | reverse complement strand
TATTCTTGCCTGTGAAATCCCAGCGACCAGGAAGTAGCTTCCTCTCATGTGATTGGCTACAGCTCCAGTAAATTCTGGATGGATGACTTTTCTCATTTGCCCTTTCTCCTGCACATACAGTCTCACTTGGTGATTGGCTCTTCTCTCCTGTGGGGTCGTTCCACTGTGCGTTTCTTTACTCATCTTATTCACTTATTCGTGTTCATTTCATCACGTGTTGTTTCATTCACATAAATGAAAACTAAAACTGGGTCATGACTTAATGATCGAGCTTTTTGAATATCTGCAAACTGACCCGTCCTCCAGCTTCTCTGTTTAATCTCACGTTGCTTGAACGTCTCAGGGATCAACGTGTCCCGCTGACGTGTCTCCGTCTCTTGTTCCAGAACACGGCTCTAGATAAGGAGACGCTCCAGCTCCCTGCTCGTCGCCTCCAGGTCCCGTCCTCCCTCCCGATCCCACCGGCCTCCCAGTCAGGACCGGCTCCTCCAACCAAACCTCCGCCATCACACGCCAAAGTACCAGAACCTGCTGCCGACACCACGTTGACCACGTCTGTGCCTGATGACGAGCCTCCCTGCTCTCAGCCTCCCTGCTCTCAGCCTCCCTGCCCTCAGCCTCCCTGCTCTCAGCCTCCCTGCTCTCAGCCTCCCTGCTCTCAGCCTCCCTGCTCTCAGCCTCCCTGCTCTCAGCCTCCCTGCTCTCAGCCTCCCAGCTCTCAGCCTCCCTGCTCTCAGTCTCCCTGCTCTCAGCCTCCCTGCTCTCAGCCTCCCTGCTCTCAGCCTCCCTGCTCTCAGCCTCCCTGCTCTCAGCCTCCCGGTGAAAACGACCCGTCACCCACTCAGCCTCCTCCCCCCCCCTCCGCTCCAGTGAGCTCCCTCCGGTTCTCTCCGTCACCCTGTGCCGAAGCGTTTCCTGTTCCTCCCCCTCGTGAGTCTGGATCCCCCTCCGACCCTCCTGCTGTTTCCTGTCCTTCCCCTTCATCTCCCCCCGAACCGGCTTCCCTCTCTCCCTCCTCTTCTCCCATCAAAGAATCACCGCACCAGTCCCCCCCCGCCACAGAACCAGCTTCCCCATCCTCCGTCAAACCTGCTGTGTTCCTCCCTCTGTCTTCCCCGACCAAACAGGAACCTTCCCCCCCTTCTCCCCTCCATCCGACCCTGTTTCCCTCTCCTCCCTCTACTCCGCCCCGATCCATGACCCCGCCCTCTCCATCCGACCCACTTCCTCCCAGCCCTCCGCCTCCTGAGGAGCTGATGGAGGTTTAAAGATGTGGTCACCTTCACTCCTCCTGTTTCCACACACACACATGTATGATTAGACGTGAGGAGAGTGAACCTCCACCTCCAGCTTCTCCCTGTATCTGTAGCCTGAGCCAGTGACTGCTGCGTCCTCTCCTTCTTTCCTCACTCGTTCTCTGAGATGGAGGATGGGAGATATTTTTCCAGAGTGTGAGTGAAAAACGAGTTGATTGTGTATATATAGGTTTGTATTTATTAAGGGAGGATGTGGATGAAGGGAATGAAATGAAACCCTGTGCTCTGAGTGGTTGTCCTCGGAAGGCGGACTCTATCACATCAATGTGAATTCTTTCCTTTATTTCTTGTCCCTGTGGCTCTGCTGTAAATATCCGTCACACACAAACATCCCATGTTCTTTGGCGCATTTATATTTCACCATGACCAACTATAGCCACCGAAAGTATTTTTCTCTTTGCTCATGAAAACCACAAATCTACAATGTGATGTACAAAATAAAGGTAAAAGTACCAAGCAGCTAATAACAGTGAAGGAAGTATGTTGAATTTCTGTCTGTAGAAGTGAAGATTAACAGTTAAATCTCCTCGGACTCGAGTTTAAAACACAAACAAGCTAAAGATAAATTTCCGTTAATAAACCAAAGAGGACTGTTTTCATATAAACTCTGAAGATAAACAATTGTCAAAATCAATCATAATAATATTTCCTATATTTAAATTCTATCTTATTAACAGCTCAGAGGTGAAGATACCTCAATGAGAAATGTTTGTTTACTCGTGTTTTCAAAAATACTATTTTGTCTGTCAAACACTATCCCCGGTAATCTGAAGAATTCATAAAAATCTGAAGTATTTTGTATTTAACATACAGCTTCTGTGAAATGAGCGTCTGGAACATTGTTGAAGTTGGAATCCTTTAAGGCTCTTATCACCACAAACTAAATCACCTTCCACCTTCGAGGTCTTTTAGCAACACTGCAACTTCTACTGAGCAGCAGCGCCCCCTGCAGCTTCACATGGTTATTAATTCAGTTGTCTGAGTGGTTTTCATGTAGAGAAGTCGATCAGTGTGATGACCTGAGCTCTGCCTGCATCGCCCCAATCGCTGAACTGAAACACAACCGAACGGTGGATATTACCCATGATCCCTGGCTTCCTGAACAAATGCACCAAACTGATGAGAATTATTAATATTTAAGAAGAAGATAAACACGTCTTTTTAACTAATCTATAGTTCGGTGTTAGTCTTGAACTTGCTGAGGCTGATTCTGGTCATTTAATATGCGACAGTCACCAAAGTTACCTAGAGCAAGAAAAAATGAAGGAGTGGAACATTCTGTCTATTCCAAGTTCCAGTGGATAGTTCAAAAGTTGCATAGTGTTGTTAAGGGAGACGGAGTCAAGACCATTTATTAAATGACTTTTGAATCCCCTTGTATTGTTTAAGACTCACTGACAAGTTCAATTACACAATAACTGTCTTTTATTATTTAAAAAATGTTGTTTTTCATAATGTGAAGAAACTTCTCTGTCGATGTGAAGTTTCTGCTGCGACGGACAAGATGCACATTCTGGTTTGATCCCAGTTCAGAGACTTTCCCACTGGTGACCACACGCTGACGAGCTGCATGAGACTCAACGCTGCTCCTGTCCTTTGATCTTTTTAAATATGTCGGCTTTACCAAGTAGGGATGAATGTGTTGTCGAGGCCACAGGTGTGTGTGTGTGTGCCTCACTGCTTCACGATGCCTTTATCAGAACCAACCTGTGCATCCTCAGTTTATCTCTAAGTGGTTTGTTGTTCGCTGGTTTTAAACTGCTCAGCTGGTGTTAGTGGTGTCGACTCCTCCTGCTCTCAGCTGCATGAAGACAACCCCCCGCCCCCCCCCATGCTCAGTCAGGTTGGTCGCTGAGCTCCTCTTACGTATTCCTACTTAGTTTCCTATGCTTTGACAGAGCAGTTTGTAAAAAAAGGGAAATTTGTATGAAGAAAAACAGGTAGAGCTGAAACTGGAGTTTTTAAATTAGACAGAGCTTTTAATGTCCCACTGTTTGAAAACATGGCAGCGCGAGGGGAAAATGAATTAAACTGAAAACGCAATAAAGACTTTAAAAATGAACAAGCTTGTGTTGAGTGTGTGTTTGTATCACCAGACGTTGGCCACCAGAGGGCACCATGCAACCCACATTTGACACCGAGCACCGTTCAAGTTATAAAATTGGGTTTTATTGTCAGAACTCGTCACACAAAACACTCCAAAATGATTGCAAAAATATCGGCTGATAGATAAACAGTAGTTTTCTCAGTTGTAGATCCAAACCACACCAAAGCTTTAACATCAAAAAGGAATGCGTCCTCAAAAAAACAAAAAATTCATAATTCAAAAGACACGAGTGGACGTTTGTTTCAACCGAGAACCCAAATGAAAAATGTGTCATTTTAGTGCTGAATCACATCTTCACACAATCACTCATCCCGGTGTCTGCGATGGATGAAGACAAAAGAGTGAGACGCAGGACGTCCTTCACTTCACCTCTCGCTTAGTGTCGAGCTGCTGCGGAGACTAGGCTCAGCGAGGAGTCTGAAGACGTGGAGCTGACGTGTGATTTCATTTATTTAGCGACAAAGCAAAAGAAGGTCATAACGACATGATGAGATTAATCTGTTTGGAAAAAGAGCAACTCACACTTTGCTTATTCAGTCATTTAGGAGAACAAGTAGAAATAAAAGTCCTCCTCTGTGTAAAGCTCTTTTTTTGATGCAGGGAAGTAGTTGATTCTTTTTTTAGTATATATTTTTTCAAATGATAGTGTGACAGATCTGCTGATATGTTGTGTCTGAGGAATGAGCCATGCGCAGACGTACAGATGGACATTTTCTTTTTTCTTAAATATGAAAGACTAACATTTAAACAGTATAATTTATATATATGTATATTCCCTCTTCTTTTATCCTTCTCTGCGATACATTTATTATTTATTCAAACATTTTCCTATCTAGCGCCTGTGTTGGTAAAAGTGAATGATTACTTATAGTTAGTTCCCACATACACACCTACAGAAAGAGAAAACAAAAATCACTCACCCTAAAGTACACAAATATTTGGATTTTTTAAGTCAAGAGAAAAACATTTTCACAATTCCCCCTTTTTATCCTTTTCTTTTCCGGAGGAGATGAAAATAGACTCTTACAGCTAAAAATAGATTTTGTCTTTTTTTAACCGCACGGTAACGTAACCCCCCCCTCCCCCCTACCACATGATTTATATGAAAAGTTTCTATTGGATCTACAAAATATAGTAATGCCCTTTTTAAAAAATAGTTTGATTCTTTTACTATAGCAGGACAGGTTGTAGTTATTTTTTTTTAAATCTTTTTTTTCCCTCTATGAGATACATTCAGGAGAACAGGAAACACAGAACTCTGTGGAGGATTCACTCGGTCTGGATCCTCGTCAGTGTCCCACTTTGTCAGTCCAGTGTGGAGCTCAGTACCGGGTCTGGTACTCGTGGTGCCACCGGTTGAAGTCGTTGTAGAAGAGCACGATGCTCCCCGACGCCATCCCAGTGATGATGCACCTGAGCGGGGGAGGGAGGGAACAACATGAGGCTGTGACAAGTGTCTTGGTTTTAATTTGAAGTAAATTTGAATGTTATTTAGATGTGTGTACTTGTATTTGAAGTCTATATTTACTGCATCAAAGAAGGAGCATTTAACTACAAGTACTAGTTATTGAAATATTAACATTGCACATACAAAACTTGTATTATATAAAGTATTAAATGTATCAAGTAGGTATTTTATTCATCATCTTTACATCATTTAAATAAATATCTACTATTAATATCTATACAAGGAATTTAAACTTGATAATGTGGACTTTTCACACTAGAGATGCTACGATATTTAACGTTTACAGATTTTTTGGTAACTTTTTACTTTTTCCCTAAAGTGTCGGAAAAAGTAGAAACTAACTCAAGAATGTCACAAAAAGATAAATGTAATGTTTTAACTAATATCTAAATTTCCAACGTATATATGTAAAGTTTAATGAAATCAGACATAAGCCACCATGTGAGGCTTTGAAATCATAAGTGCATCAGATTTGATTCCTTATAATATTTTCCCTTCAGAGGAGGAAGAATGTTTCATGTATACTTCCCTATGTATGTGCTGTGTGTGAGCTGGTTACCTTTGGTCGTGTGAAATGGCCATGGAGCGGATCCCTGCGTCACAGCCCGGGTACGAGAACAGCTGCTTGAGGTTGTGAACCTGCCAGACAGAAACGATCCCCCCGTCTCCGCCTGTCAGCAGGTACTGGCCGTCTCGACTGAGGAGCATGGCCTGCCCGGGACACACAGAGGAAGAGTTCATTAATATCTGTTCAATGAACATGAGAGATTTCATTATTTGCTTTTGTTTAGTTTCCTGATGGTAACCAGTTCAACAGGAGTTGCCTGAGTCGTTGGATCATCTGTAAACTGTGCCGCAGCAAAAAGCTTTTCAACCCGGCACCAGGAGCATAAATTGTCTGGGAATAGGTCCGGCGAACTGGGACCAGTTTGTCTCTTCTGTCAAAGTTAAGCTCATACTGTGAGGTCATGTGATCCAACAAAAGATCCCAGGTCAGAGCTGCCGTCCTTCAGGGCTTTCTGTACACAAACCCCCGACTCGCAACAAAGATGGCTCCCCACCGTGCGGCTCACAGAGATTTACTCGTCTCATCTGCTTTCCCTGCAAACTGTAACAGCTGAACGGCTCCCGCAGGAGTCAGACCTACACAAATCACGTCCTGTGTTGGAGTCCATTATGTGCACGGCCTACAGTGGGAGCTGGAACTTGAAGAGTCAGGAGCCTGAACCGGAGAGTAAGCGTAGCTGATGAGATGACGAGGCCCAGTGAGAGTTCCTAGAAGCAGCGAGTGACACTAATTCAGATATTTTTCTCGTTTTGCGGTTTGGTGACGAGGAGCCGGGCCGTCGCTCGAGACGCTTCAATCATCGGCAGCAGCATGTGCATCGAATCAAGCTCACATGAAATAGACCAAATGAAACTTGACCTTCAGTTCTGAAGTTGGAACAAGTCATTTTCAGGAACTTGACTTGGTTAAGAAAACATAAATAACCCTTCAGGAGCGGCAGGGCACGGCGGATTGGAAATAAAGAAAAAAAAGCGTGCAGCCTAAATTAGGGTAAATCTTTTGTGTATGTTTATATATGTATAAAAAAAACTTTGGGTAATTTCCTACCGCACTGAATAAAAACAAAAATCTGTTTCTCATTCTCAGGAGTTAAGATCGGCAAAGACGCACGTGTGACAGACGCATGAAATGGACACAGACCCTCCAGAATCAATCCAGACTGATTGCCACGTCAGATCATCATCCAAGATGGCCGTGAACGAAGCATGACTGAGTGCAGCCATGTTGTGATTTGTGTCGTCTAAGTGTGTTTCGTGTGCACAGTAGTTGTCGTGTGCATCAACGTTCGGAGTTAATTCTGACAACGTGAATGAATATCAAACCAGTATCCAGCAAATCGTGATGAACGTGACTACATGGGAACAAAATGTTACCCTCGAAATAGTTTGTAATGAAAAATTGAAGATTTAAAGTAGCTTGTTGGTTTCAGGCCACTTGGGGGCAGCAGAAGACTTCACAAACACAACATTAACATTTTATCACCTGTATGTTATGGCAGCACGTTGCAAACACATATAAGTACATGGTGAGTTATGTTGAGTCACTTGAGGAATATAAGTCTAGTATTTTATCTTCATTTTGGTCTCAACCAGATCATGGAAAACTCGGTAGCTGTCAAACGCTCAGATACATTCGACTTACTAAAGTTACTACATCTGTATTGGAGAATGCAAATGTCTGAGTTTGTTGCTCTGGATGTTTTCCAGAACTTTTTCCTTCCAACCCCCTGAAGTCCAGAAAACGTCAGAGTGAGCCCATGTGAGAAAACAGCCACTGTTGACGGTTTGATGTTTCTAGCATGCGATGGATGCAAAAATTAAAATTCTACAAATATCTCTCTCTGAAACAGAGGAGCCACACATGTAGAAGACACGGGCGAAGACGTCAACTTGGAAAGACGATGAGATTCAGCAGCTTCAGGCGATGAAGGCCGACAACGCTGTGGATGTGTTGTAAACAAAAACACATGATTTCCTTTGTGGACTTCACACGTCATGTCCTGCCTCTCACACCCAGACACCAGCTCCACACGCTGCCCCTGGTGTCCTGAACACGTCTGGACAATCTCCTGCCATGTTCTTCATATGTAAAAGACAAAGTTCATGTGTGAGATCGGCTTAACTGGCAGGTGGTGGTGACCCCCCCCCCCCCTTACTTGTTACACATATATAAAATGTATTCTTAGTGCTGCTTTACACTTCACGAGTTGATAAAATAAACCCAGTTAGTTATGAGTTGAACAGATGCTGTATTTCCACTATAACAGTCAGATAAAAAAAGACAGTAAGAACTTTTCTTTTTTTTTACCAGTTGCTGTATTTTGTGTGTCTCTACTAACAGAGTCCGTGACCTCGGTGCGGCGCAGCGGGCGGCCGGGGAGCTGGCAGACATGTCAGCCCGGCCAGGTAGGAGGCTGCAGACAGACATTATAAATCAGACCTCTACCACTGGGCGGTCAAACAAGATGGCCGATGGCTCTGTGGGAGCTAAGATGGCTACCCGAGCTCAGATGACTAAAAAATGAGTGCAGCAGGAACACATGCACTTTTAATGCCCATATTTCCTTCTTCTCATGGGGAACACTGGGTGGACACTGGGACCAGCGAAGGTAAAAAAAAGTTGGAATTTATGGAGCTGTTTATCCCCTTGTAACATGGACGCAGGCTGGGGAGGGAAAAAACCCTGGAATGGTTACACTGCCTGAGTTATACTAGTACTTAAAAGACTGTAATCCATTCAGTATGGCTCCTGTCACTTGATTCTGCTATTAGGCTAGGATGCCGACTGTTAGCCTGTCATCTAACCTCTGACTCCAGACCCTTATAAATTCACAGCGCATACATTCCCTCTCTTTCTCGGTTTGACTCTCCGGCTCTAAGTAGATACTGCGGGCCGGGACACGCACTTATTTATCCTGGAGTCAAACTGTGCGGAGGCTCCGACGGCAGAGAAGATTGATTCTGGTATGTACACGAGTGCACTAAATGCTGCCGCGGCTCGGGACCAGCGGGGTGGAGCTGAGGGGGGGGGGGGGGGGGGCGGGGCGGGGAGGAGGCCGAGGCTCCAGCAGCCTCATTGAAGATGTTAAGATTTGCTTAATGCCATTTGACACGGCTGGAATTTACACCGAGAGCCGAGCTGAGGACCTGCGCTGCTCCAGAGTCACAGCTCGAACCCCCGAGACAAACACAAAGCTGTGACACATCTGTCCTGCTGAAGAAACAACAGAGTGCTCTGAAACCTATTTTTACAAACTTTGGATTTGTCTGTGTGTATGAATTAACCACTTCCTATACAACTTGTATTTGTGTTTATATCCCAGTCCCGAGCTGTTTTCTGGGAGCAGGCTGGTTGGCAGGTCGGGGGCCTCGGCACCAGAGCTCTTTCTTAATGGGAACCAGGCGTGCGGCTGTCTGTCAGAGCCAGCTTACAATTCCCAGGCCAAACCGGAAACAATGGGTCGGGGAAACCAAAGGCAGTAGCCGTTATCCTGTGTCACTCCAGCCACAAGGGAGGAAATGTGGGAAACGTGTCGTCCTGCGCCGGAGGGTAGTTAATGGTGTCGGTGTCCAGAGCTGACCGCTGCTCTGGAATGTTCTCTGCAGCGGCTGCCGACGCAATCTGACCTGACAACAGCCTCCTGGATCAAAAGGGCCGTTTCCTCTGGTGTGTGCTTGTGAGAGAGAATAAAGGCGACGTGAAACCCTAGTTTGCCCCGAGGAGACCCCCCCCCCCCCCCCCTGTTTTTTCTCAGATCTCGGTAACAACGGCTTTAATCAGTGAGAGGACTTTCTCACGCTGATGTGGTGCAGACACACACACATAGTTTTCCCATGCGTTCAAATGCAGAGAAATGCGTGTCCTCCTCACCTTGATGCTGTCCTCTACCTCCATGTGTCCCAGCAGTTTGCCGTTGACACTGAAGAGACAGAACTGCCCCTTGTCGTAGTAGACCATGCAGTGTCCCTCGGTGGAGGACTGGATGAGGCGGGGCCGCGTGCAACGCTCCGGGACCTCCAGGGTCCTCAGCAGGTCCCCATTCATGGAATGGATCAGACAAGGGCCCTCTGCAAACAGACAACACAACAAGACACGTGGAGTTAGATCAGTTTGATACAAACTTTAATTTGGAAATTATTTTGTCTTTTTGCCCGGCTCAGACGTGAGAGATCCGATCATAAGTGAACAGCATTAGGTCACTGGTTCACACCTGATGTTACAATGCATCATGAAGTTTACAGATGTGTCTGATGTCACTGTGTTTGTGTGTGAGAGAGAGAGAGAGAGAGAGAGGGGAGAGGATAAGAGGAGAGAGGAGAAGAGAGAGCGAGAGAGAAGAGAAGAGAGAGAGAGAGAGAGCGAGAGAGAGAGAGAGAGAGAGAGAGAGAGAGAGAGATGAATGTGTGTAGCTATGAAGAAATATTTTACCAATCTAAGAACAGTATAAATTGTCATGTGGTGATCACAAACAAATCAACGTATGGGCATAAAGAAGTGCTCAAATAAGTTTAAACTTGAAGCTGAGTAAGTCAAATCTCTCATGGATTTTTATGTTCACATAACAAAACGTCGCCACATTCGTCCCAGTAAACCTCTGACTGCAGATTGAGTCTTGGAGCCGACCTGAACTTCCCAGCCATGATCGAGTCACGAAGGTCAAATGTGAACACCAGGTCTGAACTTTATTGTGAAGTATGAATTTAGTTTCTGGATGTTTTTATTCAGACGAACAGGAAACTCTCACCTTTGCAGCCGCTGATGACGACGCCCAGCTCCGCACACACGCTGGCACACGTCACCTCACAGTCGTGGCCCGTCAGGATGGCCCGGGGTGTGGTGAACTCTGCTGGGGAAACCCAGACACAACACACATTACCAAGAGCAGCATCATGGTACATGGTATAACCCCCACTGGACTCTAGAGGGAGCACAGAGCAGAGAAAATCCTCATTCGTCCATATTTTATAGTTCTGATAAATGAAATGAAAAAGTCAAAACACATAAAACACAGAAATAGTTCAGCTCAGAGAGGAGTTCTTTATACATTGTCTTTTTTTATCCAAGCACGTGTGTTATTGCATCAAGCTTGTTTTCCTCTACACACATTTCTCCCCTCATTCACTCTCCCTTTCCAACACTTGTCACCCACCGCCTCTCCCTATCTTTAAAACCCTCTCCCCATGACTGCCTTCACTGGATCCAGATGTTTCAGAGAGAGAGCGAGACCGAGAGAGAGAGAGAGAGAGAGAGAAAGTTACGTTCCTGAAGTCATAAGGATTGTGTGATTTTGTTTAGGTTTGAGCTGTCAGGCCGAGCGACAAAACAAAACCGCCTTCCACTTCCCCGTCTGCATGAAGCACATCTGTACACTCAGATGTTCACAGACGCTCAGACGCACGGAGTTGAGGAGTTTAAGACTTTTCTAAATGTGCAGACGCATCGACGGGCGACAGATGCGGTTTCTAAACGTTTTGTCGTCTTTTAGTGTGAAAAATGAGGAACTGGAGGTGAGTGGAGTGTGTGTGTGTGTGTGTGTGTGTGTGTGTGTGTGTGTGTGTGTGTGTGTGTTCAGTGGCCAGCAGTAAGGTCAGCTCGGGGTTCATTGGGGGTTTATTGCTCTGGGAGGGGGCCTCGTCTGTAGTGACCCCATCTTCTTCTGTTAGAGGTCAAGTTCAGATCAAACAGAGAAACACAGCAATGACACTGAGGGGTTAAAAAAAAAAAAATGTTTAAAGACACTGTTTTTCCACCAACCTACGTCTATCAACCCCAAATCTAAGAAAATAGTTCAGCAGAAAAAGTTAATTTCTTACGGGAAAGTCCAGCTATGTCATCCAGTGGTTTCTGCAGTAGTTTGAGTTTTGCTAGATTCTCTCTTTAATTGAATTATATGATATAAAACTCAGCGCAGGTTCACTAATAAGGCAGGTAGGTCAGCCATAGCTACTGTTACGCTCTAATTAGATTTAAGAGAAAGACTATACACGACATTCTGCTCGCTGAACCCTCTCGTAAAAAGAAGGAGAGGGCGAACTCCAGTCACATGAACAGACTGTAAAGACTGAACCAGTGTTTCACATTAATATACGATGAATAAAACAACTGAGTCTAAACATGTGTTATTCATAGAACACTTTCAAACAATCCATGTTCTGATGGGTATGGGATGCTCTTAGGATACTCACTTATTACGCTGCTGTTATCTCATGACAAAGAAATATAACTTTGGCTTAATAATTTACAGTTAAACCATAACTACAAATAAAAAAGAAAAGTCAAATACAACATAATATATATAGAGGTTGAATTAACAAAATAATTGTCACATATCAGCAAATAGAATCCCAGATACAGACGTGTCTGTGAAAGACTCTGTAAATCAGTCAGCCTCTTGTTTTACTCCATGTGACCAGCTGACTGGTTCATTTTGAAAAGACAAACCAGCCACACACACACACACACACACACACACACACACACACACTGGGAAAAACAGGTGATAAAAGTAAAGTTAGACCATAGAATAGACAAGTATTTGTTAACTTTTCGAGCCTCTACCTGCAATAAGTTGGAAACTAATGACTAATGGCTTTGGTTGGTAAAATTTGTAGATTTTCAAATCTTTTATCTTTCTCTCTTTTTTGTGGCTAAGCATAAATTAGAGTAAACACTTAGAAATGTAGAATATTGCTGGAAAGTGATGTATTTTGCAGTTTATTGTCAATGTTTGGCAGTTGTCAATTAAAGGTGCAGTTAACAGTCTATGAATTTAAATAAACTGATTCAAAAATGTGTGTTTAAATTTCTAAGATGACGTGAATATCAACATTTCTTTAAGAATTTAATACATTTACAGCTTCGCGCAAATATTGCTGGAGCTTTAACAACCGAAGAAAACTTTTCGTCATCCTCAGAAAGTTCAGTCAATTTAAAACCTCAAAATCTGAAACCCCACATGACTGCAAGTGTCACCTCGACCGTGGCCAGCAGATGGCAGTGGTGTCTGTGGAAATGTGTTGGTGTTGGTCATTGTGCACGTGTGTGTATCAGCCATTCTGAGGCAATTCAGTCCAGCTTATGAAGTGTGTGAGATATTTACACAGCAATATGCATGAAAAGCAGTGTGTGTGTGTGTGTGTGTGTGTGTGTGTGTGTGTCACATGCTCTCATATATATTTGTCTGGATCCTTCTGCTTAATCTTACACGTTTGAATTTTTGGACGAAGACTAAAGAAGACTGCTCTCTTTAAGTATTTTTTGACTGTGACTGTGTCTGTGTGTGTGTGTGTGTGTGTGTGTGTGTGTGTGTGTGTGTGTGTGTGTGTTTGTGTTGTATACAGCCGAGCTAAATGTCTGGGTGAGCCTCCTGTGGTCTGGGGCAATGGAGCATCACATTGTGGCGGTGAGACGTTGGGATGACGACTGCTTTGTCTGCTCCTCCAGCTCCGGCTTGGTAACTGCACCGAGCCAACTGAGGTTAGACTGACACACGCACAAACACACGCTTACACGGAAAATATACAGCACAATGCACGGGTACACAAAAAGCAGAACCTCTTTAGGCATTTTCATAATTCCATAAATCAATCAAAACCCAGTGTGCTCTTGGAAATATGCAGTAGGATTGTTGCCGCACAGAAGGATGTGATTATTTGTGTCAGTTTATCTAAACCTCGTGTGACCTTGCAACATTCAGTCAAAGTCGGTAAACAGCAGCTTGTAGGCTGTGATGGAGATCCCAGGAATCTGAAGTAGACAAAAGGCTGCTGGGAAAATATTGTTTATGGATTTAAGCACTTTTTAAAATCATGGTTTTACACATGGGGAGTAAAAAAAACTTTAATAAAATAGGAGCAGAAAATGAGGTTTGTGTGGTTTATGCTCATCCCTCTTTTTTATCTCCTTTCCTTTTAAGTCCCTGTGAATTAACTAATGTTAAAGAGTAAAGATTATTCATCATACCTGAGGTCAGTGACAAAATCATCGAAAGAACCCTCCCCAAAAAAATATCAAAGCCAATGTGGCTCATTACCCAAATCACAATTTGTCATAAATTCCAGCCCCTTTTATAATAGATCACTTAACACAGTGTACGTCAATCTAAGCCGACCAAATTAGCACCGGGGAGGCTAAGTACTGAGCAATGTGCGCACGGGGCTTTGATCCTGGCTAATGCCACATGTTATGGTAACATCGGGGGGGCCCGCGACATTTTTCACTTTTATCGACCAGCGTGACCCCGTGGCCCTCGGATGGTGGTGAACTTTCACGTGCCGGCCCGCGACCCCCAACGTCACGTTTAACGTCTCTAAGTGGCTCTCACTTTCACTCACATTAAAGACAGATTCTCTCAAGCCCTCACACACACACACACAGACACACACACACACACCGACTTTATCTGGTCCCACACACACACACACAATCTCAAACACATTATCGAAAGCTGTTCCTGGTGCGACAGTGCTGCGAAATCCAATCTGTATGCAGGAGGCCTGGCCTGGTCACACGAAACTAGTTGTTACTTTACAGAGCGAGGCCGTAAATCACAGAGTCACAACTGTCTGGGAGAGTGAGCACTCAGAGAATACCCGTGTGTGTGTGTGTGTGTGTGTGTTCACATATCAGACTGGTTGGCCAGTGAACTTACTGCCGAGGCTCTCTCCGATGCTGCTGTGCTTTCCGTTCCAGTACCACAGCAGCAGGGTGGCGTCCCGTGAGCCCGACAGCACGTAGCAGTCCCCCCCGATGTAGGACTCGGAGCGAGCCAGACACGTCACCACGTCCCGGTGCCCGAACACGATCTGAGTCAGTTTGCCTGCAGGAGCACACAAACATGTCCAATAAGTATTCATTTGTCGGCCACGTCTGAACAATACACACATACACGGGACCACTTATTGTGCTTTTATGACAAAACCTCATGTAGATGTGTTGTTGGATGTAATTATTTCAAACTCCACACCATGTGTTTGTTGATCATCTGTCTGCTCAGCTAGTTCCTCCACAGGATCAGACTTCTAATTCCCAGACAAGGATAAATATTTGTTCCAACTCTGTGTGTATGCGTGTGTGTGTGTGTGCCCATTCACATGCACTGCGCTCCATGTGTATATATAAAGAGTCTAATTGCTGTCAGATTTTCAGACCACAGCTCCACTGTCTAGCTGTCTAATATTCATTACGCTCCTCACAGTGTGACCTCTCGCCGTCAAAAAGGGAAATAGTTTGCAACACATGACATTTCTGTCGGGGCGTCAGAATCCCCCCCCCCCCCCCCCCCCCCCCCCCCCCCCCCCCCCCGCTCGATAATTAAGCCATAGCTCAGTGAGGAGATGAGGATTATTATGAAAGTGGGTGGGTCACTGACTCGACTTCCAAAGAAGAACAGAGACATCAAAGATGTAAAATGTTTGACATCTTTATAAACACTGAAAATAAGTAATGATGGCTGCTGCAATAATGGCTACCATGCACCTCGTAGTCCACACTCATCCTCTCCAGAACGCACACACACACACAGCCATACACAGACAAATCCAATTGGATGTGTGTGCATGCATGCGTATGAGGCTATGTGTTCTGTGCACGTGTACCAATCAAGTCTTGTAATTGATAAAATCCCTCAGTTCTTTAACCTGGGGGCTTTGGGGACCCTGGTAGCAGCTGTTGAGCGCGTGCGATTAAACTGTGTTCACGTTCCAGTCGTCCACCCCGGTGGCAGTAGCACAATAGAGCCATCTCTGCGCTCCCATCCCTCCATCCCTTCCTCCTCAGTTAAGAGACAGGGAGGGCCTGGCCTATAGAAATTGAATTTGGGTTGGTTGTATAGATGTGTGTAGGACTCTGAATGGGCTGAGGGAGGAGAGCTGGGGAGCAGCGTGCAGAGATGAAGCTCCAGACAGTTTCATTTAGGACCCTTGACCTGGTGGTGTGTGTGTGTGTGTGTGTGTGTGTGTGTGTGTGTGTGTGTGTGTGTGTGTGTGTGTGTGTGCATCTGTGGCTATGCAAGCATCTTAATAGCATTCAGACACACAATGCATCAAATGACAAACACAGAGTTTAACAATAGTCCAAAATATTATTGGGATGTTGAGCTAAACATTGTTTATGTACGAGATTTTGTTTCTATAATTTTCCAAATAACTAAACCAACTAGAATAACTTTACAAAACAAAAGGGCATCAAACCTGAAAACCCACAGTTTCCTGTCACAATTGAAAACCTCTTGAAGAAATGATCCAGTTCAACAGTTGAACTGAACAACTGACTTCGGGGACATGACGCTACAATGGACTGTTGACAGCACACAAGCCTTGAACTGGGAAAACTAAAGGGAAAACAAAGGCCCTGCTCTGCCAAGTAACTGTGCAAATTTCATAACGATTGCACGGGGACAGAAACAGTGCAGTAGAGCAGAGGACAACATCTGTGGCACAACAAACACTAGAGACTGTGAACTGCAGCGTTTATTGAACCCAACATCTAAAAACAGTAAAATTCTAAAGGCTACTAGGAACTGCAATAATCATTAAATCACATAAGACAGAACTGTAGTACAAAACCAAAACACACAGGAGACGTGTGGAGCAAAGCCCAGGGAGGTTCATTAACCTTAAAAAGGTTAATCCCTTTAATCTCTTCATTTAAAATTCACGAAAAATCTGTTTATGAGTTTATGAGACATCTGAGGTTCAGAGTTGACGCTGTGGCCCGAGAGTCACAACAACTGATAGGGTTCATCCTCTGGCTGGAAGATGAATGGAAAATCAATCTCACTGCCACACCTCCAGTGCGTTTTTATATTACTGTTCGAGTTTAACATTTTATGGCGTTCATGGATTTATTAAGCAAATAATGGACCTGGTATCAACTTGCATTATTTCACATGAGTATTACATGTAAATAACTATCTCTACCTCTAGAAAATTGCAAATAGCTGTAGCACCAAAGGGAGGTAGTGTTTTGAAGAATCTGAAGACATTTATTTCATAGGTTGAGGTTTTAGTTGAGACACAAAAACGTTACACTGAGTATTTATTGTGTGAAATGAAAGAAAACGATACAAAAGATGATTATAAATTTGCAGAATGGAATTGGAGATTCTAACAGAACACTATCTCAGTACCTGAGTCGGTGGAGTAGACCCTGAAGCTCTTGTCCCAGAAGCCACACAGGAGGATGAAGCGGTTGTCGGCCGTGATGATGAAACACTGGGAGCTGATCTGGATGCTCTGGTCCAGCAGGTCTGAGATCTGACGCCGGTGACTGCCCACGTTACTGGCTGGAGAGTGGAGGAGAGAGAGAGAGAGAGAAAACAACATAAAAGATAACATGATAAAAATGTAGCCATGCACAGAAAAGTGATGAATCGATAACCTGTAACACACAATTTACTGGTTTTACGCGTCAGCTATAAGAGTTCACACTCCGATGCATCTCTACTTAAGTTTTACTGCAGGGCCCGGAGAAGATTTGTGAGAGAATACATAAAACATCCTGGAGGTGAAGTTTACAGGACTTCACATTGTTCGTGAGAGAGTCTGAGAAATTATGGAACGTGTGGAACTTCACAAAATACGTCCACCTCTCAAGTCAGAGCACATTCGTCTTAGCTCGTGTAATTCCAACCAATGGTTAGTTAGAAAGGAAATTTATCGAGGTTCCCTCTTCAGTAAGTGGCGCCTTTTCTCTTTCCCAGAGAGATATGTCCACTGTGAAGTATTTCTTATTCGGTGGGGTCAAACAGAGCCGGGGGACAGGTGTCAGGGAAGAGTATGGAAAGTGAGAAAGTCCAGTGTGCACGCTACAGCTGATACTTCAACCCGTTTTCAACATTCCCCCCCCCCGCGGCCACACTTGGCTCGGAGCTCATCCTCAATTTACTGTGTTTAGCTCAGGCTCCTCCAGGAATGCAAACAGTGTAAATATATTACTGACAAGCACAGAAATCCCCTCGACCGCCCTCAAAACATCCACACGCTCCCACGCACGCACGGAAATATACTATTTAGTGCCTTATCTGAACGGAAAGATAGGAGAGAGCAACAAAGATAAATCTAATGATAAAATAAAACAAATATATCCAAGATTTAGAAGATAAAATTAGCCCTGAAAACCGATCCCACTGTAATGCTACTAGAAAACCTGCGTTGGATTTAAAAATACAGATCCAAAGACAGAGAGAAATACCGAACGTGCAAATAAAGATGAATATGTGAGACTAGCGCCTGGTTATTTTCAGCAGAGTAGAAATGGTTGTGTGAGACTTCAGCATTCACAGAGAAAGAACAGCCCCCCCCCCCCCGTCCTCGCCAGGCGTGCGTGAGATCGCGAGTGGCAGCAGAGAGGCGAAGGCGGGAGTGGATAGAAGTGCCGGGTCTCTCTCTCTCCCTGCTCCACCGGTGCATCCCATACATCACCGCGGCTCGGCACTCTTCTCCTGCTCATCAACAAGTCGTGAAGGATGAGTGGCGCCCATATTGTCCTGACAGCCGTCCGCCGTGCATTCTCAATCACACATTATTACCACATTCATATTCATTTCCATTGACACGCGTCCTTTCCCTCCGCTCAAATTAAACCAAAGAGGATGCAAAAAGGGAGGGAGGGATGGGAACGGCGGTGGGGGGAGTTGATGATGAAATGCCGGCCTAGGCCACAGCTCATTGCATTCCAATTTGCATGCAAATGGCTCAGTGTGAGAGCAGGGGGCTATATCATGAGGAGTGAACTGGGGCAGAGGCTGAGAAACAACTCTAATCTACTGTCCAGGGACACGGCAGCGCAGACTGCCATGAGTCACCAAGATGCCAGCGGTAATCAAACATAAATCCACACACACACACGCAAAAAAATGCACATATACGCTCACACTATGTAAAGAATATGCAGGTTATGTGGATTCTTTTGGAGCCATAAATGCCAACGTACCTATGAGCGGGTCAATCTCCACAGGAAGTTGGTACTGCTGGTCCTGCACCGTCGAGCTCTGATGACCTGACAGAGGAGGAAGACAGACTGGATTAATATTGTAATCGTGTGGCCTTGTGGGAGAGAGCCACTGGTTTCCTGTTCATTGTAAAACACTGAAACTTATAACCATAACGTCGGTGTCACCCCAGCCGAGCACAGAAGTTCCTGCTCCACGAATTAGACATCAATTATGTCCAGAAGGAATCGAGGCCATAGAGACGACGATTCCATCACGTGCTACAAAAAGACTTTGTCTGTTTTCAAGTGTAAAAAGACGATCATAATGAAACATCTGAAGACTGAATAATCCTCACATGGTTTGATTTAGGGCTGCAATTATATCATCATTATCCATCAGCTTGAATTGTTTTTTAATCAACCAATTAATAATTCAGATTAAATTGCTGGCTGCCTAATTTAACACATACCAACGTGTGAGAAATTAAAAGATAACCAACATTGTCTTATTAAGAGGTCGGGCCAATATCGTATATTCTGAAACAAACCATTTTACCCATTAAGGACTAATGGGCGAGTTTTCAAAACCATTTCAGTAAAACATGTCTTTCACTGTTTCTATGAGCTCAATGTTACTTCTCCCCTTTGTTTGTTTTGTCTGATCAAAACTTGTAAACTCAAAAGGCTTTTGGTTGAGAAGGATGCGATTCCAGTATTTTGAGAAGTTGATCCAAACAGTTCTTCAAACCGAACTGTAACTTGTTGTTGATCCACTCATCCATGACTGATTGTTTATGCACCGGTTTAATTATTTAGATATCATAACAAAACTGATTATGAAAACGAACCCCGGTGCAGTGTTTAATCATAATGGAGCTGCATTGTCCATTAGCTGCATCTACTTTAAAAGCAAAAACATTAAATGTGAGTGATGTCTGCAGCTCTGTGTTGTTCTCACTGTGCTCATGAACAAAAGTTAGAAGTGTTCTTCTCCTGAAAAGAAGTTTGGATCTGCACTCATTTCCATTTTCTCTCTTCTTTACAGCAACATGCAGAATCCAGTACATCCGCCCGATTAATGAGCTGCTTCTGAGCGGAGCACACTTTGTTTATTATCGTGCCGGCTCGCTAAACAGTTTAGGTTAATCAGTCGGGGTCTGTGGTGCGCATGGATGAGGTCTGTACTCTCTATGCGAAAACCAATCAGTCTTCATCCCCATAAATTCACAGATATCAGATTTAATGTTTCCTCCGGGGCCGGGATGGATGTTGGGTAAATACGGTTTTGTGAAGTGAGCGGCTGATGTACGGGGGGGTGGACACGAGACCTAACGCCGGCTGCTGCATGTGTCACATTTGATACTGCTCTCCAGGAGACACAGTCAACTGTCTCCCAAATCAATGTCCATCCTTTAGAGACGAGACGGGTCAATCCTCAGATTAACTAGACGCTGAGTATCAGGGGAAAGCGATGAGGAGAGGAAGTGCGATAATAATTTGGGTGGTGCCAAAAGATTATTTTAGAAGAATCAGGATTAAAAATCACAGAACAAATTATTCTACTTCCCAGGGACATGAGTCTCTTACCTGCCAGGCCGTGCCACTTGTTGACTGCAAAGAGGCGGTTGGCGGTGACAGTGATGATGGCGGGCGACGTCAGGCCCGGCTGCGTGTTGGCCGCCACGTGGGTCACGGGCGAGTTGGACGGGAACTTCAACACCATGATAACGTCCTGCTGCATCTGCTCCGTGAACATCAGCGGCGTCTGCAGGAGAAGATACTGTTCAAGCCCCCGGGGGATGGACGACGGAACGCAGGGAAGAGACGGAGGACAGCCGAGAGGCAAAAGAGAGGGACGGAAAAAAGACGAAGGGAAGCGGCCGCAGTGGGTGTTAAACGAGAAGGAACAGAGGGAGGAAAAGAGAAGGAAAGACAGAAAGTTAGGAAGCTTGAGCAGGAGAGCAGCTTCATGTAGCACAGACAAGAAAAGAAAAAAGAGATTGTTATGTAGTAAGAACAGAAAAGGCTTTTGAAGTATAATTGCAGGAAAACAGGATTTCTAGAGAATTTTTAGGTGCAAGAAGGTGAAAAATCTAAAGTGAAATTCTGAAAAATGAATATGAAACAGGATCTGAACCCAATCGAGCACCTATGGGAGATTTGGAACCATCAAGAAAGATCATGCTCTTCACAACCATCATCAAAACATTGAGTGAGGGAATATATTATGGAAGAAAGATGTTAATAAAGTGAATCTATCTAAATCTAAATCTAAATCTATCTAAATTTCTCCAGTGGAGTTCAGAGACTCGCGAAGACACAATGAAGCTATGATATTTTTGTCTTCTATGTCAATATGTTCTCATATATTTCTTTTTAAATTGTATTCTTTTCTTATATTTTTTTTTACCTATATTTAATCTGTGATATTGGGAGTTTCCTCCATGGGAATCAAAGGATCATCATAACAAAACCTTACTTACTAACACTTGATGTTTTTCTTTAATTTGTGACTTTGTGTTATTATTCAAATACTTTGAATAATAATGTTTTCACCTTGAAGCTTTCAGAAAATACTGAACTAGTCAAGGTGGCATCCTCACATTAGCAAGTCTGATTCAAAATTCCATCCCCATTTTTCAGAACCTGGAGTCAGAGAATGTTTTGATATGCTAAATATTTTTTAAACACTATTAATTCTTGACAATTGTTTTGTTCCAGCACCAGTTCCAAGTATGACTTACTCCTGAAAACAATGGAAGTCTCTACTCATGCACAGTCGGTGATAACAATGTCAAAACAGTCGGCGAGAGCTTTCATTGACCCATCACATTGTTTCCTGTGGTTAGACAGGAGCTTATAAAGACTGTTTGTACTAAGCAGCTCTAACACGGAGCCATTTTCCTCCTCGCGTGTAAAGAAGAGGAACATCGGTGTTTAACGTCAGGAGCAGGCCTGAGTGAATCCGGTGCAGCTGACAGGTAACCAGACGTACTGACAGTATCATTACCACCAGCACGGGGCGGACGCCGACACCCTGACAACACACTCACTTGCGAGAGGATGGAGAGAAAGTAAAGAGCAGGAAGATTTTTAAAGCAAAGAGCAGAGGGGTGTTGGGAAGGAGTATGGAGGAGTGGAGAGCGGCAGAAATGTGCTCTGGCGTCTGGATGTTGTGCTTGAAAACTCGATGTGGAGGAGTACAAAAATAATAAATATATTTCAAAGGAATTTGTTTCGCTACAGTACGACTCACAGCACCAGTCTGAGCTTGTGTGTGTGTGTGTGTGTGTGTGTGTGTGTGCACTAGGTGGTGGTCTACAGCCAGCTGTCAGCGCCACAGGGACACCACACTAATAGGGACTCATGGGGCCTCGGTCCATCACAGGCAGGCACACTGGCTGCACTCTGTGCCCCTTAAAAAGCCGTCACTTCACGACTGCTGTTCATTGCTCTCCTTTGCTGATCCAGCTTCCAGCTCAGGTGGAAAATCTGGCTCGGGCCCAAGTTTCCAGCAAAACCCTTTTCACTTAAGACACACACACGCACACACACACACAAATGCCTGTGATCTCTCCTTTTCACACACACCTCGCTAATGATGAGAGAGGAGATGCTTTAAAACCTCGAGACTTTTCTTTCCCACAATTGCAGACGGGGGGAGAGAGAGAGAGAGAGAGAGAGAGAGAGAGAGAGAGAGAGAGAAGAGAGAGAGAGAGAGAGAGAGAGAGAGAGAGAGAGAGAGAGAGAGGAGACGGGAGGTACAGGGAGGGGGGGTGTAGAGAATGAGCCAGAAAATTAAGACTTATGTGAAGCAAAGCGGTGCCAACTTCAGAGTCGAACAGAAATCAGAGACAGCGTTAAGCAGGCAGAGTCGATACTGAGGCTCTGAGGGATACTGATCCATCGCAGTATTTTCAGACTGATACATTGAAAGTACACAGGGTATTTTCTGAGCTCATCTTATTTTCTGAGATGATCTGTTTGCGTGTGTGTGTGTGTGTGTGTGTGTGTGTGTGTGTGTGTGTGTGTGTGCGCCACTCACCACTTGCATGGCTGAGCTTCTGGGTGGGTGTGGCTCGATGAGCAACTGGCAGGGGGTCTGTCCAAAACTCCTAATTTGAGACTCCACAGCCTGAGGGAGGAGAACGAAGGGAGAGAGGAAAACAAGACAAGAAAAGAGATGTTAGACTTTTCATTACATTTTCTAATAAACTTTAAATGTGAGTAAAAACACAAATAGACTTAATGTACTTTTCTCACATGATCCCAGTCTATTTTATCATACTTTTTTCCTCCTATGACTAAATCATTGCCTGATAAATGTTATACACCAATTCAAACAACCATGTTCTTGAACAACAAAGAAAACACAGAGATGCAGCGAGAGGAAGAAAAATGCACTTGTGTTCAAACACACACACACATACAATCACACGTGTAAACATACTTTTTCACTGTGGGACACACTTGCACGCACACATACACACACACACCAATTTATCCTGGGCAGCCACACACACAGAACCAGAGGAGGGCTGGGACAGGCGGGCTTGTAGGCTGGTTAGCTGGTGTTAATGAAGAGGTATAGGACCATAAACGTCAGAGCAGACGCCGGCCGAGCGGCCCCTGGACATCATCACACAGCTCACTGTCAGGCCAACGAGCCCGGCACGCAACACACCCACACTGGAGTGCAGGGCCGTGGCCATGTGTCCCACTGCTCTACACAGCACCGTGCTGTTGTTTAACATGGCAACAACAAAAAAAGTAATGAATCTGTTTATATTAAATTAAATGAATTAAAATATTTACCCGTCACTATTTCTCATAGCCTCAGTTAACTTCACAGTAATCATTGAAAATCAGAGAAGACACAAATGCTTCCATTTTAGATGATGGAAAACTAAACTGGATATTTTTGCTCGATAAATAACAATAAACAATAAAAAGATCATAAGAACCGTGGACAGAAATGTTGGATCAAGCAACTACTTGCTTCCTCCACAGAGCTTATGTTTCCAATGGCGTTTGACTTTAACCGGAAAACTAAGAATCTATTGAAACATGGTGGAAGGATGGAACGTGGGAGATAAGCAAAAAAAAACATTACATTCAAGGTAGAGTATTGTTTGACATTTTCACAATTATCCCAGGGAATCATTTCTGGATCTTGACTCAAATAATCAGGCATATTTAGAGAACTGATATATATAAGTGGGTGTTTGTTGCAGCTTGATTGAATTTACTGTTACAGCAATACTATGGAAGGATCTCGATCTAATTCAAAATCCAAATAAATCTAGGCAGAGCAGACGAGGCAGCATTTAAAAATGAGTTTTAAAAAAAAAATCTCGAAAAAGACATTTCTATACAAACAAATCAAAAATATAAAGGCAACAACAGAACAGGCATGTGTGCAACGGATCAGTTCTGATTTATAAAAAGGGACAAGCAGAGAGAAAATGGCCAACACAGAATTATGACAGCGCTGTCAGTGTGTTGGTGTGCACTGTGACTGGCTGTGTGGGAGAGACAGCTTGTGTGTGTGTCTGTGTGTGTGTGTGTGAGTGTGTGTAGGCTGAGACGTTTGAGTCCAACTTGGCCAGGCCTGTGAGAATGAGCTCATGGTTGAGGCCTGCATATGGTATTTCCATGAGAAAAAAAAAAAAGGTTGGGAAGTTAAGTGGACTTGTAGCCATTGTCTGAAACTAACCAGAGACCCGAGAGGCCGAGAGAAGCAGAGATCTCAACTGTCTGTTAGAGCTTCTGACGGGTCAGGAGTCAAACAACAAGAGAGAAGTGAATGCAGAACTAAAAACACCAAGGAGAACGATTAGTCTCTTATCATTTTATAGATTTAATAAACTTAACTTTTGCAGATATCTTGAGTATCCCCTTTTTTTACTTACATTAATCTTCCTCAGCAGAACAATACACTGAAATCCTCCAGCAGAAAAAGATAAATTCACCCCTTCCTAGACCCATCTGAGTAAAGGATTAGGTTTGCTTACCATGCATTTTCTATTTTACTCAAAAGCAAAGAAGTGCAGCTATACAGAAGGAACTCGCTGAACATATTTGAGGTTTAAGATCATCTCCTTGTTTGCAGCTTATTAGTCTGTCTCTGGTGGTCAACACAAATCTATTTATAGAACTCTATGTCAATCTGA
The DNA here is from genome assembly GCF_947347685.1 of Pleuronectes platessa. Taxonomy (NCBI): domain Eukaryota; kingdom Metazoa; phylum Chordata; class Actinopteri; order Pleuronectiformes; family Pleuronectidae; genus Pleuronectes; species Pleuronectes platessa. The sequence continues at coordinate 8,681,171 of NC_070628.1, read as the reverse complement.
ACACACGCATGTCAGGGCTGAAATGAGAAGCCTCTAGGATCCAGTGTTGTCACGAATGTATGTTAACAATCGTGTGTGCGTGTGTGTGTGTGTGTGTGTGGGATGGGATTATAATGATCTTCCTCTGTTTTAAAGATCAGAGCACCTCCGCACACGACCCACACGGATCGTGACGGACACTCTTAACCGTTTACATCGTCTCAGCAGTTGGTTTGTTAGTGAAAGGACGTCAGTGTATGATTCAAGGTCAAAGAGCCTCCCCTCTCCTCTGCCTGCACAGCCGAGCGCTTTGCTTTGGCTAATGCGTAGAAGAGACTCCTCAAAGCCACTCAACCTATCTTCATTAAGTCCGGCGCTGACATTTATGAGGCAGTGGAACGCTGGAAAGTGGCTGAGTCTAGGTCAGCATGTCCTCTCCCCCTGTGTGCCAATGCAATGCTCAGGTGATTATATGAAGGGCCATCCACAAGGCCAATCTCTTTTGGGGGCGCTGGCCCGTGTCTGATGAGGGTTTTCTATATTCTATACATTTAAATGGCTGCGACGCCCTCGGCTCAGATGTCCCAGTCTGCTCTTTGATTTACTCGGCTACTTGACAAGATGGATATCCATGTAAAACATGCAGCTCTTATGCAAATCAACCCGACAACATTGACTCCATGGGCAGAACAAAAAGAGACGCTGTGGCCTTGTATTTTGACAAACAGCGTGGCCGCATAATCTGTTTCTTCGGTTAAAGATGAAAGAAAAATGAAATGAAGTGAAGGGCATTTTGTCCAAAGAAAATAAACGAGTGGGTCTTGTGTTTGTTGAGTGACTTTGGCAGAGTGCCAGGGCCGGTTCACTCGCCGTGGGTATATTTCCCGTCTTCTGCCGAATTACGCACACGCTATACAATTCAGACGGGGCTCTGTGTTGTGTTACTGGTGTAAGGGGCTGTGGGATTTTCCGTAATCACATGTGAAAGAAGGGAAGCCCTGTACAAGTAAGGGAAGGCAACACAGGGCGTGTTTCTCTTTATACGTCGAGGAGCAACACAGATGTCCGTGCGTGCTGTGCACGGGGGGGTTGCACGCACCAACACACAAATGCATCTGCACACACAAGGTTCTCTTGGAGAGTGGGGGGGTTCTGACATGCAGCGGAGGCAGGACAGGAAGTAATCATGGTTTTGAAAAACACAGCAGCGGTCTCCACAGCGTTTCCCTAATCTGTGCTGAGATATTCCAAACTCTCCCCCAGAACAGAAACGTACACATAAACACACAGCCATGTGCATTCATGCTGATGAGCACACGTAAACATACAAAGGTATACACATATCAATGAATGCATGTATACAGACAATGTGTATGTACAAACATATCAAGGTATGATCCACACAAACCTCTGCAGTCTGAGCTGGGTTCCGTGTGAGGTTGTTTGCGGTAGGTCGGTGTTAACGTCTGCCAAACAACGTGGCAGGAACACAAAATCAGCCAACCAGGACCCCAATCTACTTGCTTTTCCGACCCAAAGACACACACATAAACACACGCAGGTCTGTGACCCGTCCCCCTGACATTGAACAGCCCTGAGGCCTGTCCTAATGTGGCCTAGCTTGGCCCAGACTGCAGCTCAGGCCTGAAACAGGGTTGTCACTCAGTAATGGCAGACTCTGGGGACACCATCAAACCCCAAACCCTCCGTCCCAAAGCCCAGTGCAGCCCTCAGCCACCCCCGGTGCCCGGCTATGATGAGGCCCAGGCCTGGAACTGCGTTTCCACCCTGTGCACAGACAGGGCAGGCTTCCTTCCGCACAAACACAGTTGAAGGAGAGCCTTGGCGTGGCTCAGGGGGATAACACGGCTTTGGTTTATTTAACTAATTAAGGTTCTCAGACGAACAGTGTTTTCAACTGGGGAAAAACCAGCAGATTTAGAATCACAGCATCACTGGAAAGGGAAAACAAGGAACTCTATTTTCTTCATCTCTAGGGGGTCAAATAATTCATAACAAAATATAGATTATTGAGGATTTACTGAAAATTAAGAAAAAAAACTAACTATATTTCAGAAGCATGCATATCCAAAATCCGTATTACTGCTGTAATTAATACAGGACAGGGGGCGCTGTTCTGATACCACTCAAATCACACATGCTAATGCCTGCGATGGTCCCTGTATGTGTTGATTTATCAATCCCAGGGTCACTGGAAGAGCTTGGCAGGAACAATGGAGTGCCAGTGATCCAATTTAGTAGTGTGTGTGTGTTTGTGTGTGTGTCTGTGTGCATGTTTATGTGTGTGTGTAAACCAGTAGGGTGGGTAATGGACTCAGGCTGCATGTGGAAATGACCGGTGCACCTTGGTAATGAATCTGCATGTGTGTGTATGGGTGTGTGTGTCTGTGATTGTGTTTTTGTGTGTGTGTGTGTGTGTGTGTGTGTGTGTGTGTGTGTGATTGTGTGGCTAAAGGCCAAAGCACCTCTGGATGGGAATTAGGGTGAATGAGGTGATAAATCAAGGAACTACCGCTGGTGCCCGTGATGCTCCAGTCACTGAGCATGAAGGGCATCAGAACAGTGGAGCCGAACACATTTCAGCCTCTTGATACGACTCATCTCCATTGAACCCTCCACGCTATGAGGAGCTTCACCTAAAGGAGGATTACAACTGTTGTTTTGTTCCTTTTTCCTTTTAGTAATAACATATAATCCCAATTTTCCTCCCCCCCCCCCCCCCCGAACCCCCTTGTGCCTTTATTATGATAAAAGACATATTTTGAGCAAAATAAGCACTTAACTCCATTTCTGAGTATTTGCACCTGAAAACTGAGGTAAACAAATGCCAGTCGGGAAAAAAAACTGATTCAAACAGCCAGGGTTTGTGATGTCACAAACCTAAGAAACCAATCCTGTCAGCTTATGGGTGGAGCTCTGTGAGCTGTGAGGGTGAAAGACTGGGAGCAGGGGCGGAGCCATATCAGCATATTCATATATCCCAGTCACGAAATGAGGAAGGAAGGTGCAGACTAGAGTAACATTAAACCATTTACGGCCATTTTTGAATATATAATTCTGAGGAACAAATAAAAGGTTTAGGATGTATAAGATGAGTCTGTTGGCCTATTAGCACCCATTAGCAACAGTAGCACATCTAGGATTTTTCTAAATCAGGGACCTTAAAGGATCCACTATTAACAAAGAGGGGAATTATGTGTTTAAAACCATTTTGTGGTTCATTAAAGTGCATATTTAAAACATTTGTTGTTTTTTAAAGACGACTAACAGGACAGAGACACTTCTGGGGACAGCCAGGTTTCAGGCGTGGCCCCGCCCCCAGGTTTACAACCAGTGTGATCGTTTTTCTTTCTGGGCCAAGACTGTTTCCAGATACCAGCGATTATTTTGGTAAATTAACAGTTTTCATAGTGAATACAAATTATGGCCAAAACACTGACAGCAAAAACCAAGTTAAACATTTCCCTCGTAGAAACCTCGAGTGCATTCACTGAAATATGCACCGGTTGTTACCACCGCAGCTTCAGCGGCGTCCGTTGCTCTGCCGCTGGCTCGCAGCCTTTTACAACATATTGGTGAAGTTGTCAGAGCAGAGTTCGGCTGTGGGCGAGCGAGCTGGGTTTCTCTTTTCAGCACTGTGTTCTGTGAGTTTGCTCTGGGGCGAGCCGGCGTGGCTCGTGTGTGCGGCAGTTCAAAGCGAGTGCGATGAATAATGAATGAAAGCCAGGGAGGAGGCTTTAAGGCGTCAAAGAGGAACACTTGGTGGAGTGCTTTTAGAGGTATCACACAGGGGGAAAGACTTTGCTCAGCAATACCTGCCAGGAGATTGTTAGCTTAGCTCTCCCCTGCCATTCCACAGCAAATTTAACAATTTAACAAGGCTAATGGCATCGAAAAAAATCACTGAAATACAGATTGAGAGAATGGACAGATGCTTTTATAATAGAGTCGGACGAGGCATCCGTTTGAGAGCACCAACACTCAAGTGTACTTACTGTGATATGTTTTTTTCCCCCTTACTCAGCATGATCCGCCGAGGGAGTTACATCGGCCGTGCAGTGCATCAATGCTTATTAAAATGTGTGTGTGTGTGTAAATACATGTATTGTACGATGCGGCGGCCTCACCTCTCTGAGCATGGGGTCGTTGAAGGAGTTGAGGTTGACTGCGCCCTCATAGGTCAGATAGTAGAACACATTCAGGGCCCTTGTGGCTTCGGGGCCCTGCTGCTTGTAGCCGAAGATCAGATCGATCCACTGGTGGAGCTGGCAGGACACGAACTCGCTCTCCAGAGCCTGTTAATGGAAGAGAGGGCGGAGCATTAGGAGCACTGTGGAAGTCAACAGATGCACCACATTTTCACACCGTACTCTTTCTCAAAATGCTACTCCCCAAACATATTCCTCAAACCATTACTGAACAGCAGTTATTGCTAATTCCTCTCAAAGATGAATCCCTTCGGAGAAAGCAGAAACGTTTTTCCTGCTAATTGTTCCTGGGACAGAATCTGCCAATGATTTCTGTAACGAGCAGAAGCACAGTAAATCCCGATCTGATCATGTGGGAGCGTGGAAACATTAGAGAACTCCTGCAGCTCATCAGGGAGCCATTTCAGCTTCTGTCTTTGTTCCTCTTCTCTGCTGGTTGCAGGCGGGTGAAAGTGCCGTGTTGCTCTTCCACAGACGTCTCGGCTTCACCGTAACGCTGAGGTACAGGTCGTTTTTTTTCCTCATTAGCCCGGAAAAGGAGGAAAAGAAACATTTATGGTTTCCTCATAAAAACGGGCAATTGTGTTAATTTGTGTAAAGCTGTCGGCTCACAAAAGCCCTCTAAACACGACCAAATTAGAATGAGGCAGCCCTTGATTGTCATTGCTGCCTTGTGTCACATTAATTTGTGACAAAACATTAGCCCGGGCTACACTTAAATGCCGATTTATATAATTTAAATTTTTACTGCAGAGGCCGGGGCGCATCCCTCATTTAAATGTGACTCGGTGACAGCTCATTCCGCATCCGAGTGCTCGCCCCGTTCTCTTAATTACAACTTTCAATCAGGCAGGAGAGCGCGGGCATAAAGAGGAGACTGTGTACAGTTGAGGTACGAGGATGTTTTCACTGCAACTCGAGCACCGGCTGAGCTTCTCATGTGGTCACAAATTCCATCATCTGAGCTGATGAAAAGCTCAACTGTGAAAACACTGTGTGAACTGGGAATCAATGGGTTTCTGGGGTTAAAATTAAATCCAGGTTTAAAGACGTAGTTATATATGGCTGAGTGAGAAGATTGTGTTTCCAACGATTTGTACCAAAAACCACTTTTATTGTCAGGAGATTGGTTAAATGTGTCTTCACTGAGATTTGTCATTTGTTCCTTTCATTTAACTTCCAACTATTTTAAGAATTTTGAACACAGCTGTTATATATTTGGTACATTGGTATTCTTTTTTTAGTGATGTTTTTATTACAATATATACTGTACCTCTTGACCTCTTTAGAAATATATATAATACTCAGGAAGTTAGAGCGCTAATCTGTAGCTAATCCCAGTACAGAGATGTGTGGTAACCAGTGTGAAGCGAGATCCGACTGTGACTGAAACATTGTCATTCAAATTGAGCTTGTGTTTCAGAAACCTCGTTTAACTAAGCCTGTTCAAGACACTGTGCTGTTCCCCCTCCATGCTGTCGATGGAGGTGGTCACATAGCTGAACCGCTGCCTGTGTAATAAGGAGGGTGGGTAGGACAGAGACAGAGACGGTACATGTCATGCCTCTGGTTCTGATTCTGGTAGACCATCATACAATCTAAGAATCACACACACTGGTATACTGGTTTGTTTGGTTCAATGTAGACAAGCAAAAACAGCATAACTAGTCTATTTGATGTGAATATACATCTGGTGAGATTCCTCATCTTAGTTTTTGGCTTTAATAAAACTTTTGGCATCTGCAGCAAATCATCAATTCTGTGCCTGTACAACTGCTTGTGTTTATACAATGATTTCAATCTGATTATTTGGTCTTCTTCTTCCAACTCAAATCATCTGGGTATTTCTACCTACGTGGTGTCAAAGGAACACTAACGGCAAAATTATCCAAACAGTTCAAGGATCCCCAGGACTGCAGTTAACAGGAGAGTCTGGTATGAGGATTTCCTATCAGAGGTGTAAAACTAGTCGAATGTATACTGTAGATTTATGGTTATTACACACATTGGTATTTTGGACAACATCCCACTTAGATGCAAGCACTGTTCTGAGAGCTGTAGACTTGATGAAATAAGCAGAAGGAGAAACTTGTCTGCTCTTTTACACTTTGTGTGAGTAACTACAACATTTTGTGTTAAGGGTCAAACTGTGAGGTAATGATAAAACATTGGAGACCAAACCATTAGCATTCAAATAAAACAAATCACCTCTGGAGTGAAAGACACTTTAGACTCATATCTGTCCATCTTACCTGGCAGATGTGTTCACAGTATGGTAGTGTGTAGAAAGGCTTGTGTCACAAGGGGATCTTTTCTTATTAATGTTACATTATAAACCTGGTGGGCAGTGTGGGGTCCAATTGTGTGTGTGTGTGTGTGTGTGTGTGTGTGTGTGTGTGTGTGAGAGAGAGAGATCAGTTCATTATGCGCTAGCACTGACCTTTGACAGGCCGTGCTCCAGTCTCTAAAACTAAAGCTGGGCCTGATGGGCATTTAATGTGCACCGCAATCTACTGTCAATCAGCAGGGGGAAACAAAGACGGCCATGTTATTGAAGCTCCCTCTCCAGAGGCCCGCCTTTATGGAAATCACGTGCATGTTGGCGAGGGAGAGAGATGGGTTAAGTGAGTGTGTGTGTGTGTGTGTGTGTGTGTGTGTGTGTGTGTGTGTGTGTGTGTGATGCGTGGAACCAGAAGTTTGATTGTTTTATATGTTAAATGAATACAAATCAAAAATTGTAAAACCATGTTTGTGTGGACCATGGAGTGTGACAATTAGAGAAAATGTGTCTCCATGACCCCCTGGTCCAGTCTTAACTAAATAAAATATTTCATAGGCAATGCCTATATGCATGAGAGAATGGAAATAGAAGTTGGAAACCACATTGATGGTTTAACTTTTCAAAAATATTGAATTTATCATTTCTACCTTTAAAACCACTGACCACACAATGGGACACAAGGTGAACAATCACATATGATAGCATATAATGCGATCTTAGTACGAGTGTAGAAGTTGCAATGAAGAAGCAACAGTGAAATCAAATATTACACCGCTTGAGAAAACCGTAAATTGAGGTGACTTATTGGGAAAGGGTTATCTGTCAAGTACAGTGAAGAGGCGTGTTCTAATAACCCGTGAACACTGAGCCAGGTGAGCAGGTGTGGAAGTGTCTCCTCCTCGTGTGGCGCCGCGCTGTTCAAACCCTCGAGCAGAAGGTCGGGGCAGATAGCAGATTCCTGAGGTGGGATCTGGTGCCACTTCAGGAGAAGCAGGCAGGATTATTGATGGGCCAATTAGCAGCCGGTGTGTGTGTCATCCCCGTCCACAGGGGACTCTCTGATAATTAATGAATAATTTAGCATGCCTTTATGTAAATGCTGATAGGGGGTAGAAGTCACTGGAATCCCACATTTCTATTGTTACAGATTTGATAAAGTACACCTTGGAAGCAGGGGGGGGGGCTCCCCTTTGTTGTGCTCTGTGACTTGCGGCCACTGGAAACAATCACTTGGAATATTCTCCTATGACGATAAATACAATCATTTCCCTATCAAAGCCACAGAGTATTTTAATATATATATTTATAATGATTATTCCAGCTTGTCCAGGCTGGGGTGAGGGTTTTAATGAAAATGTATCACAATGAACATTACTTTTCCCTGTTAAAGTTTCAGATTACACTAATTCTTCCTTTCTGAAACATCTGTGGGTGGAATGGGTTTCTCCCATTCCAAAAAAAACCCTCAAAGAGATCGACAGTTTGACTGTGCGTCTGTCAATATGTTTCTCTTTAGAGAACGATATACTCTGCTCTGAGGATTGAAAACTTGCCATCCATATTTGAGACATCAGACCGGAGACACCAAGTGATTGCAATTAACCAGCTGGTGGACATTAAACAAGGCTGAGTCTGAGCCCCCCCCCCCCCCCCACAGAGGACAAAACAATGAAAATGTTTGATCTGGACTCTCTGTCTCATCTTCAGCCTGATCTTTCTTTTTTCTGCATGAAAGCTGGTAGGATTTTTCAACTTTTTATTTTCACCACACCTTTAGTGACCTGTAGACTGAACATGGACGGAATCAAGAAGTCTGTCCGTGCTCCAGGTCTGCAGGGCGTGCACACCGAGGCCTATCGGTGACATCTCGGTGGTTTCGCGGTCAGCTTTATGGTCTGGATTGAGCTGGATTGAGCTTCGGCCTTAACGAGGTGATGCTGAACGCTTTCCTCCGACCCTCACTGGTCCTAAAAAACCCTTTTAAGGACTTATGGAGAGCTGTCTGTAAGGAAGTTAAAATGTCACTTAACAAATCAATCCGCTCATTTGCATGCCAGCGGCCATGCAAGCATCCGTGCTCGTGCCTGCGAGTGTGTCCCCGGCGGTGCGGCTGTGCGTAATGGAATGCACATGTTGTGTGCGGAGTGTTGTCAGCGGCAGGCGGTTTTCCTTTGTATCGATTACGGATGAATAAAGCAAACACTTGTCAGGTCTGTATAAACTAAAAGGACTGTTTGAGAACAAGCTGATCAAAACATCCTGAAAACCACATTCAGCTTGTGAGGCGGCGTCACATGTTGACATTGGACTAAATGCCGGAGCAGTAGTTAAATCAAGTCCTCGTGAGTCATTCTTATTGTGCATTTTATTTGATTAAACTTTATTAAATCTCTTCCTTGGCACACGCCGTTCTGTTCTTCTCATCTCGATGCAAGTCTAATATCCCTCTTGTTCTGATTCTCTATTCGTGCTCCAAGTTCAACAGCCCCTTTTCATTTTCCTTTCTACTTATTATCTCACCCTTCTTGCTACTCCTTTTTTCCATCCTGCTCTTTCTTCCAGTCATCTGATCCTTTAGATCAACTCCTCCGGAGTCGCTTGCCCTGAGGTTGACAAGCACTCTGATTAAAGGGCTTATTAGCTCGCTGTAAATGAGAAGCCAATTGTCATTTTGAAGCAGGCAGGGAAAGCCTGTAGCCAACCAGGAGAGAGGGGGGCCCCAAACAGAGGAGGAAAAAAAAAAAAGAAGCAATGGGTGAAGTAAGGAATGAGAGACCTAGAGCAGCAGCGGAGCTAACAAACCATTTCCTTTATTCCCATATTCACACACACAGAGAGAGAACCCCAGATGGGTTGTGTGTTACTTCAGTCCCCCCCCCCCCCCCCTCCCCCTCCTTCCTGCTCTACTAATTAGATGGGTCACAACCGTGAGAGTTCTGTCCATGGGTCAACGGAGGCGCTCGCTGGCAAGTGGAACCTGAAACTCTAACGTCAACTCTCTCACTCTCTCTCCTCCCATCTTTCTCATTTCTCCCTCGCCCACTTGAAAAGCAAGAATATCATGTTATGGGGCGAGAAGAAGCCGAATGAGCAGTGATTGGGAAAGTATCTCCCCAAAACAAACATGTCATGCTGGATTGGGCCTTAGTCAGACAAATGGCATGGTGCAGGCTGCGAGAACACACTAAGTGGTCCAATTTATGGCACAGACAATGGAGTAAACAATCCTGATTGAGACATAAATGGGTGAGGCAAATGAGGCTGTGAATCATATGGCAATAATACTGTAGTTCTACTCCTGTCATTTCAGTTTTTAGTCAAGGAGGAAAATATTATGATGCAAAAAATATTAAAGAAAAATATGCAAAAGTGGAAAATAAACCTGGTTAAAGGGAGTTAATATACTTTTTTGGTAACTTGAAAACAACTAAACTAAGAAAACTACAATTTCATCTACTATTTCAATTACTGTTTACAAGCCCCTGCAGATAATCTCACCATCTGATTTCTGAAACAGTCTGACAAGTCAGCAAATACATCACTGGTTCCATAAAAGACACATTCACAATGGGATGAAGTGAGCAAACACTAAGTCAACAGGTCAGAGCTGATTGAACACAGGACGACTGATGAGAGTGTGTTTGTGTAGTTGTTTAGAGGAGCATTGTTGTCTCAGATGATTATAGAGTTGGTGGAGGACTGGGAGTCCGTCTGAAGGTGTGGAGTGTGTGTGTGTGTGTGTCTGTGTGTGTGTGCGTGTGAGTGTTTGTGTGCGTGTGCGTGCGTGCGTGTGTGTGTAAAAGAAAAGGCAAAGGCTAAAATCCTCTCCTCAACATAATATCTAATAAAGTCATCAGTTAATCTAGGTAATTGTTGATGGATTCAGGATTAATAAAACTTCAGAATTATATCATAATAACTTGAATTTATCATTGAATAGTTCTACAAATGTCTTTTGCTCAAATTAAGACTTATTGACGGCTATAATTATAATTGCTAGGAGCTCTGCCAGGCTAGATTTAGTCACGGTGATACGGTGGCAGATGTTTAGCTGGAAGTGTCAAAATGTCTTACTTCAGTGTGTTTGCATGTAAACATGTCGTAGTTAGCATGAAGGGGGGATTTATATTAGTTTACAGATCTGTTAACCACATGGTTTCACAAGTTGAAAAGTTAGGGAATCAACAAAGTGATTAATGATTCGTTTCTGTCTGGACTGCAGTGGTCGACCAGGCGACACCACCATCCCACCGAGCGCCGGAGGAAACCAGTGCAAAATCTGTATATGTTGCCAAAAGGCACCGGAGCAGACTTTGGCAGAAGCAGAAACGAGAGCACGGAGGAGTGCAGGAAAAGGGAGAAGGACAACATTAGTGAGTGAGTGTGTCAGCAGCAGTACATCATCCCATTTCTCAGGCTCTCATCGCTCTCCTCCATTACGTCACCGAAGAGGAGGACGAAGAAGAGGAGGGAAAGAAGGACAAGGGAGAGGGGGAGGCAGAGACGAAGGGGGGGACAGCTCGTAAAACACTGAGCACACAGTAAACATGTCTGCCCTTATGCATGACAATACTCCTACAGTGAGCGCTGCCTGACATTAGCCAGATAACCACCCCCCCTGACTCCACGTGCTAGTTCCCATCCAACAACAAGGCTTTCAGTGGAGACACCAGGGGAATAGATTAGCACTAGGCTAACATGTTCTGTTACACGAAGCCACGCTGGGCCGAGACGACATTAAGGTTTTCACTCACTCAGTCATTCACGAGTGCGTAAGTGTATCTTAGTGGTTAGTGACTGGTCCTTGCAGTGGTTTACCTCAGCTCACACATGAATTCCTGTGGGGTTCCCCGTGAGAATAAGATGTGGAGGCTGGTGGGAACGGTATTGTGTGCGTCCCATGGGCGTCCGATCAGAGAGTGCGGTGTGGATGAGAGGTGAATGTAAACAGCGATGATCTTTGACTTTGTGTAGCTGGTGGTCTGAGCTGGGGAGCTATCATGTCTGGCTATACGTCTTGTGGGAAAAAATGTGGGACACGCTTTCATCTTCTGTATCCTGGCTCTCCGACATGTCTCACAAACAGAGCCCCCCGGACAATTCTGCACAATGACACAATATCTGGAATTGTTTTTGAACATTGGCCCCAGAATACTTGACAAAAAGCGATTTAACCACCTCCCTACGCTCACGTGATCATACTCGTGGTAGGATAATGAACTTGCCTGCCATGATGACATGGTTTTTGTAAGTGTGAAGAGCTGTCGGCATATGAAAGTGACAAACCTCAGAGAAAGACTTTTCAAAAGGAGCTCATAGTGTGATGCATGAGGTTTTGGAGGGGGGGGGGGGGGGGGTAACGATGATATGGCTCATATTAACATGACATTTGTCCGTTAGCTCTGAGCGGCCACGCAGATGTTTACTTCTGCGGGATTAACATCACTTTGGTGATCATGACAATAACAGCTGTATGAGCAAATGTGAGGCTCCCTGAAAAATCCATCAACATCATAGAACAGAGAAAACTTCTCAGTTCAATTTAGAAAACAAACCCTTCAAATCGTAATTAAAGCAGCAGCTGGTCATTTCTGACCACTAGAGGGTGTAGGAGAGTAAAATCAGCTGCGCCACAAAAACAAGCCCTCAGCCCTGAAAAGGCTAATCGCTAACAGTCGACCCCATGACTTCCAACTGAACAGAGCAATATTGCAGAGTTTTGGCTTAAGATCACAGGCTTGTATCTCTTAACCATTTCTGCAGTAACACAATTTTTTACTGTTTCAGCATCCTGAAAGTTAGTACCCTTGACAAAAGTCTATTCTGTAAGAATACCTTTGGTAGTCAGATGTTTTAGCGGGTAAGTTGATGAAGACTCGTACAGATGATTTCGGTGACTAACGTCCATTTAGTAGCGATCTCTGGCTTACTTACACTGAAGGTTCACCACATACGGCCGTGACCTGCGTTCAACCTCCTCAGTATCAGCTTCTGACCCATCACTCAGTCTGGTCGGCCCAGTCTACCAGAGGAAAAGTCTCTCGCTCTCCTTCTGTGAGGCCAGTTGAGCTGATGTCTCTGTCACTGCTTTGAGTGAGTAGATGTTTTATACGTGGGGGAAAAGGCTGAAAGTAATGTGCTGCCCTGTCTGTCCCATGTGTGTGGTTTGCAGGTCTGTCAGCAGGACTACATGAGGGCAGATGACTGAAAGGAACCAAACGTGAGCGTAGAGCAGCAAACGAGGCCTGAGGAGCTCCAACAGATGGTGACTGCAGCCCACCGCTCTGGGAAAAAAGTTTAAAGGGAGTCCGACCATGAGTTGAAGCTTTTGCAAAATTAGAGAGAAGACACAAGTGATAACTGGACTTTGCTCTGTGACATGTAAACAGGACTTATTTGGAAGAGGGTCCTAGTCACTCACATAAACAACCATTTCCACAGAACAGATGTGGAAAATCTATTTCAAAGCTTGATCTAACTTGAGAAGACTATGCTACTGTGGTATTTTGATCATAGAATGATCCAGCACCGTGTTACTTTCATTAGAAATAATTCATTCTTCTTATTCGATATATTAAACATATGTTTTCTTGTTTGTATTTGAGTACAGGCTGTCAATGCTGCTTCATTTAATGCTTTGTGTTTAGTCTGTTATGTTTAGATCCCAGCCCTTCAAAGCTCGGTGGACTATTCCCAGTAGGACATGGCTTCAGGAGCCGGCTGTAGTTTAGGCTGCAGCAGATCAGTATCTCCACTGAGGCCTGGGCATCATGACAGCGCAGGTAAGCACTGATGATGATGATGATGATGATACAAATACGTGAGCGTATTGACGAACCCGATCACCTGCTCCTCTGCAAATGGAGAGTGGAGCAGAGAAGTGAGATGTGGTCATATATAGTGGAATGTCAGAGAGGCTGACAGAGCCCAGAGACGTGTAGTTATCTGGTGGAGGAGGGATCAAGTTCTTAACCCCTCCTTTGACCTCCTGGTAAAAACAACACGCTGCCCCTGATCTCTGTGGCATGCCGCCTCAAGACCCCAGTGTGTCAGTGATTGTGTGTGTGTGTGTGCGCGTGTTTGTGTGTGTGATGGACCAAGGAAAAGGGAGTGTGTCTTTACAAGCAAGAATTTAAGTATACTGTAGGCACTTCAGTGGAGTTAAGGTGCATGCTTGGCTTAAGGTGCTGAGGTGCTGAGTCTCCAGTGACTCTCTAAAACGCAACCATTCCTTAGCACCTCTTAAACTTTAGTCCTTTAGCCTCCAGTGCTGCAGGGTGAGCCGGAGATTAAACAACAATTGTTGTTGGCACATATTTGACGCACTTAATCCGTTGCCAAGCGACACTCTCTCTGCTAAACATTAGCGATGAACAATGACACTTCCAGCAGCCGAGCAACACAAGCCAGACTACAGTTTGATGTAATGTTTATATCCACCAACTACCCACCGTGCAACTCTCTCCCAACAAAAAAACAAGCTGCCGTTTTGCACAGCCGCACAATCCTTTACTGTGAGAGGCTTTTAATGGCCTCTCCAGATTGGGGCCTAATTAGCTGTTAATCATCTAGGGCTCATAACCAGAGTGCAGACAGCCGGCGTGTGTGTGTTTGTAGCATGTGTGCATCTGCGCGTGTTTGCGTGTTCTCTCCTGCTGTCTACCCGTGTGTTGCGGGGCCATTAGCAGCAGACGAGCTAAAGAGAGCCAAGCAGCCCATTAACTCCTTCACTCTTCCTCTCTCTGCGCCGCCGTGCTCATCTCTCTCTCGACAGTGCCACAGTTGCCAGCTGACACCCTCTAATGCCAGCGATCTGTCACGACCAGAGACCTGTCCACCAACACATCCCTCCCTCTACCTTGTCCTCGGCCCATTCTCTCCTTTATTCTTCCTGTCCACCCTCCTTTGCCCCGTCTCTCCCATCCGGTCTGTGTATGATCTGTCGTACTGTAAGACCGAGTCTCTTAAAAGGGTGAACTCACACTAGAGGAGTTTTGCGACCACAATTTGTCATGTATAATAGTTAGTTTTGCTTATTCAATAGACATTAAATAAATATGAATGCTTGGTGTGTGATCATCATTTCCAATTGACCCCAACAACTTCCAAGAATTCACCAATCAGCCTCCTGACACATTAGCATCACTACCTAGTATTACCTGAGGGGATGGTGGATTGTGGATATGCAAAGCTGACCATGTGGCTATGAAGCAGATATTCATGTTGTTATTGTTGGTTGTTGGAAAAAAGCTCCTGTACAACTGAGCTTGTTATGTTTCTGTGCACCTATGTCTGGGTGCTATGCTCGGCTGCACGCTGGATCAATATCTCAATTTGCACAGAGTGGAGACAGAAACCGCAGTCTGAAACTGTATCAGCTTGAATACAGTGACTAGCAGAGAGCTGTGCGTGTGCAGAGAGCTTTGAGAAAGGACCAAATTGTCTGTGCAGTGTTAATTTATATATTTGAACAAGCTGGTTTCCCCATTGAAAAAGGTTTGACAGATTTTTAGACCATAAAACAATATCACCCTAAATAATTATTTTTAAAGTGATTAAACCTAATAAAGGTCATTTTTTGTTATCTGCTAAAAATCTACTGATCCACAAGTTAAAAATGTGTTAAATAAATGTACTAACAATTGAGAGGCCAATTGTTTCGGCACACTGTGACTTCTGCAAGACTATCCTTCAAAATTCTAAATAGTTAAACAAAGGGCTTTGGTACACTGACTGTAGGGCACTGCACCACCACCACCACCACAGAGAGCTCTCCCCAGTACATCCACCTTGGCCCAGACCATGCTGACAGCCAACGAGAGGGAAGTGTGTGATTAATGATAGGGGGCCTGGTCATATCAGCAGGCTGGTTAACAGAGCCCACCACAGGACTTCACGGGTCACAGAGCACAGCCAGCCTCATCAGCACCCATTACTACTGTGGGCACACATCACACATGACATAATGCCAGCTTTCACCAGAAAGAAGAAAGATCCAAAACCAAAACAGGGAGAAGACATTTAAAAATAAACACGTGTCGTATTAGCCTTAAATCTGTGGTGTAACTTATTTTACTTTTCTTGCTTAGTTTGGCCACGTTTATCAAACTATGAAGATATTTTCATTCGCCAGACGACCTGACCGCTGCGTGTCAGTAAAACAAAAGATGAAGGACCACAAATGCCCATAACAAGCCACAAGAGAAAGAGCAAATCAATCTTTTGACCTTCTGGTGCAGAGCACAGTAATCTGATCCAAATAGTTACCTCACTTTCCGAGGCGCGTGTGCGAGTGTGTGCGCGTGTGCATGTGTCAGTGTGTGTGTGTGTGTGTGTGTGTAAGAGGAGAAAACATCTACAATGAAAATATGACAGCAACTCTGACAACATCCGACACACACACACACAGAATATTCCTGCTTTGGCCTGAGCCGGCAGGAAGTGGAGATCAGAAAGAGGATCCTGCTTCACCTCTCTGCACACAAACACATTTGCCAGAGCGCACAGAGCCGGAGAGATGGTGAGGTGGAGAGGGAGAAAGGGGGAGAAGGTGACGTTGGATCACTCGGGCAAAGCAGCAACCTGAGAGGCTGGGGCTTGTCGGGAGAAGCGGGAGGCTCAGGTAACAGGAAGAACTGTGAGACGGTCAGGAAATAACACTGTCTCTTTGAATTAGTGTTTCCAGCCGAGACTAGGAGAAGCAGAAACCTCTGACAGGACTTCAGTCGCTCTGTGCTCTGGGATATAAAAGTCAGACACAAACGCCTGTGTGTGTGTAAATATGTAACTTAGTCGTAGATACTACAAACCTTTATATGTATGTGCTATAAAATTGAGTGTACTTGGGTACTGCTTTGGCTGGTTGACTTGTTGTATTGCTCAAGGACACTTCAGTAGGGATGTTTAGTGGCTCTGTGATCCACTTGCCCAATGCACTAGCATGTGTTTTATACATCAAATATATTACTGTGCATTTTCTCTCACCAGGCGATTGATTCGGACAAACTCCTCTGGACTCTTGGCCCAGGGCGGCAGCTCCACGTCAGAGACCACGCTGCCTTCCTCCATCACTCCCAGGTTGTAGCTGTTGGAGTTGACAAACATCTCGGGGAGGTAGTAGAACTCTGGGATCAGCTCCTGCGTGGAAACAACGTTGAGACATATTTCAACAAACAGTGACACTACTTCAACACGTCCTGCAATAGTGTGGCCATTTGCAACAGTTCAGAGTTCTGTCAAAGAGCTGACACAGGGTTAGGTCTGGAACCACAGAGAAATCAAGTCAACATTACTAAAAGGTTCTGATGCGGAAAAGAACAATTTGAATACTTGAAAGCATAAAGAATAGCTCAAGAATAAAAAAAAGAGTTTGAACGATAATTCCCAATCATTTGATGCACAGACGTATAAGTATCAGCATTTGCTGGTATACGCCAATATGAAAACGAATTTTATTGGCCAAAAGATGTGGATATATGTTTACATCTTACGTAAAAGAAAAAGGATGGTTTCCTTTGTTATTTTCAAGTTATATTTTTACATATTTATTGAACCTTTTTACGATCAATTATCATAACGTTTATAGTTAAACTGTAAAAAATCAAGCCTCAAATTCTTGAAACTAAATTGAGTTCGATAATGATATATTAAGAATCAGTAGTTATTTTTCAGTTTTTTAATCGATATATTGGCCAATACATTGGTATCATGATATTTTATTCTTCATAATATGGGTTTTTGCATCAGAGGAAATACAAGAGCCCAAACACACAAAGAAAAAGAAAGAACTATCCCGATATAAAGCAGATTACTTTGTGTGCGTTTGTTATGAGTGGATTTTATAAACTATTCTAAACAAACAAGAGTTGATGCTCGTCCTGTTGTCTTTTGAACAAAGCGTGTGACTCTAAGTGCTGAGTCAAGAAGAGACATTCAAACATGGTGACAGTGTGACATCAGAGATATGCAAACTGCTGTAGACGTTAGGGTGACATGCTGTGGCCTCTCAGGCCGGCAGCACCACTGACAGAACTCAACACCCAACGCTGAAGCATGAGGAGCAGGTTTTACACAGTCATATAAAACATGATCTCTAAAGATACATAAACAACACACACAAACTTTACAGATCAGCTACACCTTCTCCTTTCAACAATGGGGCGACAACATCCAATCAAGTGAGCAAGCAAACACACGAGTTTTAAAACAACACAGCACTTCCTCAGTTTTTAAGTCTCTTCACTCCACAAAACCTGACCTGAAACTAAAGGTCAAACTCTTAACGAGGCCTCCAGCTCAACCAGGATCGCTGCCTGCTGTAAATTTGACCAGAAGGTGGAGGGACGCATGCATGCACACACAACTGCGCACACACACACACACCCCCACACACACACAACCAACAAAAATCTTGAGGGCTTTGCTCCCCAACACTCAAGCCTGCCCTGCATGGACCATTATGTGCAGTGGCCCCTTTGCACTGGCCTGGTCAGAGGCCAGCCCCTCTGATCCCCAATCCTGTCCTGTCATGGGTCACTGGAAGGGGCTCTGGCCCCTGGGCTCCTCTGCTACACTTCCACTGTTGCTACCTCTAAACCCTCTTCTGTCCTCTTCCCCCCTCTGATGCCTTTGGGCTGAGGCCGGGGGTCAGGGGATTGGGGAATGGAGGTCACACTAGCGTCACCCAGGCTAGAGACACATTGAATCTGGGTGTTGTAAGCTATTATCGCCTCTTCTTTAGCAGCAGGGTATGAAAACACTGGGGCCTTTCGCCCTCTGGCAGGGACAGAGTTGCTATCAATGACTCGGGTGCTAAAGCTAAATGGAGTACTTAGCATACTAAATTGATACATCTGGTCTCTAATTCCCCTTTTGCCACCGAATGAATGTGTGCGTCGGAGTGGATGAAGTCGACGGAACCTTCATTCAAAATATGTTAAAAAATTCAAACCGAACATGGAAACAAAGTGATGTGGTCCAGATTTCCCCTTTGTTTTGATCTGGAGCTGAGCTCTCACAGTTTGATGCACATTGACAGGTCTAGACTGAGAGAGCAAACGAGGGCTCTTGTTGGGCTTTTCGTAATCAAGCGTTGGCCAGCCACGCCGTAACACGATCCACATGTTTTATCGGCGGGATGCGAGGGGGGTGGTAAACGCAATCAAGCGTCAAAACCCCCCCCAACACCACCAACACCACTGTTCCCCCCCAATCCAGTGACCCAGTGCCAGGAGACCAAGCAAGACCCGGCTTTGACAGAGAATGTCTGACTGTAGTCGTAAATGTTTTAAGAGCAGTTAAAGTGTGCACTGGGGGTTCGGAAGGCCCTCAGTATGAGAATGACCTGTACTGTTGCGGGGCAGATCCAACAGCTCCCACTACTGAGAGTGTTGGGGCCCAATGGGCAGGGATTCAAGTCCAGGTTATAGTTGGCTGAATCGGAGACAGGCGGCTGGGACAGATGAGGATTATCTTAACGCTTTGATCAGAGGACCAGGAAGCTTTCATTGCAAAGGGACAATGATTGGTAGTGACTGAACATTACTCTTTTGAAACCTTTTTTCTCCTTTGTCTGTTAGGTTGCTGGATGGGGATTTATTCGCCTGCAACGCTCCATCCTTTATCGCTTCTAACTTTTCAGCCACCTTAAAAGGAAAAGACGCAGATTGGCTTGGAGAGGATTTTCACTTCATGCGTGTAGATTACCTTAACGTCAGATGTGTCCCTCTGGCAGTTCCTCCAGGCCCGCGCCACAGATGAGAAGGTGCGATCGGCGTGGTCGAACTTTCCTCCTTGGAAGTTGAGGAAGAAAGTGGTGAAGGGTTCCTGATGAGAAGCACAAACAAAAAAATGCTCTAAATCTGAGTTCAGGATAGCACTGATGTTTAAGGCGACACCTGATTAGAACTGATAAAACAGAATCACTTGCTGTGCAATAAAAGCATACAATAAAAAAACTGTATTCTTCCATGTTCCATAAAACACTCATCAAATCTGATCCAAATCTACTCCTCTTACACACCCTATTACGAACTGGAATCCAAATATGAATAAGTGAATCAACAATAAACCCAGTGAGCTACTAAAGCCAATACACTCCTGCTGCTGATGCATTTCTAATCATGTCTAATCTTGTTAGAGCAGATCAATAGCTGTCGCTCTGACGTAACAGCCCACGAGTGACATGGACACAATCTCCTGGGCCGCAGCTACACACCAACATCACAGGAAGCTAATCGAGTTCAGCCTGAAATGACGTAAAGGCTCATTCGTAGGGAAATAATTAGCAGGATGTTAAATGCCATGTATCTCATGGTGCATTCAAAACAACACAACAGAAGTAGGTGCGGCTGTAACACACACACACACACACACACACACACACACACACAGAGTCTACAGTTACTGCAGTTTTCAGTTACTCTCCGACGGGAAGTTTGATCTTTAAGTGAGAGGTGTAAGCGAGTGGGTTTCTGGTAAAGTGGCTTTAGAATAAGCCCTGTAATGATGTGCGGGGATCAATGAGGTAACTCTGCTGGGAGTCACTGAGACAGTGAGCTACTGGGACAATAACAGCAGAAAACTGCACATTGGAGAAACTTAGTAACCTCCCTCTCCCCCGAGTGCAGTATGGGAAGATTGATGGCATCCATTCAACAAGGGTACCGAAAGTGAGCCCTGCGCTGAATATGCTTCTCAGAACCACATCGAATCTCATATGATACTTGTTTTTCTTGGGGGAAAAGATTCATGGCAGATGTTTAATTGCATTGTTTTTGTTCCCTGGGTATTATTATATGGTAACGACAGAGTGTAATGAAATATATGCACAATAAATTAGGAAAAATACACATGTGATGCGGGATTTTGCAAACATACACTCTCAATTTGATACAAATACATTTGTTTCGAGGAATAATGTGAATTTCTAAAGAAATAATACATGTATATTTGAAAAGCCATTAAAATGGCTTAACAAACGACTTCAATATGGAGATTATTGTGCATAACTATACTTTCAAAACCCAGTGTAAGTGAGGCCTTTGTAAATCCAGTGTATGTGCTACTTCTAAATCCAGGACATGTGGAAAAAAAGGAATTTCAAATGCAATACGTGGTCATTTTAACATTAAGTATATCTCTTCATAAACATGGCACTTACCATACGTAGCAGCCACATCATGGTGAAGCTGGAGGTGGAGTAGTGGGTGCCATAGTGGAACTTTGGCACCTGATCATCCTCCCAGGACTCGTATCTGTCTGAGAAGAAGGCCGCCCGTTTGGGATTCAGTGCACCGATGGGCTGTGGAGAACATATTTTCAAATACGTTAAAAAAATAACGATAAGCTCAGTTTTTCCTATTATTGCTGCAGAGACAAAAGAGTGTGTGGTAGCAGAGGGAGAGCAAGGAGGCAGCTCCGAATTTCATTGAGAATGTATTCAAGGCCCACTCTTAGCAGCATTAACAGCGGCGAGGCAAAATGAAGCTAGCAACCTTTGTGCAATCTCAAATGAATATTGGATGATGTTTCCCTTCAGACAGAGATCAATCCTTTCCCACAGAGTGCTTTTTAGAGGCTGTGAAACAGAGCCCCTGCAGCTGTAATCTGTCAGAGAGAACTAATGTGCTCCAATGAAAGAGTGCCCACCAGGAATATCAATAGCAGGGCCGGTGGATTCCTTTAATTTCTACTTTTTTATTAATCTGTAACTAATATACTGGTCACCAGCCCTATTTGTAGTCTAGAAAAATGGTTAAGTCGCATTAATTTTCCATCGCTCTCCGAAAAACCAATAACCCTGTGCTGCCGGGCTATTATTTAAATACTCATTTATAGAAATCACTTTCAGGGCTGGTTCAATTTTTATTAGTCTTCTGTTGGCCGTGCCTCATTCTCTCAAACCCCCCTTCATCTCCCTCAGACACACACTCGCTTGGAGCGGATCAATGGTAATGGAATGATGGCCTTTTGAGGATGAGGGTGTAGCAGGACCTGGATCAATTGGATCTCTCTCATATCATTGGGTGCCTGTCACAGCAAGACTCTTCCAGGGTCAGGCTGGGATATCGATCTGTGATATGGCTACTGTTTTATGTGGGAGGCGTAATGGACCATGCTCGTGTGCATGTACTGGTGTGTAGTGGGAAAGAGGCACTGAAGTTTTGTGCTAAATCGGTTGCTCTTACTGATCATTGTGTGCATATTGTATGTTGTTGTGTAAATAGCGTTTCTGAGTGTGAGCAGATTTACAAAGCGAAAAACGCCTCGTGCCACAACACCGTGCAGCTCTGTGCTGACAGTGATACACGGTGGGCTTCCACAGGGCCACTGGGGGTGGGTGAGTACACACAGTGAATTATACATCACACCCATTTGTCTGATTTATAGCCCTAATAACAGCCGGCTCATTAAAAAAAGAAAAGGGAGAGGAGGCATATAAAATAAAAATAAAAGACTGAAAGTGCCACAGTGACAGAGAGCGAGAGAGAATTGTGTGCGAGTGCATGTGGGAGCTGTTGGTTTGCGTGAGCGCGGCTTTGTTTACCGCTGTAAATTACACTGAGGCTAGCGCGCTCAGCTTACAGCAGCTACCACAGAGCGGCGGTGACGGCTCCGTACATCAGAGCCCGGGCGCCTGGCAGCGTGTTGATGGAACACCTGCTGCTGCCCCACCAGAGATTGGCCTAATATGTTGCGGCGAGGAATAGCGCTCTGATGAGCTCTCAGATAAATGAACCAATCTGGTGGTTTTAATTAGACGAGAGAGTGAGCCGCAGAAACAGAGTGCGCTGCCACTTGGAAGAGGTAAACATCAGAGGGATTCATCTTGGATTAGTTCTTCTCTGTTCTTCCTCTACAGTAGAAGAGGAGATGGTGTTACTGAGCCAATTTAAAGCCAACGGAAGAAATAATCAGAGTAAGTAAACTATTATGCAGATAATATAGGTTGTAGGAAAACACTATATTCCTCAACAGATCAACAAATTCTGTGACCAAGTACAATCAGATTCATAATTAAAACTAACTAACAGCACATATTTAAAAAAAAGTATTTTATTACTATGGCCCGACCAATAAGGTTTTCTGAGGTCTATGCTGATATGGATAATAGGGAGGGAGTAAAAAATATATATATATTTAATACATAGCCATATATTAAGATTTAAGAAATTGTCAATTAATTCACCATATATCCATATAGCCCTTATGATAAAGAAATACAGCTGAGGTTTGATATTGTACAGTTTCACATCAGAGCCCAAAAATGTGCTACAAAGATCTGATAATTCAGATTATGAACCACATAATACGATATGTGTGTCAACGTCCTCAAATATCATTTGTAGTGAATTTCTTCTATAACATTTCACTTGGTTCTCTCCACATGATCCTCAGTAAGAACACAAATATTCAAATGGCGTCATGGGTACACACACAGTCAAAACCACTACCTACACGAGCTAAATGCACTTTCCTGAGAACTATAATAAGAACATTACCCAGAGCTGCTTTGCTTTTAAAACAATAATGGGTCACCGGTGATGAAGTATAATAGCTTACCAACAATTTGAGCATCACCAGGGCTTTGACTCATAAATCAAAAGGGCCTTTTGAAAGGAGTGTTTATGTATAATGTCCTATTTAAACAGTGAAAATAGTGTGGAGGGCCTGGGGGATAAACATATGGGGCGCGTATGGTGAAATCAATACACCATTAGCTGATCTGGCTGTGAGTAGTAGGTTATAGCACAAAGGTACAAGGAAAGCTCAATAAATCCTCACTATTTCAGTCGCCACGTGAATGCAGACGGCCTAATCTATAGTCAGAAGGTTAACAATTCTTTTAATTGCTTGTTGTGCTTCATTAAAAGCTGTGCAACAGAGGGATGAAGACACTTTTACCTCGAGTTGAACCGAGGGACGGAAATTATTTGACGTTTCTCAAGGAGGAGGAAAAGTGCACGTTGGTTTGTGGGTAAATCAGTTCATAATTGAGCCGCACGAGGGGCTGGAATAATAATAAATAGAAACAGCAGAGAACTACAACACTTGCAGTCAGTTCTAGTGTGTGCTTATCGTGACTACAATGTTATCTCGGGGGTCAGCGTTTGATGTCAGGTTGAGGTTAGAGTTTATGATAAGAAAGTCCCCGGGGTCAGAACGGCTCTGGCAGCAGGGAACATAAATTCTGTGTGGCCTCTGTTGTTCTGGGGATGATGACAGTGTGTGACACACATGCACGCACGCACGCACACACACACACGTTCATGGCAATTTGGCTTCTCAATGTCACTGGAGGCTTCTCAGATGACCTGTTTCTGTAAGAGACAACCACCGATGTGACATAAGAGGGGGACTGGAGATATGTGGAGGGCGAGAGAGAGAGAGAGGAGAGAGAGAGAGAGAGAGAGAGAGAGAGAGAGAGAGAGAGATTGAAACAATACAGAGAAATCAAGCAAGGTGGTGAATGATGCGGACACGTGTGAAGCTCCTGAACTTGCTGTGAAGGTCACACAACATTAGGATTCAGAGAAAGGAAACACAGAATACAAATGACTGCGAGCTGAGGAGCGGAGGGTGGGGGGGTGGGGGGGTGGGTGGGGTTGTTTCGGTGGGCTGCACAGCACCGCCTGCCCTTTTCCAGACACTGCAGTCTGCCACGGTCCAGTGGTCGTACACTGATTTCACACACGTGTCAACAACATGAATAAAACAGATATAATAAAGATTGGCCTCCTCCCTCCCTCTCTCTCTCCCTCTCCCTACGCTCTCTCACACTCTCTCTGCTGATGCTCTGCTCTCTGAGGAGAAAGAAGAACAAGGACATCAAATGATGTTGTTGTCGTTCTTCTTCTCTCTCACTCTCCTCCTCTTTCTTTTGCTCTCTGATTGTCTCTCTGTTCCTACTCCTCCTCCTCTCACCCATCTCTCCCTTCATCCCGTTAGTCCCCGGGGCTGCGAGGCCTGACTGAGCACAGAGGCTGAGCTGTCCAAACTCCGAGGCAGTGCAAAGGAGAAGAGCAGGAGGCAGAAACCGAGGGAGGGCTGCGTGTCTGTGTGGGTCTGTGTGGGTCTGTGTGTGTGTGTTGGTGGGGGCGAGCACAACTGTCACACTTTCAGCCTACTGGGCAACATGAAGCCAGATAAACAGAGAAATTATGCGGCCTCATAGCGTGGGGAAAGCTATGAAAACACAGGATGGAGACACAGAGGAGCAGATCGAAAGTGAAAGGAGCACCGGGGCGAACGTCAGGGACAAGGTGTTGACTGCCGGGCTGTTTGACTCTGTATGACAGCAGTGTGAGAGGATGGACCTGCGAGTGGATGGTTCATGTGTGCTTGTGCATTCACAGTCATGTTATTTTGTACAGGGCCATTATAGTACAGATCACATCATTCTAACTTCTCTGTGGTTTAATGGATATTAATGAATATCTAAGAGTCTGATCATACCATTAATTTCAAGCCTTCAAATTTCAGGGGATTTATTTTTCTCTGTGCTTTTGGTGGACCAGCTCTTGACTCTGTGGACAGCTGGGACTTTTGAAAGCATGAACAGCATCAGAGAACCCACAGAGTATGTGAGCGAGACAAACTACTGTGTATATTTTTGGTATTAAACCATGGTACCACATCTAAGTCTTAACTGAACACAGGGTTAAAATCTCTAAATTGTATTTTTTATCTTACAAAGTTTTAAAACTAAAAACGTAGAATTAAAGTATATGGTACATGTATGTATTTTTTAGCTTTTTATTGATTTTCTTGTTTTCAACATCTAATGATGATGATCAAATCAAATCTGATCTAAAATCAAACTAAAAGTGACAGGTCCTTATTTCATCCTCCCACAGGAGCAAGTACCAACCAGCCCAGATCAACACAGCTCTTTACATTTATTAATCCAATTCCACTTTTGCTCTAAATACATCCTCACTGTAATCTGTTTCCTGTCCCATCACTAGATGAGTGCCTCGCCCTGCATGAACATGGACGCCCCCCGAGACCTGAACAAAATGCCCTCAAGTGCAACTCTGAAATGCATTTCCTCCGACATCTCCCCTGTCCATTAACACATGCCTTTTTGTTGCCGGGGCTGATTTATTCAGTCATTTCGGTTCCAGCAGCGAGACAGTCGCTCAATCATCTCACTCTCAAACTAATCCTCTGTCCTCCCACCACTGGACACCATTACGCACAACTGAACTGCAGTCCAACTAGCGGAGCTGGCAAGCTTTCGGAGTCATCAGCTTTTTCTCTGCTCGTGTAAGGGAGGGAGTCCAGGCAAGTAAATAATTGGACGTCTACATGTAATATGGGGGAGAGTCATTTTAAGCCATTTCAGCAGTGTGTGAGTGCGTGTATTTATCTGCCAGGGAGCATCTCCTGGCAGGTTTCATTGTTTTATGCTCAATCACTTGAAGCCTGGAGCTACCAGGGAGTATTACTTCACTTCCTGGGGTGCTGCAGAAGGTCAAACGTGAAAGCATTAAACTATGAATTTTCCGTTGTGGACAGAAAATGATTAAAATTTGCTTTAACTGCAGCAGGGCAGGATCTAACTAAACCAACGTAAGTCAACAGCTTCAGATACAATGAGATATAAGGGATGATGCCAACAATATACAAATCAATAGTTAAAAGGTACCTAAAAAAAACATCTATGTAAAAACTTTAAAGTAACTTTTAGTCCTCTACTTAAATACATTAGTGGTGGAATGAGCAGGACATTGCTACACCTGTGTAAAGATAGCAATCATCCACCAGAGACTGAGGAGCTGGATCACTTAACAAAGATCAATGGCAATTACACGGCAACTAAATGGACTTTAGGTGCAACACACACATCCATATGTTCCAATGCATCTCCACTGTCCTCCCCCTCCCTCGTTGCAATTAGTAAAAAAATAGTCTCCTAAAGGACGAGGGGAGGATTTGACATGAGTGCATTACCTTAGACAGATCTCTGAAGTTGCTGGGCAGCGTGAGGTCAAGTTCTTCTGAGTCATAGTTGGTGATAACCCACGGGAAGACCGGGTACTGGTTCAAGTCATTGAAGGTGCGACCTGGTGGAAGAAAGTTTCAGAATAATTTCTGATACTTTTGTGTTTGTGCGAATGTTCATCTATTAAAAGGTTTGTGGTGGTGGGTTGTGTGTGTGTGTGTGTGTGCTCACCGGAGATGGTGTTGAGGAAGATGAGGTACTCAAAGTTGGAGATCTCCCGCCGTTGCCAGCGCTGGGTCATGTTGGACGCTTTGAAAAGCTGCTTCGGGGTCGCCAGGGAGATTCGCCTACAACAGAGAGGGACTGGTATTTAAAAGAGCTGTACTGGTGACTTTTGGAAAAAAGAAGGCTTTATTAGACTTCAGCGATACAAATGTCAATCGATGAAAAATCGATTGAAGTTACAGCCTCGGTAATTAAGAAGATAAATATGCAATAAATTGGGTCGAACACACATTTATTTGTGCACGTGCACAGACACACACACACACATACAAGGCCTCATTACATGATGTATGTTATAGGACAAAAACAAATGACCCCCGATCCAATTAAAACAAAAGAAAATGATGGAATTAATCACTGTCAGGGTGTGAGATTATAGTCATTAGGTCTGTGAAAGGTGAGAATACGACTTTTCAAACACGAGCATACCACAAGACACACTTTGTGTTCCTTAGGTTTTAACACTATATTGTCACTAAACAACAAGGAGCATTAATGTAGCTCTTTATATCTTATGTAGATGACATCACAACTAAATAGAAACATTTAGAGAGGAGAGAAAAGTAGGTGAAACTGTCCATATGTTGTTTTAAAGAGTAGGATTACATCAAGTGGAGTGAAATGTGATAGAGTGCATGTTGTGATATGGCATTTTATGGATAGGACATGAATTTATGCTGTAGTAGCTGTCGAAGTGTGTGTGATTGTGAGTGTGTGTGTGTGTGTGTGTGTGTGTGTGTGTGTGTGTGCGTGTGTGTTTGTGTGTGTGTGTACGGAGCTGGCCTGTACAGCTGTCCTGAGGTCATACAGGCAAGGTGTCCCTGGCCTGCAAACCAGCTTGATTAATGAGCCCATTGCCTTATACACACACACACACACTATCAACTACATTCACACTGACTCATTACAGGATGCACTTTTACCTCCACTGTTCTGTACTGATTGTATAGCTCCCACTACTACATTGCCATATGGATGTGTTGTGTTTCTTAAATTTGCAGGGTTTGAGCCCTGCAGGCCTACAAGAAACTATTTGCTTCACACTGATGGAAATAAATAAATGAACTGAACTTTGTTTGTGTGAAGCCAATTATGTTTGGGAGGCAATTATGTAGGTGTGGAGAGAGTGGGAGGGACCAACCCATGTGTGCACGGGACGGAAAGGGAGGGAGGGGAAGAAAATGTCTGGTCAGAGTTCTGAAATCTATTTAAAACATTCATGTTCTCTACTCCAACATCAGAGCAGAGAAGAAGAGTGATAGTCTAATATGTCTGTGAGTCTCACCTGGTCTGGGGAAGGCCGAAGTTCGTGCCCACCCCAACACGAGGAAGACTGTGGACCACCTTCTTCACGGTGGCAGCATCCGGGAAGTTGAGCATGACTGCAGCTGTAGAGAGGCACAGAGAAAAACCCGGCTTTAATATGGATGATATTCATATTCTTCTATCTGCATTGAATTCAAGCCACCGAACATAGTTTTGGAATTTACAAAAACAGTATCTTTGCGAATATATCCCTCACGGTTCCAATACTGAGATCAAGCAGTTGTTGTTATTGTTGGTGCTGTCTTACTTCTGTTGGCCATGAAGATTTCCAGTGCAGTATTTTGAAGTAGGTAGCGTCTGGAAAAGATAGCCCGGATCTCTGTGAAGAGCCATTTCCCATGAAGGCCTTCTGTGTAGGCCAGAATCTGGATAGAAACAGAACGAGGAAAAACTAAATTTTAAAAAGAAACAAACCAGGAGCGATCAGGAGGAAGAAGAAGGGAGGAGGACATGAGGAGCAAACAGGAGGCTATGTTAGCTCATTTTTCAAACAGTGACGCCCTGACGGCCTCAACAGGACGATTAATGTCTTATATTGATCAGCCTCAATGAAAAAGAGATTCCTTCAGCAGGAGAATGGGGCCCATTCAGCTGGAGGGAGTGAGGGAAATGCTTAGTTCACTAAAAGATAATCTATAATACAGCACACAGGTGGAGATGAACATCAGACAATTACAGTTAACACAAGCAACAGAAACAAACAACGTTAATGTGCAGAGATGCTCTGACGTGACAGGGATGAGCCCATTTCATGTTAAACATCTGATTAGAGTGTTTCTTCTTTTCCACTGAGGTAACTGTCAGAGGGGTCACCCGATATTATGTTAGCTACAGCCCGCGATTTAAAAATGCCTCGATGAACTGAGCTTAATGTGTCCCTGTGGAGGCTGCGGTGGTTGTCAGAGTGACTTGTTCTGACGGTTGTCACCGCGCCCGACAGACCCAGATGCTCGGCTCTGCCCCCGTGAGTCGTCCTCCTCCTAATCCAGCATTTAGATTCGCTCCTAACCTATTTAGCTCTGCTTTGTTAACTGGGCGCTTGTTTCCCCCTCTTCGCTGGATTCAAAGGCTCCGGCTGACAGGGGGCGAACAGGGGATATGGTGGAAAGGTAAAAGGGACACTTTATGTTTGGAGTTTGCGTTATTAATCAGAAATATTCAAATGCGAGCTGTTAACTTGGGCTTAGTGTTAAGTTAAGGGAGCTCATTAAAGGCAGGGGACAGCCGAGCGGACCAGCTGAGACCTTTAGCTGGGGACAGCCTCTGCCTCGCTGTGTCTCCGAGGAATAAAACCTGCCTGCATCACAGACTCACTTCAAACCCTCTGGAGTTCAATTAAATGTGGATTAGTGGCTTGGAGAAGCCGGCCGCGGCAGAATCCGCCAAACTCCTATCTTCCTCCTGAACAGGGGCTCCAGACGAACTCCAGTCACCTCCAGACTGCAGCAGAAGGCCCGGCACAGAGATGGTGGCTCAGCACTCACAGGGGTTAACAGTATTTTTAAATGATTAAAGAGAATAATATTTTATAATACGAGCTAATATATTTTCATGGAGGGGTAAAAAATGAAAATTTCAGATATAGAGAAAAAATGAATATACTGATGCCTGACTTGAAATCCACTTATTCACAGAGATTTATAGATATGTATATTTTTTAGAAGATATTTTTGAGCATCTCACCTTTATTAACATGACAGTAAGCTTAAAACAGAGAGAGAGCGGGGGAAGACAAAGGGCCGAGTTGGGACCGAACCTGCAGCCGCTGCAGAAGAACCAAAGCCCTGCAGGTTGGCGCCCTGCAGGCTTGATGCTTCCCTCCCACTCTTAGTAGTAGTCTTTATGCTAAGATAAGTTAGCTGGCAGCTAGCGGTAAAATCGTACTTAGCATACAGACTTGGGAGAGATATTTCCCAATGAACATAGTGTAGATATACGACCATATTGGTTCCTGTTTATAGTTCCAACAAATCGTTCATGTTAAAAACGTTTCCACATATGATGAGATTTAGTTTCATGACAAAAGAGCTGTGATCATTTTTCTCTGCTGACAGACATGATGGTTATCAAGAGTGAAAACCCTGCAGAGATACCAGTGCATGTCATCCTCCACCAAAGAGATTTCCATCCTTCAATTGTGGAGTAAAAAATGCGTCTCTCCTGTACTCGCTGATCAAAAAATGAAATTACTGTCGTCAGGTGTGTGATAAGTAGACGCTCGGTGAGTGACCCTTCACCTCCAAAAGGGAGTGGTTGACCCATTTCACCCCCCTCATAGAACTCATACTGGATGTCAAGAGGACGCCGAGGGCTGAAGTGATGGAGGTGCCGTCCGTGATTCTGCAGATAGATATGACAGAAGCAGCCAGATATCATTTTTTTTCCCCTGGACCAATGAATCTTGCAGGAGGCTGTAAATGGCTCTGTGTGCTGCTGAGGCCTTTTCTCTCGTAGATGAAACAGATGAGCGGTTAGCAGGAGCAGTGACAAGCCTCCGTCACGTAGACACTCGAGCTGCTCTCACTACGTCTGGACAAATTACAACGGTGCAGAGGTTATTGTCCAGACCGGAGTTATGGCTGCTGCATCAGCTTCCTCTGTGATAAATGGTGGAAGTGGATCGGTCAGGCTGAATGAGACAGAGACGCCGCAGACGCACAACACCAGACCAGGCTAGGTCTGTTTCACCTTTTAAATATTAATATCTGAATCAAAAGATCGCTCTGTTAAGAAATAATACGGCGAGGTATGGGAACATCTGATAGAACTGGAGCTTACACGTCAACTCGACTGGTTCGAGTATCATGCACAGTTTTATTGATGTTTCATGTCAAGCAGAACGATATCCATGGATTCGGGGTCTGGGGAGTCGCGAGATCAATTTCAAAGCGTCACGCGAGAGGACGCAGCCAAACAGAAAACAAAGGAACCAGTCCTGATTGCTGCTGCTGTTTCCCTCCGTCTCTCCCTCCACAGCTCTCCCTCCTCCTCCTCTCTCTCTCAACCTGTTTGTGCGCCGGGCCGCTGCTCATTTCTGAAGCACTGTCGTTTGTCTCTGTCAGACGCCCAAAAGGCGGCGGAATGAAGAGGGACACATGAAGAGGGGACGGGTGACTGTGGCTACGGTGTGTAACCACAACCGCACAAACACACACACAAACACACAAAGCGTCACCACTGAAATGCTGCAGACGAGTCCTATCCCTCTCTCCCTCTCTCTCTCTCTCCCTCTCACTCCCTCCCTTTTTGCAAACCCAATCTCCTACAGCAACCTTTTTCGGAAACACAGGTAATATCAGGTGCATCACTGCGACAGATTAAAATTTAATTGAAACTGAGTTAGGAGAGCAACAAACCAACTATCAGCAGCGAGGTTCAAGACAGATGAGGCTCTCAGCTGCCTTGGCTGTCTGGTAGCCTGAGAGTGGGTGTGTTCTGGGGCTGATAAGACCCTCGAGCAGAAGGGGACAGAAGCCACCGCCAGTTGAGAAAAAAAAGTGAATCCATATATTTGTCCCAAAATATTAAAAAAACTCATTTAAAGATCAATTATGTTTGAAACAAATCTTTAAAACTGTGCATAAACAGTGTGAGATAAGGCAACGATATGCATATTTGCTTGTTCCGTGTAATGTAGCCCTTGAAGGAAAATGAGGTGATTGAAGTGCAATTTGTTGCCTGTTATTAAGTATTTCCGCATGGCTGCCTCAGTTAAAGGATAATGGATGAGGGATTTATTATTACCTTTTGGTCAAATGAAGTGGTGTGGGAGATAAGGTGATGAAATTAATGAGCGGGAGGAAGAGAGGTGATCCATCAACATCAAAACAGAGGCGAGGGACAAGCGGTGCTGGGAGAACTTGATAGAATTCATACCAAAAAAACTAAATAGGAAAAGAAAAAAAAAACCTGTGGACTTATCAGCATGTAGAGTCGCTTATTGCTTTTCATTCCCCAGAAGCCTTTCCACTACCCACTCCAACACATCCCACTCCACACTTACACACACGTCACAAAGCGGTTTTCACGTGCATGCAAACAATGCAGAGGTTGCAAATTCCTGACTTTTACTACTTAGACGTCTATTTTTCTCTTGTTTAAAAGGCACATGTGTGTGTACCACTGCATCAAGCTGCATCTGGGCTATTCAGGATCTGGTTTTCCCTCACTGACTGACTACAGAGGAAGCTGTCTGCAATAAAAACAAAAGGGAGGATTCCAGTGGACCGAGACTTTTAATGCAGCAGCAAATGAGAAAGAAAGCCCAGACAAACACAAGCTGACATTTAAGAGCTCATCTGGTGCATCCACAAAAAATATTTGATCTTATATCTCCTACAATCCGACTCCCTACTTCTCCTGGTTCCTTATCCATATTCCTGTTCGCCCCCCCCCCCCCGGAGATCCTCTGTTCCAGCCCGGTAAACGAGGCCTTGTCACCCCCCATCAGCAAATGAGTTCATCGGACTAACGAGCAAGCAAAGGACCTCGACCCGCTAACAAGGATCTGTTGGCTGCCGGAGCCTCTGGACCAATCAGGAGCCTCATCACCACTGACACAAAGCCTCCCCGAGCCCTCTGGAGCCAATTAAGACGGATTTTGCTTTTGCGATTGAGTGATAGCCAGAGAGAGAAAAACAAAAAAAGATGGAGAAAAGGGAGTAGGAGTACTGTAGGTATACTGGAAAGAAATAAAAACAAATGCACAGGCATATTTCTGTGCTGCAGGATTTTTTGACAGAGGTTTACACTTCAACCAGGAGAACACTGGTGGTGAGCTGGTGTGGAGAAGCTGGGCTGCGAGTATAACAGAAAAAAAAAGGTGAAGCCATTCAAGAAGAAAACAATGGTGATCAAAAGAAGTGGGAATCATATGACCTCAAGACACAGTGCAGCCACATGACTCGACTTTCACACTCCAGCAGTTATCCTCAAGCCTCCATGGCTCTGCACAGCTCGGCTTTATGCAACTGGCTACGTGCATGGATGTTGAACTGTGGGAGTAGTGCAGCTGTGCCAGCAGGGGAAATATGAAAACCTATAATATAAGGGTGACGTGTCAAACACTTAAAATCAAAGAGTTGACTTAAACGTTCAACACTTTAAGAAGTAACCGCTAAACTACCTAACATTATAGTATGAAAATTAATGTTAATTTTCTTAAGTGTCAAATTTTGTATCAATTGCAGGAACGCAATGAGAATTTGAACACGTTTTAGAATCAAATAAAACAAAATATAATACATTAATTGGATAGAGACTTGTTTACTCCAGGCTTTATGCTAAGCTACACAAACCAACTGCTGGCTGCACATTCATATCGAACAATTGACTTATCTTACTTTCAGGAAAACAATGAAAATGTGAATTATCCAAAAGGAACCACGCTTTAACGTTTAAAAACAAATTACTTAGCAGCTGAATCATATCATCTTATATACATGGAGTTTATGTATAAGGAAGAAGTGACATTGCACATGCTTCAGCATCAGTAGTCAAGACCATTTGTGTCCAGCGATATTGAGAGGGACAATTGTTTTAGCCTCATGTAACTAATTCAAGATGTAATCACTGGACACAGGTAAAGCACTATTTGCCTCGGGGGAAGTCAAACAAACTACAAGGTCACAAAATAATAAACACAACTGAGAAGCTGCGCTGGAGTGTGAGAGAATTAAAGCAAAATAAACAAGCCCAGCTTGCAGCCAGCGTAAGGCTGTGAAGCCTGAAGGCTCAGAGCATTCAGTCCCAAACGTCGCCCAGTAAGAGTTAGCACTCCCTGAAGAAAGTCCCCTTTGAAAAGATCTCTGGGGCCACTTAGTCTGAATTTAGCCTAATAAGGATTAAACCCCTTTCTGGCCCTTTTCAATGTTTGCTAACTGGTTAGCCTTTTCTCCTTCCCTTTCCTTGACGGCTTAGCCCTTTTAAAGCAGGAACAAAAAGAAAGGTCCTGTGTGGATTTAGAGAAATGCTGCAGTGGTTTTTGGGGTTAATTGGTAGAGAACTGAGGACTTCAGTGCATTAACTCATTAGACATTCAGCCTTTGGGCATAAGCTATCAGGGTGAAATCCTTAGAAGGGCCCGGAGATAATAGGATACCAAAGTGGCCACATGGAAACAATAATACATAAACAAGGATTTGGAAATAAGAGTTTAACACAACTCATAACCTCAGAAAATAAGTCAACGTGACATGTTTTGAACTCCAAAGTTTTAGAAATTAAACACATATAGCGTTTAGTAAAATATCAAAGGACATTAAACAACCTCAAATGTTTTTATTTAAATATTCAAGGTCAGCGCTTCCTTTTGTAGCCCTTCACAGCTTGTGACTGGGAGCACAAAGGGCAGATTTGGTGGCTCAAATGTGATGAGGAACAAAAGAGGGATAAGGCCAGATAAATGAGGAGAAGAGGGGGCGAGAGATTAAGCAGAAGAAGATCCTCTCTGCCGTCCATGCTTTATCACAGTGCAGGTTTAAAACCCTCATCGGTAAAGTTACACCTTCAAATATTGACTGGAATCTTCTTCTGAAGGATCCAATTGATTCGGCGACAATAAAAGTGCAACAAAAATTTGCCATCAAAATTAAAGGTCAGCTTTGTGTTAGGATGTAGTGGATGGAAAGTGGATGTCTCACAGCAGCAGCCTCATATAAGGCCTCAGGGGCATCGCTGCACCTGTTGACATCGGACTGAAGAGCTTAAATGCGTTCCTTGATTTGTCATGCTCATCAGTTAAACACCTGCACGTCGGGCACAAAGTGAAAAGGTGTGTATGCTTCTCATCCTCGAATCAGAAAATCAAGGAGACAGCCAAGAGCTACCACTGAGGCACGGGAGCTGTTTAAGACTCAGTGCTATTGGCCTTCTGCTCCCTATAATCTGCCGTGGTGAAACATCAGACAGGTTAGGATTGCTGACCGACTCCTATCGCATTCTCCCCGCTCTCCCTCATAACCCCATTTTGCTATTTAGTGATGGATAGGCCTTTTTTTCGGGGTTTGTGCGAGGCTTCGCTGAAGTAAATTCTTTTCTAATCCGGCTATTGTCACCAGCTTAAGTGGGTGTGGGGTGAAAAGTATACCCCTCTTGGGGAATTTAAGGTTGGTTGTCCGGAGCGCAAAGAAGAGGGAGAGAAAGGGACTCGTATAAAGGACCGAGCTGTGGAGACCAGGGGGAATCTGAAGGTATCTCAAATGGAGCTACAGGTTTATCAGTGGTAGGCATTTTCAGAGCTGCAAGTGCAATAGAGTAAATTCAATTTATAAGCATCTTCTCTGGTTTGTCGGCAGATAACAAGTTTCACTCGTAGAAGATGAGCAGAAGATGGTCTTCACCCAAACGGAAGGGAATTGCATTGATTGTTATTTATTTAAAACAATTGCAAAAACTGTCTCATTAGCTCTGCTCTCGGGTCTCATATTAACACAGCACTTAGGGCTTACAGCTTTAGCAGGTACTTCTAACAGCAAATGTACTACATGTCCAAATTGAGTTTGGGGGTAACTGGTTTCAGGTAATCTGCTCATTAACTTTAAATGAGCTGCAGAAAACTCTGAAATCTCCCAATTTGTTCAAAAAGACTTTAATTCACTATTGAATTGTAACTGCTTTTCTTAATGTACAACTATTTTAACATATGTGAGGTTACCTGTTAAATTATGCATGTTTACTTATATGCATTGGCCTGTCTTGAAAAAGAGAGTACAATTTCAAAAGACCTTGTTTAAATAAAGGAAAACATAAAACAATGTACTCACTATATGACAGTAGAACACATTTTCTCCTATATTGAATTAGATTTATGGTAGTATGTTTAGCAAGGGTCTTGGGGAAAGGTGTGTCATATGATGTCCAGAGTTTAAATAACTGGATATTAAGGTGATATCATATATAGATGACTCGACATGGAGTTGTAGACTTATTCAGTTGAGTAAGCCGCTAAAATAACTTCAGCTCAAGCTTGTTTAAAACAAATGTTTCAGAAACAGTACTTTTCACATAAAGCAAACTGTTATCATCCATTTGGAATCAGGCTTAAGCCAAATTGACAAAACAATGTCAAATATTCTCTTTCCGTGTTGCTTATTTTTATGTTCTGAAAAATAAGGGAGAAGAAATGTGTCTCTTGAAATGCAGCTGGACGATGAGGCTGGAAAACGATACTGATGACGTTGGTGAGACAGAAGAATAACCATGAAGGAGTGAGACAGTGAACTTAAAGATGCTAAAACACCCGATAGAGGAATTAGCACAGCTTCACAGACAATCCAATAACTATTGAAAGAGGTTCAGACGTTTTACAATGTAATTTAACTTGGCCACAGCGTTTCATTAATATACAGATTGAATACGACTGTGATTGCCGGAGTGAAACTGATTTAACCTGAGCCATTAAACTAATGGAAATGAAACTCCATGGTGCAAGAAAGAAAAGTGCATCATGTTTTTTTTCTTGAGGTGTTGAGTTAACAGGATGAATAACTAGCAGCTTGAAGAAGTCGCCAACACCAAACAAAACCCATTCATCTTCCAGGTTTAACTCCGGAGTATGAATGATAATCTGGGTTTGAGAGTGGTTTTGTATTCACGCTGCATCTTTAATCTACAGTCTTTCTGCTGCGGATCAGGAGGAAGAGCTCTGTTGTGCTGATGTCGGCTGGAAACGAGCCGTGGATGAGTATGTCATCTGCAGAATGTCCCTGTGGAGGTGCCATTTCAACCAGACTGGATGGGTCATTAACCATAATGGCTATAGAGGCACCAGAATTCTGCAATGCTACATTCTGCTCTCCAGCACATCACATGTCTTTACACACGGAACTCATCAATGCCATCCGCTTGCTTCGTGAAAATAAATACAGCTGCGTAGAATACTTCCTTCAAGGAATTATACGCTATAATTAATATCATCACCCAGTCGAACATGTTCCTTTGTATTTATGAGATATGAAAAATACAGATGAAAAGAAGCCGGAGAACTGATGGTTACTCGAAGTCTATGACATATGGATCTAGTTTTATCATCTGAATTGCAGCACAGACCTTCCTGACAAAGCAGGACCACATTTACAATTCCGATTTCAAATGTGCTGCGCTGGACATCGATCCTTCAATCGCAGCCGAGCATCTCTCTGACCTCAGCTGAATAACGGAGGCTCTGGTGAACAGCAGGTACACAGGTGCTGATTGTAATATCAGTAGCCTACCAGGCAGACTGGCATCCATAAACAGGCCTATCCATCAGGCTGGTGTGTTGCATTTGACACGTGTGTCAGAGGCGGACGAAGAGAATAAATGATGGAGAGAGGGGATCAATCAAAGGAAGGGAGGGGAGGCACCTGCCCCCTGACTGGCCCAGTCAAGCCCAGAGATGGAGCATGATGGAGGGGGTAGGCTCAGGTGCAAGGAGGGGGCAGCAGCTCTTTGTCTGGAGGTGTTTGGTTAAGTGTGAGCCAGGTCGCAGCCACAGTGGTCTGTGGTTTGGTCAAGGTCTAAAGTCAGGTCACCTACAGGGAGCTGGAGAGGGGCCGAGCATGTTCATTTGGGATGATGTAGTTGTGTGTGTGTGTGTGTGTGTGTGTGTGTGTGTGTGTGTAAGGGGAAAGCAATTGGAAGGGAGACATTAGTCATCATTAGGTGGCGATGACACTGTCGCTAATGTTTTGTATGCGATTACCAATGTGGCAACCATCTTTCCTCAACCTGTCCTACCTGGTTACCACTCACCACAGGCATTCATCAGCCTGCTTTGTCTCAACGGCTCAAATCGTCTCAAGGGAAAAACTAAGATTCAAAGTCTCACACTAAGAATAAACTATAGGCATAAATATCAGATTTTGACATAACCCAGAATTTACTGTTATGGGAGTGGTTATGTGAGACTGCTAAAATCACAAAGCATGGTGTGCTAAAGAATAAAAAATAAAAAAAGATTTTCTTAATGACATTGCTATTTTTTGGCAAGTATACAAAACCATATTAACTGAGCAAGTTAGCGAGATTTTTTTTTTTTTATCTCATCAAAACACATAATACGCTTTTTTGGAATGTTGTTAGTTAGAGATTTTGCTTATAATCTAAAGTTTTGAACAAATTAGGCATGTCAGTCAAAACCACAAAATGTCAACCCTTGTGGTGATGCTACCGAAAACAGTTGCCCAAAAGAATCCCAATTCATCCTCTAAGGAGCTTGAATGTCTGAACTTAATTTCATGACAATTAATCCAAGAGTTGTTGGGGCATGTTACTCAAAATAAAACAAAAAAGTCAAACATAGCGTATGAGGAAATGTCTGAGGATCACCAAGGTCAGAAGGATTAACATTTTTTGGAGACCAACATTTTGACCATCTGACCGACAAATCAATGTTGCCATCCTCAAGATACTGGGCTTGAATGTATAAAAAAATACCAAAAGAAATACTAAGAAATAAACCTCTTAAAGTCTGTCATTATAAGGCCCTTGATCTCATGGTCCTGACACTGGCCATAATCAAAAAATGTCAGCATGAGTGGAAGAGATATGGGCTGTGAGCAAAAGTAGGAGCCGGTATCTTTAGATGCTTTGAAGCTCATCCTTAACGAGTCTTCTTTCATGACTCTTAAACACCCCACATCTGGTGAGGGGACCGCCGACTCCATCCGTACAGCATGAGTTCATCAACCCCTCCGACAACTGGAGAGACTATATAACAACCATATCGATGTGTTCTGAGGCTCAAAGGGGAGAGGAACCAGAAGTGGAGTGTACTTTGCGTGAGAGGCAGAAGAAGTAAAAGGACACTAAAGACAGTAACAAGGCTTTACTGTTCTACTGGGAAACAGAAATACTCTTCAGGAAGCTTTAAACATTTATTTGGCCTTATCTCCTCTAATTGGCTTAAATCATCCGTAATTGTTTGCACGTGTCTTTATGGGGAGCAGCTCCCAAGGTCCGGACAGAGACTCGCCATGAGCCGCCAGGCAGAGCTAGAGAAGCAGTATGATAATAATTGGGTTTACTGATGACTGGATGAGCCAAAGTGCACCGTGAGGGAGAGTTTGAGATAAAGCTGAACCTGGACGTTGAAGATTCGAGGACGCTGGACATTCCGAAAGGGGCACAGTCTCATCTCTGGTAAGGAAACACTTCATGTCCTCTAGGTGCTATGATCACTGTACCTGGAAAGCACGGAGGCTCGGACAGTGCATGAGTGAGGGAATGAAAAGGAGGAAGGTCATCCCAGCCCATCACTCTTCTAGCTGTTGTTGTAGTGTACCCCGAACGATTTATTGACCATCTCAGGATGCACTCTGTCAGAGCAGACGAGGGGAGCGGAGGCAATGGGTGGCGCAACCGCAGAGGAAGGGAGCGAGGGAGGCAAGGGAGGCCGATATGAATGAGTGAGAGTGAGGGAATCCGTTTCCTTGGGCTCATTGATAATGACATACCTGCTTGGGCTGTCCATTGGTCCTATAGCACACACTACTTAGGCTCTAACTGGAAAATCAATAGGCTCCTCTCGCAGAGACCTCTTGCTGCCGCGGCTCTTTGTGATTGGCAGCTGCAGCCGAAGGTCGTCCCTGGTGACCATGAGAGTTTGGCGGAGCGAGCAGGAGGACGGGGGGGAGGGCGGGGTGCAGCCCCCGCAGTTTGACACTTTAGGGAGAGCTTAACGATATGAAACTGGTCGCTACATAGAACCAGGGTCTTTTCTTTATTTTTTGACTAAGTGACCAACCATTCGTCCACTCCAGTGAACCCCGGGTAGCCGTCACCGCCCCACTAATTAGAGGTACCAGTGCCTTCTCAATGTGGGGTGTTAATCATTGCATAGCCCAAGGTTGGACATTGATCTTTGGACAAAATGGACTGGCCTTTTCTTTCCACCAGAATTTTCTGCTTGGTCTTTGAAACTTTTTGGAAACACAGCATTGGGTATCTGATGGATTGAGGACAAACACCACAGCCCCACAGAGAGACTGGTCAGTCAGTGGTCAGGTGATGGACGTATTCCATTGATCGTTGCTCTCAAAATGATATAGTGCTAACACTTAACGTCATCAGGGAGTGTGACTCATTTCATTTGGCCACGTCGACACCGTCAGCCCTCGTGTTTGTGTTCCGTCCATCTGCCGAGAACTGAACACCCATTGCAAGAATGTAGAACGTGGAGGCCGGTGCTGTGCCAAGTTATCACTGACTGATGGTGCTATCAGCAGCTGGGCAGGATAGATACACTGGCACGGAAAGATTTCATTATGTGAGCTATGACCAAGACACCGACTTTATATATGAACAATAGGGAGTGAAGACTCAAGCAATATGTCTGTGTGATAATTTCATTCACATCTGCATCCTAAATACTTAGTGTTTCTGTAGCATGCAAGTTCACACAATATATCATTGTTGACAGTGCAAACTTTATGTTGCCGGTAAAGAAATATAGTTTTATAAAGATAGTGAGTTGATAGATAATCCCAATTTTCCAAGATGGCATACATAATCTTTAAATTTTATAATTTCACAAAATGACAAATACATGCATCTTCCAAAGATTAAATACTTTTTTTGCAGCTGTCACACGTAACTTTGTGTCCATCAGAACTACACTCCGAAATTAATAGACTTTGATCTCCCCAACGGTATTTTTAATACTACATTTGAATTTTTTACATGGTTAATGTACCACATACTCAAAAAATCTCACATAGGATTATTAAATTGTTTTCTATGCCAGAGGAATAATGTATAATACCCTCAGAATGTGATACGGCTCTAAGGGAGGGTTACAAATATCAGGTTTTCGCAGACATTTTCGCAGACATTTTCTTTAACCAATCTGCTGGAAGTGAAGTGAATTTCACTTCCTCATTCATGCAATAGTAGCAGTCTCCAGGAGTGGCTCTGCAACGATGACTCCACATGCAATATTAATGATTTGTGCCGAAACACAGAGAGGGCTCGCCTAAACACACACACACACAGGCAAACACACATCTGCTCTGTGACTTCATCAGTTCTTCTATCTGCCGAGCAGATGCAGGGGCCTGCCAGGCAATTAGTTGCCTGCGATGATTTTCTTTGAGTCCTCTATGGAGGCAGCAGCTGCGTCCACCCGGGTTCGGGAGACAGCGAGAAAATGTGTGAACACAAGCATCAAAAAGGTACTCGGCTCACATGTGTGCAGATGTTGGTCTTTGTGCACATGTGCATGTCGGTGTGTGTTGTGAGGCAGCGAGCCACTTTCCCTGCAGCTATCATGTTTCCAGAGGGAAGGAAAAAAGGGGGGAGAAAAAAGGAGCACTACAGAGCAACGCCGAGCCTTGACATCCCCCCTCCCTTATCACTCACTTAGAAGTAAAAAGCGCAATAACTCCAACAGACACGAGGAAGAAACTTTTGTGCCTCCTGTTGCAAAACAAAGACATTTTCTCCGACTGCCGTCTTCAAAAAGACGCCTGAACGTTCAGAGACGTCTTTGCGTGAACCGTTTTTGACTGTGTGTGTGCTTCTGTCGTAAAGGAATACAAATGTAAAGGCAGTCTGTGGAGTATACTGTAAACTGGTACTTCAGATTGAAGACTCAACAAGTAGATGAGCCAAAAAAAGTGTTAATTTACGACGAAAATCCAACTTGAGTGCAAAGATTTTAAGACATTCAATAAAGAAGCTCCTTACCAAATCTACTTAAAATAAATGGCAAAGACAAATGGTGTCTTAGAGGTTGTTCTGCTATTTGTAAACTATGTTATAAATATAGTTTTGTGTAAATAGTACAGAGGAGAGTAAAGGAGAATAAGGCTGAGACAGTGGGAAAGAAAGACAGAGCGAGGACAGAAGTGGAGAGGGGGAAAAAAAAGGAGAAGCAATGAGGTTACTCATCAGCTGGCAGAGATTTGCAGCAGGCATGGACACTGTTTTGTGCTGGTGAGGGGGATCAGTGTGGAGTCGTCACACAGGCTGTGATCAAAGAGCTCCCTGACAGGCTCCTGATCTTCTCTCCAGTCGAGTGTAGACCAGGGGGAAACTCTTTAGGAACCACAGATAATTCTGAATGTTCACGGGACATAAAGGGCACACAGAAGTAGCAAGCAGGGACGGACGAGAAGTGATTGAGTGACACTCTGTTGGCCACTTTCCTTAGATTTATACATAACGCTAAAGCTGCTGCACAATACAAAGTAAAGTAGAAATAAACTTAGTGCTAATAAAGGTTAATGCTAAAAACGAGGCTCCTAAAGTTGTTGCTAGCTGCGTGGGCAGTGTGTTGAACATTATGTACACAGAATGCCCACAAGGTGAATGCTCATATTGTGAGTTACGGTTAACCTTTCCACATCAACCGCCAAAATAAAGCGATTTAATTCAAAATCAATTGACTTACAACATCTTGCACTAAAATTAAAATAAAAAGCAGAATGCGGTTTGATAAGAGAGTGGATTCCTAACGTTGTTCTAAAAGCTTTGGGTTGTCATATATTTTACAAAGCTACAGTTAGAATGCCCTTCATAATATTTGGACACTTGCTCTCCAAGTAGGGTCGATTAATCTCTGGAGCTGTGAGCTTGATAATAAACAGTCACCATGCAATCATCAGCCAGAGTCTCTTTTTTTTATTTTTTTTTTTATCCTCATTTACTTCTCTCAGCTTCTATCTATTCCCAAATTCCACAGCCACATTAGTGTAAGTATCGCTTTGCTTGAATATGATGTGAAGGGAAGGAATGTCAACACTCAGTTTAACGCTCAGTTTTGATTTCATAATAAATCAAGGGTTGCCAAGTCAACTGTTGCTTTTCTCTCGCCATAGTTTCTCTACTCTTGTTGGTTCTCGGAGGAATCTCTGGATGTGCATAGTGGGTTCATTTTGCAGCTTGTGCATCAAATGCAAATGTCATGACTCACCAGCAAATTAAACGTACTAATCTGTCCTCTTGAATCCTTTGTTAATCCATTTAATGATGATTAAGTAATTCATTAATTTGCCACTAATCCTCTCGACTGTT
Organism: Pleuronectes platessa; assembly: GCF_947347685.1. Classification (NCBI taxonomy): domain Eukaryota; kingdom Metazoa; phylum Chordata; class Actinopteri; order Pleuronectiformes; family Pleuronectidae; genus Pleuronectes; species Pleuronectes platessa. The sequence goes on along the minus strand of NC_070628.1, from coordinate 8,638,129 downwards.
TCCAAAGTTAATTTAACTGAGGATAAGTACTACGCCGTGATTTATAACTTACAGTGCACAAGATTTAACCAAGAATCCTGAATAAAACAAGTATCTTCCTGCATTTGGCCAATATATTAATAATATATATGCTGTTTGTGATTCTTATGTACAGTCAAAATTGTTTGTGTTAACTTGTGCATTTAGATTTTTGAATAGAGCTTTATTTGTTACGTTGAGATGAGCTCAAATAGCAACCAGGACACTTTCACTTCAAATCAAACTAAATAACAAATTCATAGAATTTAATCATGAGTTTCTTCACACTCCCTAAAGGCTCATCGGTGGAAAAAGGCTTCTTGATGAACTCCAGAGGAATTGGGCAACTATAGCAGGGCTATTAATCTTCTATTAACCTTTTTCTGATGTTTATGTTTGCAGCTTATTTCAGAATCCAGTGCAAAGTCGGTCACATCCTACCAGTAAATGTATTTCTGCAATTCATTAATAAACCAAAGTAGTTTAATTAGGTTAAGTGTGTTTTAAACATTTGATCTGAAATAAACATAAGCATATGAAACTTTTCTATTTCTTTACTCTTTGAAACAACAGATATTATGCATCTTAAGGCAGAGGAAATATCATATAGACATTTTCCACTCTATGCATCTTTAAGTTCAACTATTGGCCTTATTGTCTGAGATGTACTTTTACATTAAGACCTTCAATAAAACAACACAGTCAGATTAGGAGTGTATTTAATTCTCTGAAATTAATGGAATGATTGGAATATACTTGTCTCCTTAAATAAATTGCTCTGGTGAAAGACTTTCTGTTCAGAAAAGAGTTTTAAAAGTTTGAAGATTTGAGTTGATTCACAAAAGCCTTTATAGACGTTCGACCAGACGGTCGCGAAAAAAGGCGCAGTTAAGTGAAAGTTTACGCAAATGACCGTCACCTCATTAACGGGACTTGCAGACATGTGGAGATGTGACGATAATAATAATAATTTAAAAAAAATCAGATGGATCTTCTTTTTTTTTTTAACGCAGAATGGTGTTTTTCCACCATGCTCAGAAAATCTAAACGTGTCCCACACTCCTGCCTCTTGTCTGCGTGGGGGGACAAAAAGAGGAGTAATGGCTTCTTTAGTCCTCAACGTGAAGTCCGGGTGACAAGATGACTTCAATTACAACCTCACTGAGCCTCATGCGTAAATTATTCAGCATGGACAAGATTCACGGTGATAGAGCCACAGGCGAAATAACGTGTGTTTATTTATTTTTTCAGTTTGAGGCCAAAGTCAAACGTTTTACGTCAGCTCCTGTGTTTGGATATTAAAATATCTGCAGCAAAAATATCCTTACACTTCCAATTAAATGACCAGTTTGGAGGATGAATGCAGTTGGGACCACGGGTTTTTCTAAGTCTGCAGCTGCAGGTGCACACGAAGAATGAACTGTGTTTACTGGTTCACAATAAACAAGGGTTTAAAAGTATTTAATGTGGATTAAGAAATAATTAAAATCGCTTGGAAAAATAGAATAAAGAGGAATTACAGTAGATCCTAAAGGAAGACAGTAGGAAAACAAGAAAGACATTTTCACTTTTAATTTAATTTACAAACTGTGTGATTCGCTTAGAAATCTGGATCAGAAAAAGTTAAATTCGTATAAACAACAGTCTTTTTAAGATTGAAGCCAACACGCGTCATTGATTTATTTTTATACGGAAACCAGGGCAAGCCGAGAATAAAACGTTGTCAAAATAAAACATCTATAATTACTGAGCCTTGCAAATAACAACAAAGATGCACAGACGTGTTAGAGAGAAGCAGAAGCAGGAGACTTATCTGCAGAAGTCTCTAAAGTCAAAGGCTGTCACTCACACTGTCTCTACAACAATCCTCCACACGCACCAGGAGAAACTGCGCGTAAAGAGAGACCCACAAAAAAACAAAAATGCTTTACTGCAGCCCGAGAGGACGCTGGCATTAGCCCGTGAAAAGGTTTGTGTTTCCCTGCGTGGACCCGGGGAGCAGCGGGCAGCTCCGCGCGCCCGGACGCTGCCGCTGCGGCTGCACAGGAGATCTCCTGCAGGAGCCCCCGCGTCCGCCCCGGGCGCCTCTGATTGGCTGCGCGCACTGACAGCTCCGCACATGATTGCAGGAGGACAAGCCCGACCCCCTTCCACTCGTCCTAGAGGAGCCATTCATAAACTACACGAGTCCGGCTCACAGCTGAGTGTGGACGAGAAAGTGAGCGGGGGCCGCAAGAGCAAGGAGGACAAGAGTGAGAAGCGATGAGTGGTCACAGATGCTGTTCGAGCCTTTAGCGCCTGCAGCCCGGGACACGGATCATTACGCACCCGCTGAATATGAATCGACCTAGCCGTGCTGGAAGAGCTCAGTCCCAATGATATTTAGCTGTTGCGTCGCATCCCTATCCGTTTCCTCCTCCTCACACTGACGTCCATCCGCTGCAAAGGCAGGAACAGAAAAAGAAAAAAGAAAAACTTTTGATTACTCATTTTTCCTGCACGGGGAAGCGTCTGCCTCTGGCTTAACCGGTAAGCATTGGATCCGTCAACTTACTGCGACTCCCCGGTGTACAGCCCGGACCTCTGCCCGAACATGATAGCGACGCAGGCGAAGCTGGTTTACCAGCTCAACAAATATCACAACGAGCGATGCCAAGCTCGCAAAGCGGCCATTGCGAAGACCATACGAGAGGTCTGTAAAGTGGTGTCGGATGTCCTGAAGGAGGTGGAGGTGCAGGAGCCCCGCTTCATCAGCTCCCTCAGCGAGATAGACGCGCGCTTCGAGGGGATGGAGGTCATCTCGCCCAACGAGTTCGAGGTGGTGCTGTACCTCAACCAGATGGGGGTCTTCAACTTCGTGGACGACGGCTCCTTGCCCGGCTGCGCGGTGCTGAAGCTGAGCGACGGCCGGAAAAGGAGCATGTCGCTGTGGGTCGAGTTCATCACCGCCTCCGGGTACCTCTCCGCCAGGAAGATCCGCTCCAGGTTTCAGACCCTGGTGGCGCAGGCCGTGGATAAGTGCAGCTACCGCGACGTGGTGAAGATGGTAGCGGACACCAGCGAGGTCAGACTACGGATCAGGGAGAGGTATGTGGTGCAGATCACCCCCGCGTTCAAGTGCACTGGGATTTGGCCTAGAAGCGCCGCTCAGTGGCCCATGCCCCACATCCCCTGGCCCGGTCCGAACCGGGTAGCAGAGGTCAAAGCCGAGGGGTTCAACCTCCTCTCCAAAGAGTGCTACTCGTTAACGGGGAAGCAGAGCTCTGCAGAGAGCGACGCGTGGGTCCTGCAGTTCAGCGAGGCCGAGAACAGGCTGCTGATGGCCGGCTGCAGGAAGAAGTCTCTGTCCATCCTGAAGACCCTGAGGGACCGTCACCTGGAGCTGCCCGGGATGCCCCTCAACAACTACCACATGAAGACCCTGCTGCTGTACGAGTGCGAGAAACACCCGAGGGAGACCGACTGGGACGAGTCCTGCCTCGGAGACCGACTGAACGGCATCCTGCTGCAGCTCATATCCTGTCTGCAGTGCCGCAGATGTCCCCACTACTTCTTGCCAAACTTGGACTTGTTTCAGGGAAAGCCTCACTCAGCCCTGGAGGCTGCTGCGAAGCAGACATGGAGACTAGCGAGAGAAATCCTCACCAACGCCAAAAGTTTGGACAAATTATAGAGCGATTGTGGAGAAAAGAGCCGAGAGACATTTTGGGATAAAACTTCAGAGAAGGACAAAGATGATTCTCAAAGCAATGTGAAAAAAAAACTTAAAAAAATTCAGAAACAAAATAATGCAGAATGCAAACATCAACAGAACCCCCCCTTTTTAAGAAAAAGAAAATGGATGAACTGGGCCACTGCCAGAGAGAAGGTGAAGGTACATTTTCAGACAAATGTAAGAACTTTTTAGTTGTCTTCTTTAAATGTTTTCACAAAGTGAAGAAACGTTTATTTAAATATATGCACAAAAAATCGTTAAGTGAAAGAATAAAAATGTAGCGTGCCAAGTTCCATTTTTTTCATTATGTGACTTTAAGAAAAAAAGAAATGTTAATAAAAATGTTGCAAATTAACTTACAACTTGGCCTCGTGTCTTGACGTGTTGTGACAGGTGAGGGCAAAGACGGCGCATTTTATTTTGTTATTGTCCAACGGAAATAATCACTAATTTAGTTGTTTTCTAAAGAGAAAATAAAAATGTAAACAGTAAGAAAGTAGCACATTTTTTAAAGGAGGAATGTGCAAAGCCGACTTTAGGCCGTTTGTTATTTTAACAGTGCGTCACGGGCTCAAAAGGATTTTAGAAAGGGTGTAAATCAGACGACTCATGTTAATATACGGGAGCATCTCTGCTGTGTTCTAAGAGGCCTGCAGCTAAACCCTCGTCTGATTAATGCGGTAGAAACCAGATAAAACACTTTATCTTACACACGACAACTCCACATTCTAACTTTATTCCACATGACCGAAAAAACAAATCACATTCAAATAACTTCTGAAGGAAATTGAAAAAGCCCATTTTCGCACACGTTAAAATCCTGGAGCGTTCAGGTGCAACAACCAACTGTAGGTCAACAGACCTCTGCAGTCAACATGGAGTTCACTACTGACAGTGTTTTAACCAGAGCACAACAATTGTGCGTAATTTAATTTGTGTGATCTGCTTACAGGGAAACAAATTTGCTGAGGAGCGAAAAATGATCAAGAAGGCCCGATACAATTTATTTTGATAATTTAACTAATTATTAGAAAAAAGCTGTAATTTCGTGCAACACACCACGAAAACAACACGTGTGATTCCCGCGGTTTTATATTAACTTTCCCCATTCTCAATTTAGAAGAAAATAAACAAATTTCACGTTCAATGGAAATATTGTAACAAAATAAATGTATTCTGACATCACGCCTCAGGAACATTCCCCCCCCCCCCCCCCCCACGTGAATTCAAACTCAGCCATATTGTAACTTCAACCACAGGCTGACCAGATATTGAATCATCGACAAACTTAGAAGCAACACCAATGCTTCAAATATTTTTAATATATATAGCATTATTGCAGATAGGCCTCTAACACGTGCTCCATTCAAACATGAAGCTTGCATGTAGTCTCCCCATGCCAGGGAGGAGGGGGGGGGGCTGCTGTTAAGTGACACTTTGGGACGTGATCATTGGAGCTCGGGTCTCTTACCTTAGGATCGATGGCCTTGAAGCTCGGCTCGTCCTCCTCCACCTCGAAGTAGAGCTCGGAGGCGGTGATGGACAGGGTGCCTTTCACCACCGCGGCCGGAGCCACCAGCTGAGCGCCGGTGCTCAAGTTTACTGAGCCTGGAAGAGTCACACACACACACACACACACACACATAGAAGCCGGTTCAACCAAAACAAGCCCTTCTCCGTGGAGGGGAAAATATAGTGGCTTTAAAACACTGTAAAGCTAAACGTACACAAGCTAACACAGGGATGGGCTGCAATGGATGATAGGCTTTAAAAACACACTGTGCGCCTTCACCCCGGTGTCACGTGGATAACTTTACGCACGAAATTTGAGCGTAATTTTTTTAAAGTATCGCTTGTATCTCAGCAGATTTGAGAGACTGTTTATATTGAACTATTTTCTCTTCTTGCTGCAGTATTATTAAATAATTCGGCTACTTCACAAACTGCACAGTGTGTAGTATCCCCCCCTTAAAGTAATGCGCAATTATGTCTGAGTTCAGGATAAGCTAATAAACATGGGAACTGTAAATGACTGCACATCCCGATGGCTACTAAAATAAAACTAGCTGCTACGGGTCTATAATACTCAAAATAAATATCGTAAGACTTTAAGACATAATTGTCAAAAAATCGGCATGTCCGTCAGAATCAATGGATCCTAAGCTCTGTTTAATCTTTCATCAATCTTAATTTATGCCAGTATGACAATGCGAGGCCGGCTCAGGGGAGCTGTGGGTGGAAGCCCGGCCCGGCTCGGCACATACGAGCCATTGTGTTTGCAGATGTTGCAGCGGGGAGACGAGGCTCCGGAGCCGGGCTCTGATTTCCCCCAGCTCCCTCCTCACTCCGGCGCGCGGATGGAGTAAACACACAGATGTATATTCATGCCTCCGCCTCGCCTCAACCCCGCGAGTACTGACATGTTATCCGTGGGTTGAAATAACATTTTTATTCAAAGACATTCAATTAGCCTCCACCTGAATCAGACAGCTGCTTAAGAGGAGCGGCTCAGCGTCTCCCAACAAAACCCCCCCGACTCAATTCCCACAGTACACACACACACACACACTTCACTTTATTAGACAGGATTCAACGTTTAATCCCGTTGTCAGCCACAGTTGCGTTATTCTAATAGCAGCCTGAGCCTCATTAATGCGTCTCAGTCCGCAGAGCGCTGTCACTGCTCGTGGGCAAACGCGGATTACGCAGCAATCCGATTAGCGGACTATATGATATTTAATTAAAATGATTTAAACAAGAAACGCAACAAAGAATCCGCAGCATCCTGAGGTGGATAACATTTCTTGTGAGGCTGTGCTGCAGCTGCATGATCAGGCTCGTGCACATGGGGGTGGGTGGGGGAGATTTTTATTCAGGCAATGGTGCTTTTTCTTAAATCAGATAATGTCCCATTTCTGGGTGAGCAGTATCCTGGGATAAACTCTGCTACTGCTGGGTTTAGAAAAAATGTTTACAGAGTTGCTACTCAGGCCTGTGTGTGTGAATGTGTGTGTGTGTGTGAGTGTGTGAGTGTGTGTGTAGCAGACCTCCAGGGGCAGAGACAGAAAACTGGATATTCTGTGTTTTCAACCGCCTTTTCCTACAAGGCGGTGGTGCCATAATGGAAAAAGGTGTCCCTACATATAATGCTGTGTAGTAAGAAAGTGCTACACGGTCATTAAACGCCTAATTTCCTTTTTTTATAGGGGGCTCAGCAAGAATCCGACAATGAATCTCTAAAAACCGGGTTAGGGTTAAAACAGCTGAACTGCATCTTGGGAAAATGAGTAACAGCACGAAACCAGGAACTATACAACTGAGCTGCTGCAGCACAACAACCCAAATGCACAAGAACGTTACATTAAGCTTGTTTCTTTCCATCCTTTGAGCTGCAGGGCACAAACCACACAGTGAAATGTGTGTGTGTGTGGGGGGGGCAGCCAGGACTGAGGGGTGGCTACGGGAGGTCGAGGAGGATGAGCTCCTTCTCCTTACCTGCTAAATTCTCCAGGTCCTTCTCGTCCAGGCTGGACAGAGTGTCATCGTCCCCGTCGAGGGACGTCTCACTCTCTGAGTTCTGATGTCCCAGAGCGTGACTCCTGATGGACTGCTTGCCTTTGAGAATATCCTCCTCGGGCGCTGGAGGGGAAAGGGAGGAGGCTTTCTTTTATTATACCTTTAATAGTTCAACCATTTAAATACAGTGTTTCAGGTATTTTATCTTTAACTGGTATCAAGCACCCAATACAACTATTGTGAGTTATCACTGCAAACAGGAAAAACATGATGAATGAAATGTTGTTATCACTTTATTTTGCAGATTTGACAACTTTTCTAAAAAAGGGTTATTAGATGTCTTGCTCTGCCTTCATCTAAACAACGGCTATTAGTGCTTGGTGATCAAATTAACAAAACAACACAAAACCTTTACAAATATATCAATTGTGAGACTACTTAGAAAATAATATTATTTTTAAATGGTTTCATTATTTTCTCATTTTCCAAAAGCAACTACAAACCAAAGAAAAGGTATGAAAATGTATGTTTTGTAAAATATACAAAGTTTACCATCAAATACAACCGTACACAACCCTTGAATCTCATCACACGTACATGCGGGCGAATGAAAACAGCAAAAGAAAAACCAGTCTGACATAATCCTCGGCCTAAATGCATTCTGCTCTTTAACATACCTCAAACCCAACAGAGTTTCACACACGGCTAATGCAAACACATTTGGACTAAATGGGGGTCGAACACTGACCGGTTTGATTTCAACTGAACATGACTTGAGGTTCCAAATGGATTATTTAAGAAAAATGCTAATCTGCAAACATTTACTGAACTGTGCATTCCCCAGTGTGGATGCTGAGGATCCACAGACTCAAGTCCTCAGCACAAAGACAGGCTGGCAACTCCTGTTCCTGTTCCCTATAGTGAGCGCTCACTCCTTCTGTGCACGGCTGATTTCTAATCCACGTAAAAGCAGAAGATTTAATCCAGTGAGTCGCCGCATGAACATACAACTGGTGGAGATTTGTTTTCATCTTCACCTGAGAGGAGATCAATTGCACTTCCTTTAAAGAAAATGCCCAGACGCGTCATGTGGCTCTATACTTTGAAAACCCGCTACAAGAGCCTGGGCTAAAAAATCTCTTGTCATGGAAAATATGCGGCTCGCTGATATTTAGAATGGTCTTCCTGTAATTAAGCCTCCCTGGAGGATTCTTTAGTTAGCAGCACCGAAATTACTACCAGCTCCCCTAATACATACCACATGCTGTTGTATTCACACCAAGCAAGTGGATAGGGGACTTGTCAGATGAGCTTAAAAAACAGAGATGTAGTTCTACTTCTTTGTATTTAAACTGCAAATGGCCCAGAGAACTCTCACCTCAGTACGCAGACAGTACTACCATACAGTATCCAGCCCTGCCAATACACGGTCTGATGCAACTGAACCTCGTGACTGGGCCGGAGCTCTGTTCCCTCTATTACCATCAAGCACAGGTTATTAATAGACCCTCGGCCAAACACGCATTCAAGTGGCTGCAACCCAAAATAATGACCAGGCTGCGTGTTGTTGTTCGGCCGAGTTTGTTGGAACGGCAAGAAAAGGCAATTTTGACCCGAGTTGTGTCACTTATCACCACGTGCACGTAAAAGAAACGTGCACGTGAGAGACAGGCCGTTCTCTAACTCGCTCTCCTCCTCTCACGCTCACTTGTCCTGTTCCTGAAGTACAGACGGTTTATTTTGTTCTTGTTCTAATTTGACAACCCTGTGGTTTTAGTGCAGTGTGTGTTTGTGTGAGTGTGAGTGTGTGTGTGTGTGTGTGTGTGTGTGTGTGTGTGCAGAGCTCTGTGCAACATTTAAACTCATGAAATCAAAAACAATTTCACTGTGTGACTGTAAAATACAGAATTCACTAATAATAACTATAAAATGAAATATACTAAATATAAATATACAATATAAACTTAATCTACATTATATACTAAAAATACTAGTTGCAATTTATAAGTGTAGCAAGTAAAATAAAGATTGTAGCTAGACAATCCAAACCAAAAAATCTGTAGTTTAAATTTAAGTATAATTTAAAAAAACGTCACAAGGTTGAAAAATCAATGCAAAGAGCAGGCGTGCCACATTAACAAAAAAGAAACAAATCTAACTGTGCACTTCAACCTCATCACTCAACACACAGGGAGCAGAAATGTGCATAAATCCCAACAGGTTCCACTTTTTTCCGAGACCCCATTTCCCCGACTGAGAGGTTCAACTACCTGCTTACACAACTCAAGGCATGCATGGTCACAGCAATTAAATTGTCAAAATTAACAAATTTGTTTTTAACGGGAGCGTAGCCAGGAGTGCGGTCATGAGGCGAGTATTGATTACCGGGGGAACAGAGACATTAGTCTTCGGGTATTTACTCTGCCACCTCTGGTCCACGCGCCCCGGACCAGACAGAATCAATCCCCAGAAAAGATGGTTCTTTTCCAGCCATAAATACACAACGGGCTACTCAAGCCTACTGGCAGCCCGGCACTCCCGTGGAAATCAGCCTGGCACCGTATGAATGATAACGGTTGTCCAGATCCCTGAATGAGGAGATGCACATTTCTCTCCATGCATCAAGGGAAAAGACGAACATTTCAATTCTTTAAAAAAAGATTATAATAATTTTCTCCCACCAAGTAAAGAATGCAAAATATTTTCCTTTTTGCTTCTTATTTCGTGACGATGCGTGAGATTGGGAAAGTGCAGCCACAAGTAGCAAGAAAATTAGACTAAATTCAGACTTGATCTCATCCTAAATATTTTCTTAGGGAGCGAGACGGCGTTTCCCCCCCTCTGCATCTGATGAATATAATTACAGCCAGATATGACCTTTGTGCTCTGTTGGAAAAACTCAGCCCCGCATTCTCATCTTGAGCTGCACTTCCGTAACAAATGTCGGGTCGACTAAAACAAGACTAAAGGTTACATCAGAAAATGGATGCCGTCAGGCTTCAATGTCAAAGAGTTATTTTAATGATATATTCCCATATTTCAGCCAGGCAGCAGCGCTCTCTGGAGGTAAGCATACCCCGGCCACGACTCGCTGCTGGCTATTTATACACAGACTTTGACTTTGAAACCAAATGTTGTTTTCAGGAATTTGTCTTTTTTTCTTTTCTCCCCCCCCCCCCCCCCCCCCCCAAGTGATGAATACATGCAGCACATGAGCTGAAATAGTTTGGAATAAAATTGAATAACAGATCAAATACCTGAGTATTCAACTCACAGCTCGCCCTTCAACACATTTTCTAAAAGCATTTGTGACGTGGGGGGGGGGGGGACATGTGATTCGTCTGTTCTCTGTCATGGTCGGGCTGAAGGGAGAACAAGGAGGAATAAAGATGGAAACTAAGTGAAGGTCGGAGGCGTGTTGCAGGAGAGGAGCGAGCAGCTGGACTGTGGCCCTCGCTCTGCAGCTGCCTGCTCACCGCGGCCATTACTGCAGACCTGAGGTCTCCGTGGATCCTGGGATCCTCAACGCTTATTGCTTTTAGATCACATTCCTATCGACTCCTGTCACACCTGCCATTTGTCTCCGGGACGGATGTCTCGTTTAAGGGGACTTTTCGCAGGTGACACATTGAGGACGTTTTCTTTTTGGTCCAGAAATGGACGATTTATTGGAGAGTAATTGATGGAACTAAAAGTGCAGGCCCAGTGTGATGATGATGATGATGATGATTGCAAACCCTTGTGTGTGCGCTGGGTAATTTGTAGAAACGGGGGATTACCTGGCCTCTAGGAGAGAAATGAGACTCCCGGTGTTGCAGGGACATGTGTCATTTAGATATGGTGGTGTTAAGCGACTGCTGGGAATTTCAAGGTGTTCCTCAGACGAGATTTATTGAAAGTCCGCACCTGACTTTTGTGGATTCACAGAAATAATGGAGGAATTCCAACTTCCAAAGGAAATAATAATCAGTGTTATTACTTTTAATGACACTTAATGTAAGGGGAGCTTTTCCAAATCAAGTTAAATTGTCCCTCAACTTTAAGAGGCTCCAAAAACAAAATGAGCTTTTTCTTTGTGGAGCTTCATTTGCATTTCACTACCGTAATATTTCACCGAAGCACTAGTGCAGCTTATTATTAACAATGTGTTTGACATTGAATAAATATTTAATGACATTAAATCAATAAATGAACTATAAATATGCAGCTCAAATTACATTTCTGGGGAGTAAAATGTATTATGTTTATTCCTGAAAAAGCTAATTATGCTACAAAAAGGAATGAATCAAAAGGCACAAAACCCAAAATGACGCTACACTGGAAAATAAAAATCTCAATAAGGACAAACAGAAGAGAGGGGGGGTAGTGTTAGTGTTACTTACCACTGATATCAGCCACTGTGATGCAATGAGGAGAAAAAGAATGATACGTATTCACATTTTATTTCATTCACAATCTTTCCGTTTCAAATCTGTATTTCTCTTATTAAAGCATGCCGACACTCTCGTTACCACTCGGGTTTTGCATAAAGCCAGGCAGGGTATAAAATTACCTGTGTGAAATTCAAGTGAGGGCCCTATTTTACTGGGTCCTGTGGCACAATAAATCTTTTATTGCAACGGGAGGGCTAATTTTTATTGCCTTGTACCTGGTGCTACCACCAAGCGTGTGAGACGAGGAGTGCAAACAACAGGGGGGGGAGGAGGGAACTGTACTGACCATGCTCGGCGGCGGCTTTGAGGGTCGCCTCCGAGTGGTTGGATCCGAAGGGGTTCCTGATGAAGCGACGACGCCGCCTTAAATCGTCCTCCCAGTAGTCCAGGCGCCAGAACTCCCTCGGCCGGCTGCAACGAGACACAAGCAGCACATGTGTTAGCAATTACCAGCCAGCATGGTATACCAGCCCAGCATTAGCACACGGTCCGAGCAAGCAAACATAGAGCCAGCATTGTGTATGGTGGGTTTTTTAACCCCTCAGATTCACTCCTTTTACAAAAAAAAAAAAAATCCTTTATACACAGGTTTAGACCCCAGATCATTGCATCCTCGTCTCTGACACTGACAGTTTGTCCCTCTCCCGATGCTAAGGTGATCCCTTCTGCCTCCCCCCCCCCCTTCTCTCTTTGAGAAGGTGACCTGAACACTACCATCACAGAAGGATGAGGGAACGACAGTGAAACACACTTTTGTGGCACGTTCTTCCATTCCGGGCCCAGCAGGACGCCTCTCGTCAGGACCCGTGGCTCTCGGGATAAGGAGAAGGCCATTACAGACACAGAGGAGGAGGGGGGGAATAGCATTACCGATATTAATCAATGTCTATAGGCTCCATTTTTCTTACCAATTTACAGCTCCTTTTTACCGAGCCAGCTCCGTAAATCATTCTGCTCCAACAGAAAAGAAAGTGTTAACTTTTCATGAGGAGTCACTGCTATGTAGCCTCGTGCCTGTGTACTGTGGACCAGTCTATCATGAAAAATCACACTGGAGGTGATTTCATTCAAATATAATCTAAAATATTCATTACACCCGTTTTTTTTCTTCTCTAATTCTAAAACGTTTTTTTAACGTATACTCTACAGAACCAGGAGGCTGTTGCTTCATTAGAATTTAAACTCAGAGCATGTGTTAGTGATCAACAGCTCAGGTGGGGAGGGAGAAACAACATGCACTTGGATCCTTGGTGAGAAGAAGTCATGACAGTTGGACTCAAGTCAAAAAGTTCTGTTACGTCCTCTGTGTTTATTCTCATGAGGAAAAACACTGAGAGGGAACAACACAATCATAGGTTGGTCCTGTTTTGGGTTTGGTCTTTAAACTCAGGATGAAATCTACAATGTACAGGGCCTTGGTAAAATAGTGGAAATGTCTATTCTAATGTCTATTCCACTGTGATGTTCGAAAAATGAAAAGTACATGTTTGTTATTATTTATAATTATATATATATCGATTTAACCTAAAACTTGTGAAATAGGCAACACTAAAACTTTTTTTCTCAAAAAAGAGAGGTTTTAAAGATTTCTAAAGCAACATTTTAAAATCCCGACTTGGTTCATGCAGGCGTGGCGGCTGTTTATCCTCTTCAAGATGGAGGAAGACACAGTTTACTGTTCCAGTGGCACAAGCTTCTGAGGGAGAAGCCCAGCCGACTTTGTGCTCTACTCTTAAACGCTGCTCTGGCTCCTCACAAATCTTCAGCTCAACACCAATGATCACACGGGGGGGGGGCGCCTCAGCCAGAGATGAGCGTTACACCAGAAAACAAAATACTATTTTCAAACATGTATGACCTTCCTAATGAAATTAGATTATTGTATCTATGTGGATGTACTTTTATCAAGATCCTTGGATTATTATCCCTCGGACATCCGGGAAACACAGCAAACTTGAATGGGTTCTTCCATAACCGATACTACATCCTTCCACCAAGGTTTGTGATAACTCCTCAAATAGTTTTTGTGTAATCCTGCTAAATAACCAAAAAAAAAAAAAAAAAATGGACCAGGATGAAAGGCTGCTGCAGCTGCTGGATGCAAAGCAGTGTGGTGAGCGCATTTAATTTGGTGCATACGGGAAAACCACAAAATAAAAATAAAACATATTAAAAATGACCCAATATAAAACTTCCTGAGCCTTAAAAAAAGAAATCTGTATATATTTTGCTTTGAACATTTGGGTGCATCATTTGACAGAGCAGTTGGCCTAGTTTGCTGGAAGCCAGTTGGAGGCAGCGGGGACTCGGGCCTGTGCTGGACCAGATTTCACAGCCCTGACAAAGACCCCCGCTCCGTGTTTGCATGTGATAGTCTCCCAACGCAAATGACCACTTCATCATCCCGCCTGCGATGGTATTCATCTATGAAAATAATTATCAAGGTTGTGCACGACTCCTGAACCGGGACGCGCTCGTCTCTCATCCCATGAAAGAGGAGGTGGGGGTGGGGTAGGGGGGGTCGGTTACATTCACACAATACACATTAATCCATCAGGAGGGGGAGCCATTGGCTGGAGTAATTAGTCACAGCATGTGGGGGGGGGGGGCGCAGCTCTGCCAGTCATCCTCACCCAGCCACCGCGCCATGAACAGGCGACAATGAAGCTTCTAATGACGGCTGGCTGGAGGAGGCGGACTCACGATGAGAGATACCTCGTCATCAATCCCTGATGAGAGCGCCGCCGTAACAAGAATGGAGATGTACAGCGCTATGCGACACCCCCCCAGACCCCCCATACACCCCCTTCCCCACCACCACCGTACATTGAGTGTGTTTCCACAAAGATGATAAATTATTCAGAGGCCATCCATCCTCCCCGGGCATCCGTGGCACAATTTACCGAGGCGCCCATTCTTCAAAATAACAACAATTAAAATCACAAAGGGGCCGGCGTTGTGCTGGGGCTCACGCCAACCACTTGTGTAATTAGTAATTAGTTCGGTCATAAAAGGTGTCTGGAAGGGCCCGCTCGTTAAGTCTGAAGTGTGTGCTGCCTGATGATGAGAGGGAGGCACACACACACAGACACACACACACACACATTAACTGACAGAGGGTGTGTGTGTATATGTGTGTGTGTTCCTGAAAATCCTAAGCAATACGTGATTACACATCCCTGTTTGCGAGCTTCACACGAGGCTCTGACTTTGTGCGCCTGCAGACAAGCCTGTGTAATGTGGACCACATTGGCTCCTGATGAAACAGGGTCCGTAAGAGTTTTATGTGAGGTAGTAAAGAGTAATTACCTTTTTTTTCTCTCTCTCTCTCTCTCTCTCTCTCTCTCCCTGTCTTTTCTTTAAACATCTTCTTGATGCTCTTCAAGTCCCCGGAGTTGTAAATTTAAGGAGGTTTACCAACAGAGAGGACCAACAGGCTCAGGTTTCTCCTTTTTATGTGGCCCCGACGCTCCGGCTCTCTAATCACTTGACAAAATAGTTGTGCGTTCGATTTAATAAGGTCGACACAAACCATCAACAAGCTGCGCGGAGATATTTTTACTGGTGGAATTACATCAAAGCAGAACTGGTGTCGCTGCTCGGAGTCAAAACAAATGGTTTGATTGTTTGGAGGGTTCGGTGCAGGATTAATGTGATGCTTATTTTGAAAGAACAGCATTTTGGAAAGTGAAAGGCACAAGTGAGCGACATTAACTACGTCCTCTACAATAACACTGCCTGACACACTGGTGCAGTTTACCCTCATAACATCGCTCCAGTGACTGAAATCACAACTTAGCTGTTTACAGACGTGAACTTATGAAAATGACCCTGATATCGGCTCTCATCTCCAAAACCTCTAGAATCTCGACGCCTTTCCAAGTTGACATCTTCATTTTCCACGTGTACAGCTCCTGTTTATCATCCTGAGATATTTATATTATTTTAGATTCCTTCTGTATTCTCACATCAGCATTGTCCAAACATTTCAGTGGAAGACTTGGAGAAAAGTCTCCAGAGAATGTGCAACTGACTCGGACATTTGCATTCTCACGTATAATTCAGTGCACGTCTGAAAGCAGCTCGTTTGACTTACAGACATTATTATTATTATTATCATTATTATTACATGTCATTTGGTCGTTTGACGCTTTTGTCCAAAGCGACTTACAATTAGTACACTCAGCTTTTTTATTAGGGGCCGATTAATATCTTGCCAAGTACACTTCGGCATGCAGATGGGGAAGAGTGGGGATTGAACCGGCAACCTTCTTGTTGGAGAACGACCACTCTACCCCCTAGGACACTATACATTTTGAGTTATAGTAAAGCAGCTGTTTTGATTTTACCTATTCATGTTTCTAAAGCACTCGTCGATACAAGGTCAGTGTTACTTATTTCTAATTTAGTCAAATTTCTAAACTTTCTTTTGATACATGAATTTATATATTTTTTAAAACAGATTCTTGATGGTATTTTCTTTCCTTTGTTGCAGATTAATAATTTTTGTCGGGTGCAGAACCAAGCCTAGCTCCCTTGAGGGGCATTAAGGTTTAATCATACACTAAATATACCACTAATCTAGCATTAAGATATACCCTGAAATAAACAATCCAACTAACCTCCATTAATCATCACATAACACTGAGACCTGTGGGTCTTGTTGTGTACGATGGGGCAGAATTACTGCTTATCACTCTCAAGCGGCCGGTTTGAACATGTTAATAGATCATCTCTGCAGCTCCTGAAAGTTTGATAGCGACTGTTCATTCGCTGACAAGGACAAATGATTGTCATCCATCACCGGCCGGGCTGTGCAGAGACAGACGCGTCACTGTGTCAGTCTTTAGATGCATTGTGCTGTTTGTTTTTAAAACTGCCATCGGACCTTTGTATTGGTGATACTCCTGATTCTTGCCTCCATCAAGGACCTGATGTTTTTAGATGTTTTTTTATCAGGATTACACAAAAAAACACAAAACTAACTTTCACCAAAATAAGGCCAGGAGGGATTTTGTTACGTTTTTGGGGAGGATGCGTTTTGAGGAGGGGGGGGGGGATCTTTAGATATTTTGGGGCCATTTAAGCTTTGATTAGAGTTTAAGCTTGAAAGAGAGAGAACGAAGGATGACCGGGTTAAACCTGCGGCCGCCTAAAAGGACTCAAGCCCCCGCACATGGACTTGAGGAATTTATTCATCATTATGTGAATACAACATTACATTACAAGTTGCATTTGGACATTTTCATCTATTTCTAATTAAATAACGTGTGGATCTTGATGTAAAAAAAAACATAATATTTAAGGTGTGCTATGAATATATGAGTTTGTACAGTTTGGTGCAGGATATTAGAGGATTTATTTTTCTCCCTATTTTTCTATTATAAGAGTGAGACAAATGTGTAAGGACCGTTTAGCCCTGTGAGGTTCTGTGTTCTACAGAGAACCAATCCAGTGTATTATCATTTCATTTGAATAAGGCTTTTTGGGAAAACAAGAAATATTTACCAACACCTTTACCTAAGCCTCTGGCGAATAAGGAGAGGTAAAGGAAATGCGTCTGTTTTAAATGGGTTTATCTCCAAAGCATTTGATATTATGTAAATGATAACATGACCTTTATCAGAGCGAGCAGGACACGCAGAGTGAATATGCTTTCATATATCACCACAAGCGACTGCACTTTGGCACAAACAGTCATTCATAACCTTTCTGCTAAATTAATGTGGGTGCAGTCAATGAGACCTGCATATGCAGAATAGATTTCTCCCCTTGCTTATTTTATATTAATGCCGGATCCCATTGGCAGTCCTCAAATTGCTCAAACATTGCGGCGATCCCCAAGATCATTTTGCTTTGATTTGCATAAACCATGTGTTTAGAAGAAATGGGAGCAGATAGATTGAGGATTTGTCATGTGGAGGCCTGGTCGCTGGAGCAGCGGCTCTTTGTCAAACGGTGGCAGCGATCGCTTCCCTGGTATCTCCAGACTCAAATTAAAATGAAACAGGACCAAACACCTTCACGCTGAAATTGTTTGGCATGATTAAGTCTTGCCGAAACGACTTTGGTATATGTGCATTAATGCTTATCCTCGGCTCTCCGATGAGGTGCACAGCGGACCATCTACATGTGTGCATGTTAATTCACCTCTGCCGATGTTTGTAAGATTTACCAGAGGTAATGTTGAGGTCACAGACTCAGGCAGCGTTTCCATCTAATCCTCTGAAATGACAGTGAGTCCACGAGTAATCCTCTCCCCGTCCTTGTTATTCATCACAGGGGCGACTCATTTCATTTGTCCAGATTTGAGATTAATTTAAATGTCTGTGAGTGATAAGATCTATAATGTTTTTACAAAATCATCATATACCATTAAAGTAAAACATGTAATTCGGGATTACATATTAGTTTAGACATTTAGAGGGTAGGTGCTATGACAATAAATTAATCAGATTCCATAATTATCATTATAGATGTTACATTTATTATTACACTTCAGTTCAAAGCCTGGTTTTTGCTCCAGTGAGGCAGTTGGGGTTTTAAACTGGGAGAACTAAACAGCAAACAACAACAAATTTGAAGTAAAACATTAAAAAACGATCTTGTATTTTTACTCCAATGCATTAACAATATATCTTTTGTTTTGTTGCCATTGATGAAAATTATATAGCGATAATTATCATTACAGTTTTATCACCCAGCCCTATAAGAGACTCGCCACACTGAAACACAGTCCCTGTACATTTACGTCTGTGTGTCTCATCATCTTCCCTTTTCTCTGACTGCTCTGCCGACACACTAAGTGCACAACAGTCTCATTACAAAGACAATGTGAGCATCTACCACTCCTCCCAATTAACTCCAATTTATCCGAGAGCTCTCAAAAAGCCATCTGAAAACAAGAGTGTGTGTGATACAGCATCTCGGTAACACCAGCAGCTTGTGGGGATCAAACTGCTCCCATGGGTGGGGGGGGGGGGGGGCCCAAAAGGCTTCAGACTCCCCCATAATGCAGTGCAGCCAAATGAAATAATGCAAATCGGGCCCTAATTACCACCAGCTTAGTGTGCGGCTTCCAATTAGCAGCAATTACACTCAGTGTAAATTCACCAACAGAAAGCCTGACAATTACAGAGTGATCATATCAGATTTCATGGGAGGTAAAAAAAAAAGTGTTGTGTTTAGTGAGGTTGTAAATAACAAAGCTATTCCCAAACCAGTGGAGAAAAAAAACAAAACGTTTTATTCTTTAATGTTAAAACAGCTTCGGCTCATGAATACTATCCAAGCATCGGAGACATAATAAATAGTGCACGAAGACTTCCACTGCTGCAGCACTGAAGTGGTACCATCTGTATTTTTGATGAAGAGTCACATTTTTCCCTGTGATTTTGACAACGTGCATTTAAGGCCATTTATCACCTCGGCTGCGAGGTAATGAGGGCATCCACTGGACCGGGGTTGCATAATTCTGCCATTACTGGTCCATTGTAATAATCTTCTGACCTCTAGCTTTCAGAGCTGATCTTGAAGTGGGATGACAAATCTGAACTCGCGTTTTCCAAACACGGGCCAGAAGAAAAATACAGTGGACAAGCTCAAGGTCAGAACCCGGGGAAGGGATTTTGTTTGTCTGCATCTAAATACAACAATATGGGACCATGTGTAACCTTGCAACATATACTACTGATAGAATTGCACAAAATCAGAAAAAAGAAAGTCATCTCGCTCGTTATCGTGCTTGTTAGCCCTCTTGTATTCTCACTATTAAACAAATCAGTCACGTCTGTATACATAAGTGCGTCCTGCTCCTGAATCTCATCCAGCGAGGCCGTCTGCTATTCATGAGCACCTCCTCCCCTCTCTCCATCACACCGCTGTGCCCATTACACGGCACTTACAGCACGGTGCACGTGTGTGTGTGTGTGTGTGTGTGTGTGTGTGTGTGTGTGTGTGTGTGTGTGTGTGTGTGTGTGTGTGTGTGTGTGTGTGTGTGTGTGTGTGTGTTAGTCAAGTGCAGCAATTCCTCTGCACGGTTATTGAGACGATCATATAAACACAAGTCTGACTAACTATAATGGCCTCGCAGTTATCACTTCATTTGAGGGTATGAACTAAAAACCATGACAATAGAAACAGTCTCCACCTGCTTCAGGGCCTCCGTCCTACATTTTGAATATTCTGAATAATTTATCAGGTAGTTGATATTGTGGCTGTTTGTACAGATTCAGAACATCTGATATTACGCTGTTTCTCACAGTCGCATTTTTATCTTATTAATACCGTTTGTTTCATGATGCTTGTATAAATAGACATAATAATAGCCCCTATAGACCCAGTGGGCACTTTATTAGCTACACATGTATAATTTAATGCAAATATGGTCCAGAAAGTCTTTTTTGATGACTATAATTTTCTTAAATGTATTTATTACCTTCGCCTAAGGGGTTATTATCTCATCTGGGTTTGCTAGTTTGCAGGGTTTCTATTATTCTGCCTCCCTCTTGAATATGACAGAAAATCAGAAGCAACTATCTGACGTTTCTGACATTGTTAACAAAGATTGTAGATATTATCAAGATAGAATTCACTGTAGAGCTGTTCTATTAGTTTTCATCAGTGTACCTAATAGTGAACGAATCTACTTCAGGTATAAAGTCTAGTTTTTGTTCCCTTTATTTCTATTTTCTATTATTCAAAATCAACCAGGTATTCTTATCTGAAACCAACAGAGTCTCCACTGTGTTTAAGAAAGTCACCATTTCCAAATATCTATCATCTATATCTGTTTTTAAGATCACAGATCAAACTCCTCTGGTGCTGAACTTGATGTCACACACAGGAACGTTGGGTATGAAGAAAATCTACAGCAAGAATAAAAGCTGAAGATCTACGAGTAGAGGAAGCTCCTCGGTCTTCTGCTCTCGATACTGGAGGAACCTCCGTGTTTTATGTTTCCCCTTTTCCTGCTTTGGTAGCACAACAACGCGCTGGATTCCAAAGATAAAGGAGATTTCTTTTGGCAAATGGTGAAAGTAGCAAAATAAAGGGCCTGCTGGTCCCAGGGTGTAATTACAGTGGCTGGAAGCACACCAATCTATCACGAGGAAAGGGGGGGTAGGGGGGGTGGCTGACACGCTGCAAAGGGGTTAGTCAAAGGAGATAGCCTTTGACTAACTACTGGCCTCAGACAATCGATACTCTGCAGATATTGCATCCAGTGTGAAACCAGGAGAAAGGAGGAAAAAAGCCCTAAAAACTTCCCAAATGGTTTTTCATTCAGATATTGATCAGCTCCCCTTTTATCATGACCTTGCTCCACCAAGGCCATATACTTTCTTAAGGGTATAAAGAACTCATAAATCTGAGAGTTGCTACGGAGTCACACTGAGCTGTGAGCAGCAAGGCAGTCAGGCAGGATGGTGTAATTGGTCTTTCTGGGATGGCGGCCCTTCATTCATACTTCATAACAAGGATTCCATTACAGTTCTGAGCTGCTGGGAAGAGGAGGGACAAGAGTGGTGGGGTAGAAGAGAGGAAGGGGATCCAAAAGCTTGAGGTGGGTTAGAGAAACATCTCTCGTCCTTTCTTATCTCCAGTTCAGGTGACCACTATAGCAACAACTATACTTTACCCATAATCCCAACTGGGGGTACTCGTACCTCTAAAGGTAATTTAGCAGTTGCCAAGGTGTACAGGGAGGGTTGTCTAGGAGCTGAGGAATATGGCCAGAAATCCTATTAGGCAATCATTTATCAATCCAAGTTGATAATAATTGTTGATAAAGGTAACATTATCATTTCTTTTAAGTTTACAAACAGATTTTTGCGTGAGTGAAGTTTTAATCTTTTTAGGGGGGCAGACAATAAAACAAAACATTTTACAAAACTGAAGTAGTGATACCTCCTCACTGTGCTTGTAAAATGCAAAAGCCATATTTGTTGGCATATTAGTATTGACGAAAAATATTATTAATTAAGATAATTATTGATATATTGTTGCTCAATATTGTTTTTGTTTTTATATTGTTGTTTTTAAATTGTTGTTTGTATATTGTTGTTTGTACAGTGCACCAACCATACCAAGGCAATTTCCTGTATGTGCAAATATACATGGCAATAAAAAGGATTCTGATTCTGATATTGTTTTAATGCCCAGCCCTAAAATCCGCTTACTTCAAAAAATATCTAACTCATTATTCAGTTAAAAATGATAATCAAACATTTGAGTGTAGGATGAAAAAAGGGTAGTAGTCTGTTCTTTAGTATATTTAATATCACAATAATAGATTTAGTAATCCCTTCTATAGACTGACTGCATAGAACGCAACTCGTGGTGAGAGAAGTGGGTCAAAGGTTGGTTGAGATATCACCATCCCCAGATTTACTGAAAACCAACGATAATAGTAAAATAATTCCAAGAGCAACACTTTGCCTTTGACAGGATTAAATGAACATATCTGGAAGATGAAAGGTGGTTTCAGTAAAAGGGCACTTGAGCTCATCTCACAGGGCTGGCAAACTGAAAATAATATATAATTTCCACTATCTAAGTCAAGACTAGTTTTCTCTTTAACACTCTCTCATCCTGACGGATTCACTCAGTGTGATTCTGCAGCACAGTCTGGGTCTACACGGCAACACTTAGCCACGCTAACATATGGACATCATCAGCTGTTAATATGTTTCACCATGACACGTTGTTACTGTTCGTTACAGCCCCAGCCACTGTACTGTATATACAGTGGAGGTAAATGTTTTCATTAGGGCTATATTCTTATTCATATCCATGAGCGGCTGCACGGTAGGGCCACAGTGTTTTATGGAACTGATGGAACGCACGTCTGTCAACCTGGAACCCGTCTCCCCAGAGATTTTAGGAACATCCTTTTGGTCCCAGGCACAACTTTTCAGTCCCAGACACATGTCACTGGTTCTGATTAATGAGGTGGAGGGTTTCACGTTAAACCCGTTTAAGGGCCTCGGTGCTGCAGATCCCCGCTCGATACTGAGAGTCTCGTTTACAGAGGACGAGTGGAACCGAACGCAGGCTCCGGTTTCCTCGCACGCCGTGTTTATGCTCTGTGTTTAGGACAGTATCAAGGCGGATGGATGACGACCAGTCGGGGGTCCCAGCTAATTGGTTTTTAAGTAGTCAGAACGTGGACCTAAAGGAAACAACTGTCTCTGCCCGAGATGAGACGGGAGCAGCGCACGGCTACAGCTGCCACTGCTCAGTGCATCGGCCCGTGTTTGTGTTTAGACTGAGGGTATTTATAAGCAAACTAAAATCCATTACCAGTCAAAAAAAAGAAAAAAAATGATGGTCAATGTAAAGAAGGGCTCATTTCAATGATCATCCTGTGTAGCTGCATTTAAATTGTAACATTTTAATAAATCATGGTCTTCAAACCCGAAGCATTAGTCAATCCCTAAAGATTAATGTTGAATTGCTCTGTAAAAATGTGGAATGACAACTGAGAAATCTTGTTAACGAATCAGCATCAGGGGAGACTGGGGCTCTACAGTGTTTATTGTATCTCCAAACACAATAAAGCCAATGTGATGGTCAGATAAGTCCGCAGCTGCAGAGTTTTCCATCCGGCAAACAAGACACACTCAACTTTCTACACAGTGACTCTCATAATCACTCATGAGCAGGGCTCCGTATACAGAATACTGCAGCTAGACGAAAGGATGTCGGGAGGACAAATGTCCTCGTCTTGTCTTTGTCTCCATCTCGACTTCTGATGCGTCAGTAACAAATCCCCGTCCCATCTGTCGCCCTCTTCTTCTCGTCTGTCTTCCTGCCGCTCTCGTGCCGAGCATTTCCGAGAGCCAGTGTACTCTAAACAGTTACCTTCTTGTTTCCTATGGTTATAATCTCCCCTGACGTGCCGCGGTCCCATTTCCTTTTTCAGCCCTGACTGCAGAGCACCATAATGTACAGGGTGTCCATAAAGCACACACGCGAGGCCGGGCGGACACTGTGCAGACCTCCGCTTTAACACATGCATTACGTTCAGTATTATGTATCATAATTGTGATTTAAGTCTGGAATGGGAGGAACACGGGGGGAGATAATTCAGGGCCGCCACAGCTTCTCATGCAATCATTTATTTAAGGAAAATACTGTGTGAACATAAATGTCCTCGCTGCCGAGAGCCGGGTGCGATCACGGCGTTATTAATTGATAACTTGGAAGCGGTACAGTTGGTATCCAGAAGAGGAGGCTCAACGTGAGGGAGAGAACTAACAAGGCCCGTCAGGACAGAATATTATAACATTATTATTATTAAATCTGTTTTTGTTATTTCTCACAGATTCGTATTTCTGTCCCTGGTCCCTCTCTCTGTCATTTCAAGCTGGAGCAGCGAAGATGGAAAGAGGTGATGTCACATATTTCTGGTTGACCAATCAGGATTGAGCGTTATTGGTGACGACAGTGGCGGAGTTGCTTGTTTGTGTTGCCACGGAGATGCCACTGTCAATAATACTGGACACACCACACCCACATCGTCCTGATTAGGCCGAGATTCTGAGACTTGATTTAAGCGAAAACAGAATCTAAAATACAGATGTTTTTAATCCGCAATTTAATTATAATTTTAGTTTATATAGAACAGCCTTTTATTTTGAAAAACGTAACATTTGAAGCCACAGCAGAAGATTTTCCTTTGTATCTCCTTAAATTAAATATCTTCATACAGTGTTATAACGCGATTTCTTATTTGAAATGATGAACCTAGTAATAATTCAGATAATTTAATTTCTCTTACATATTCTTATCAGTGATATTCGAAGCTAATACAAAATATACATATTAAGTATTCCAATTCCTATGCTTTCTTAAGTTATGCATCCGATGCTAATTCAGTAGAATTGAACAATCAATATATTAGTCAATCAAATGAAGCTATAAACAATTCTCGAAATTATTAAATTTTTGGAGTAATTTTTAAGCTAAATTTCAAACATCCACTATTTCTAGGATTTGAAATGTAAGGATTTGCTTCTTTTCACTGGTTTGTATCATTTTAAAGATAAATATACATGTTGGACGTTGTCATATCGTTTTAAGCAAAAAGGATAAACCAAATAAAATATTTAAAAGATCAAGTGATAATGAAAACAACAATAATAATAGTTGTATCACTAAAGAACGGCTGAGGTTGTCTGTAGTGTAAGACAAAAAGAAAAAGATCTGGACAATTCATATTACATATTCCTCTGAACTTCTTTGTTTATGTATTACATAGTATGCTGCATTTCTAATATAAATCTTTACAGAAAATTTCATCGATAAGATAAATGAGACAAAACCGTTCTAAGTATTTTGCAGAGACTCAGTTAAAATGTCCTCTGTCGTATCGTTAGTGGACGAGAGAGAAAAATCCTTTCTCTGGGAGTAACTGTGAACGTTCTGCCTCGGCTTCTTCCCCTCAATGCTGCGCCGGAGAAATGACATAGCACAAGATAAAATAGTAATGCTAATATCAATAGTTTGTCCATTACAGGTCAGCTAACTGTCCCGAGGAACAGTTACAAAGCTGTTCCTTCTCGATCTCACAAGGCCGATCAATACAGGGGCATACTGTTTCAATTTTGCCGGCATTGATTTTCTCTATAACGCTCCAACCCCTGAAGCATTCGTCTTTCTGAAGGAAGGAAGATTTGATTTACTGAAGAAAAATTGGAGTGCACATCACAAAGATCTTTTGCCGGGCGGGAGGCTGACGTGCCAAAAGATGGATGTCCCTTGGCTGGGAAGCCTCTAGCCTAAGGGCGTCCATTAGAGCAGTGGTGCTGCAGAAAATGAGTTGCTTATATGAGAAAGGAGGAGCGGAGGGAGAGGACTCGCTGCTCGGGGTGTGTGTGTTTTGGGAGGGGGGGGGCGGGGGCGGGGGGGGGAACTAGCTGTAGGTGAGGATTGTTCCAGCAAACTGGGAATTAAAAAGAAAAGGATGCTGGTGCCGCTTTAAAGGAAAAGAAGAGGACAAGTAAGAGATGCCGGGGAGTAGCTAAACCTCCACGTCTTGAGCAGTGCTTCTGTTTGCCTGCACCAGAAGATCCTCAACAACAGCTCTGCACTCTGCCTCTACATCCCACTCCAGCCCCCTCTGCAGCTGCAGTCACCTTCCCTCTACTTTCCCTGCTTCCTGCATCCAGAGTGAATTTCCATGGTACATTAGTCAGCCTATTAGAATGCAATAAAGAGAAAGGTATAAGAGAAAGAGGGTGCGGGGGAGAGAGAGCGAGAGAGAGAGAGAGGAGAGTAGTGCTTGTCCCCAGAGAGCTGGTGTTCTCCATCATCTGCCCTCATCTCCTCTCTCTGTCCGTCGACTGTGTCTGTAGGTGTCATATACATGAGAGATGATTCCTGACCCAAATAAACACCGCAGCAGTCTGGATGCTCAGTGGACCCGAGCTCAAAGGGGAAGGGGGGGGGGGGGGGGGGGGGGGGGGGGTTTGCGAGAGGTAAAAAAAAAGATGACATCTGCCAGTTGTTTCAATTGTGGCCGTCCTGCTACCTGTTCATTTACTTTTCTTCCCCCGTCCCACTTAAGAAGACAGCCGGCTGGCATGTTGTACACCTGAGTCTCCAGGCACCGGGACCGGGACAGGGACGGACGGACAGGTAGTCGCCCCATCTATCCGTCTGTGGATCTGTCTGTGCCTTGACACTAGATGACAGATTGATACTGCCTTTGTCTGGTGGAGGGAATCCTCCCTGGACGTTCAGTGTTACAGCTGAAGTAGTGAAAAGAAGAACGGCAAAAAGGGGAAGGAGTGAGGGGGGGACGAAAAAAAAAGAAATTGCGTATATTGATGAAGACAAAGGCAAAGAGAGGTAGAGCGAGAAAAAAAAAGAAAAGACAAAGCCAAGGAATGGAAAAGGGAAAATCACCTCACACCTCTTTCCTCCGGAGGCCAGGGCCGCTGTAAGCTGGATATTAAGACACAAATTGCATTCAGGCAGGTCACACTGTGTCAGAAGATATTAGACGCCTGCCGTGAGGAAACAACAATTCCCATCCGCTCGCGAGAAAATAATATTTTCATTTTCAGACTCTTTATTGAAAGGAAACTTCGGGGAATACGTTTTTATGGCACGTGAGCAGGCAGGCTTGAGATTTTTTTACACCCGAGCAACAAAAGGTCGTAATTGAAGCCGTGTCTTGTCTTTGAGCTCCTGGATTTCATTCTCACAGCTTGGGAAAAAAGGGTTGTGGGTTTCATCGTGTGTCCATTCTTTCCCTTGCTGTTCTTATCTACTGGTATCAGTGTGGCTGCACCACACGCTTTGTGTGTATGAGTGGAATTAGGAAAAGCACAGCTCTTGCATTAGGACGCCTGCAGGTATGCAGGTGTGTTTCTATTTCCTGTGTTCGTCTTTTCCTTTTTCTGTTTTTTGCAGCAGCAGATGTTTCTCTTATGCCCACAGACCACGGGCTCTGGTGCGAAGCTGCACCACCTGACCTTCACAGTAATTGACCAAAAATATTGATGTAATGGCACAGGACTGATTGTGATTTATTAAAAGAGCTCTGCACTCCAAGGCCCAGTGCCAATGGCTCCCTGAGCCCATCGGCAACCATTAGGAAAACCATCAATAGCACAACAGCATAGAAGAACGGTAATGGGGGGGACTTTTTCTGGCACGAGCTCGGAGAACACAATCTCCATAGTAAATAGAAGAGCCTCGTGTGAGTACACATGGAGACTAATAGAAAGAAAGAGATGGAGGGGAGGAGAGGGAGAGGGAGAGATGGGATCAAGGAAACGAAAAATATGACAAATCATACAGCACGTTCTGAAAAGAGAAGGAAAACAAAGGCAGCCAAAGATAGGCTCCTGATCCAATAGCAAACTAACCCTCGCCAGACGGCTCTCTGGAGAGTTGCTGCAGTCTAACAAGCACGAGCCAGCGGCCGTCTCCGGCTCACTGTTACACACTACCTGCACAAACAGCCATCATTAGGGAATAGCTGCGCTGGATTCTGCTGCCTGTTTGGCGAAACAAACACGGAGGATAAGGTTCCCTCTGATCTTAATGGGAGCGGAGCTGTTTAAATGGCTTTCATCTCCCTCCCAAGTCAATGCATCATCCAGCAGCCCACAGCTGACATTTTCACCTTTGAAAATCCAATTTAATCAAAGTCATGAGTATTGGGGGACGAGGACGATTACGATGAGATTAAAACCATTACACTTTTTGAATGATTCGCAAGGCGGAGAAAAATTACATCTTATAAACAGGGAGGAAGAGAACAGAACCAAAACAGGTGCATCCTCTGGGTTAAAGGCTGGTGCTTCATTCCAGTAACACGATCTCTCATTATTCTAAAATATTCTACCAGGTTGTTTTCAGAAGCAGCTTTTGTTTTACCTGATGGAAGAGTTTCCCCAGGCTCCGTGCTTGTCAGTCAGGATGTTGACTATCTTCTGGATGAGCTGCGTGGCCGTCACGTGGTCGCGGTACTTGGCCGCCCGGATCAGGTGGTCACACATCTTCTCCTCATCTCGCTTCTCGGCTGCGTACTGAGCACAGTTGGACTGCAAGTGAAGGTATCACAGATGAGTACAAATACAAAATACTATCAAAACATGTGACAGGAAACTGAAATATGCAACGTTTGAATATTGAAGTGTCTTGCAAGTAACATATATATATATATATGTCGTCAAAAATATTCTATGAGAAGAAACAATACAGATGCTAGACCACATTGTTTTCACCTATAGAAACTCTACTCTGAGTAGAACCAAATGAAAAGCATAGGGGTAATTTCTGTCCTCTTGTCATGTTGATTAATAACAGTGGACACGTGTTTACTAATGCCCTCCGGCGCACCAAATAACACGATACCCACAATGCACAGGGAGGGACATTTCTCTCTGTCGGAATTTGTTATCGCCACGGCCCTTTGAACTCGGCAGCGGTGGCGAAAGTAAAACACCTTTCTGAAAAGAGCGGCTATAATTTGAACCAGTGTTTGGATTTCCAAACTTGATTTCAGAACCAATTTCAGCTCCAGAGCCAAGCAGCAGTCTTGAACTGTTTCAAAGTGAACTACTTATTGAAGGTGAACTTAAGGAATGGGACACAGGAAGAAAAATACACGGGCTGTGACATTCAGATCATGACGTTTACCATGGTGAAAAAACGTTTTTAGAATGGAAACATATTCAGTTGTTAATGCTGCACTGGTTGCGGATTACTGTCCTTATCAAATTACCTTAAACTAGCCCATCGCTACACCAGTCGCACATTAACCATTAACCCAGATGCATGGCGGAACAAATGCAACCGGTTTTCCCAAAGTTGCCAGTAAAGCTCTTTCTAATGGGTCCTCCTCTTCAATTTGAACAGCAACATTTCATATCTGACAGAAAATCGATAGGTATAAATCACATTAGAGGGGCTTCTCTGCAGCCTGCTGGGCCTTAATTATCAATCTGTGTCTCTTTGTGTGGCATTAAATTGGGCCTTGACCTTCCATCACGGTGACCCGGGAGAACGGCAAAGTATGGGAAGAGGGATTGCTGGGTAAATGTTTCAGCTTTTAAACACAAGAAGCCTTTTCTTTGATGTGCGTGTGGTTGTGTGTGTGTGTGTGTGTGTTGCATGCCCATTCATCTTGATCAGTGAAGGTATAGGGAAGCAGCAATGGGATGTAGAGGAAAGCCGGACCAAAGGAATTGACTCAGAGCACAACATCTAAAGTCCAAAACTACATTTAGTTGTTAAATTAAAGCAGTAAATTATTAAGTAAATTAAAGCAAACCATTGATTGGTTGAAAACATTGGCACAGTGGTATTTGGGTTTTTGTTTGCTAATATGTGCCTATATGAAAACTTGTATTTTCAATAATAAACTATGCAGAAAAGATGTGTGTTTGCATTTAGTGTAAAAACAAAATGTTTATTTTCTTAAGTCAAGTTCTTTATATTTGGTTGTGTTTGTGTTTTCTTTCTATTAATGGTTATCTAGAATCGGTTTATGGTTAAGCTGTAAAATATCAAGCCTCAGCTACATTTCGTTGTCCTTAAGGTTTGATAACGACATCCTAGGAATAATTTACAGATAAACAGAAAACAATATTAACCTGTTACAGCTGAAAAAAAAAAAATTGTATTCATTAAATATGAGAATTTCTTCATTTTCTTAAAATAAATGCAGGTAGAAGTAACCGGCCTCTATAGACTCCATTTCCATCCGCCCCTGTCTGAGACATGTAAAGTCTGCAGGACTAATCAACAGTGCTGGGTTCACACTCATAACCATAAACAAACACTTCATCACCTGTGTGCTGAGGCTGCCCAAACACCCAAACCCTCCATGCTGTAATGGGCTTTTCTCATATCCAAAGCCAAAGTCGACTGCAGGAGAAAAGGCCAAATTCACGGACTCTCCCCTAAAACAACAACCAAAGAAGCCGAACCCATGAGCAGAGCCATTAAAACCCACGGCTGCGTTCGCTGGTAAGTGGAAAAGACAAGTCACTGTTAATTCTGGGGGTCATTCCGTTGATGTGAAGTCAGAGAAAATGCACCGGCATTATGAAGAGACTTATTATGTTATGTTATTATGGAGGTTAAAGCGAATAACTTAATCTCCCCCTCGCTTGGCACCGTCCTGCATCCAGGTCCACTGACAGGATAAAGGACAGAAAGTAGAAAGAAAAGAAAGGGGTCATTTCTACTATTTTCAAACAAACTGTTCTTTCATTCCTTTTTTCGAAGAATGTCGAGGAAACATAAGAAGTCAATTAAAAACTATATGTTCCCCTTCTGCAAATTTTGGAACACGCCTCCTTTGGAGTGACCGAAGCAGTCAGCGTGGGTATTCTGACAAGAAAACAAGCATAAAAAGACAAGATCAGATATAAGCATTTCCATTTAGCAAGTTAAAAGAAAGCAGCTGAGGGGGCGGGGGGGCGGGGGGATGGGGGGGGGGGCTGCAGACTATGCTCCGTTAGCTTCCTGCCTAGACAGCCACCAGGGCACAGCTCGCTGGCAAGTGAGACCTTTATGACTTGCGACACTGTAATCATGGGCAGCACCTTCCATTACAAGGCCTGGCTGACAGGGTCGGCCGGCGTGGGTGCCCGGCCTGCCGGCGGAGACAGCTCGGTGAGGACGAAATGATAATGGCTGGCATTAATCGAGTCAATTACACTGAGCCGTGTCTCCCACAATTCATCCACAGTTCAAATAAATAAATATGGATGGGCGCCTGGAGTTTGGAGAGGGAAAGGGGGGACGTTCAAGAGAGGAGCGAGAAAGGGGGGGGGAGTGGTAACCTTGGTTGTGGGGGCAGCATTTCTACAAAATCACATAATGGCACATGGACAGAGACGCAGCCTGGAAAAAGATGCATTTTAATCCACTGGATGTTATTTAGAAAATGGCACACACACAATCTTCCTGCTGTTAAAATGTGTGGTTATCGCTGCAGGTCGCGGGTGTTTGTGTGATGCTGATTCCACAAATAATGAGCAGGGGGAACGAGGGGGGGGGGGGGGGGGGGGGGGGGGGGAGAGTTGTACAGTGGGGGTGTTGTACCAGTGTCAGCCTTATCTAAATGCTGTAGTTGTTGTCAGATGATGCCTTGGCTCCCCCTCCTCCTCCTCCTCTCCCCTCAGTGGGTTGAGAGGGTTAACCAGTATAATAGGCTGGAGAATGGAGGCTCATTACCCGATATCAGCCCTATGTTTATCAATTAGAGTGACAGAGAAAGGTCTCGTGGTGTTGCCGCTCCACAGCGAGCCTTCAACGAGCCGCCTGACAAAACCAGGGTCTCACAGTTCTGTCGCAGAACAAGAGGGAAAAACAGAACCCCGGCAGAGACGTTATTAAAGTGCTTCATTTGCAATCTCTTGACACTGGTGGCACATCGGGGCTGCACACTCTCCCAGGGCTGGGCCATCGCTCTGCGAGAATCTCCAATTCCTTACATCCGTCGACAAGCGCTCCCAGAGGCTTTCATTCACAGACGGGCAGAAAAACTGTCCAGCGGAAGGCGAGACATCAGGCTCGTCCTTGTCTGGTTTCAGAGAATGCAAATACACTACAGATAAATTCCTCCTGGAACCCACTGGAGGTCTTGGGAGACAAGAGGATGAAATGAGAAAGGAGGGATGGGGGGGGGGGGGTTACCAAACAAAAGTAGATGCCGAAACCAGTCCGCCAATTGGTTTCAAAGAGATTCTCTTGCACTTGATCTCTTGCCCTCGAGTTTTCAAATTGCAACATAAAATGTCACCAGGGGAATTCAGACAATGGGCCGGGGAAGAAACGAGAGAAAGGAAGAGGAGGGAGAGAAAAATGAGGCCTTAAAAGTACAATGGCGAACAAAAGTCACCAAATGACAATGCCTGACAGCCACTTCAATTCTGAAATGATGCCCCTGTCATGCCGTGCTCCCAAGTATTGATTTTTTTTTTCCCCGAGCGCCAGAGTAAAAAAAAAAAGAAGAAAAATCAGATCCAGTGGAAACAGATCCCTGCTGCTGGCACCAGCCCGGGGCGAGCGGCCATCAAGGTTAACGCAGGCGCAACACTTATCAAAGTATCTCTCTCCTCCTCCTCCTCCTCCTCCTCCTCCCCTCGGTGGCTGATCTTTAATGGACTGGTCACCATGCTCGTCTGGCAGCCTCTTTCATCTCCACTACCCAGAAGCCTCTGGTCCCTGCAGAAGTGCGTCCTCC
Source organism: Pleuronectes platessa (assembly GCF_947347685.1). Classification (NCBI taxonomy): domain Eukaryota; kingdom Metazoa; phylum Chordata; class Actinopteri; order Pleuronectiformes; family Pleuronectidae; genus Pleuronectes; species Pleuronectes platessa. The sequence goes on along the minus strand of NC_070628.1, from coordinate 8,605,731 downwards.
TCTCACAACATCAGTCTGCGGCGCTGCCACCTTTGCACGATGACTCCGGCTCGGCCTCAAGGTCATGTCACGTGAAAAATCATACATGTCGGCCGGAGGTGAAAAATAGTCAAATGAAAGGAGGAGGCCACCAGATGACAAATACATGTAGCCTGGATCTGCTGTTGGCCTGAAATTCTGAATAGGTGGTGGAGGGATGGCACCAGGCTTGATTTTCAAAATAAAATGTGCAGGAAGCAACATTCATGTGTGAAAATATTGGTCAAATGGAAACTGTTATTCAGAATGGTGAGCTCACCCTCACCTGCTCAAAAGGAAATAAAGAGAATGTTTGCCTGGTGACTAGAGAGCTGGTGTCAGACTGAAACAAAGAGGTAAAGTCATATCGGGGGTTAGCTGCTCACACATTATGATGGGAGCTGCAGAGGAGGTACCTGGGGACTTCATTACGCCGACAAGACGCCGGGACTGAGCCTACTCTTCACCAACCATCCTCTTGTACCCCACTTCTCCCTTTTTCTTCCTCCTCATGTCTTGAATGAAACAATCCATTTTGTACAATCCAAAAATAAGCATCTCTCAAGAATGGACAGAATGAAAAAGCGAAACACGTTTTTCCTCCCAGGACTGATGTGAAATCTCTCGAAAACGCAGCCCCATTCTGATGGTTGTGCCACAGATGTAAACACCTTCTCCATCTTTTTCAACAGATTTGACCACAAGGAGAGGCCTGGGCATTCTGCTCTGCTGACAAACTACATTACAGTTAGGACAACTACATGACAGCGAGTTACAGCGGGTGGCAGCCGTCACTCAGTGTCAGGAAGGTTTAAATATCCAGGGGAGCTGTGATACCCTGGTTCTCCCATACGTGTGTTTGAGTGACCTTGTCAAGTTGCTTCTGGTTCAAGTAAAATGTATAAAAGAGGTTTTGGTGTAATACGTAGAGCCCGACAAAAAAGAAAACACAAACACAAATATGTTGAATTGTAAATGATGAAAATATACATATAGACACACCTATCCTGCATTGCTTATTTGTTAAAATAGAAGTTTTCATATCAGACAAAACATTGACGCTGCTACTCTCTGTGAAAGGCCAAGAGGCAGCCCACCACGACGCCACCTGTTGGTTGATGAGGACACTGCAAGCTCACCTACACCTGCGACACCATTGGACAGTACTAGCTGTCAATCATCTTGTATCTATGCCCCAATGCATATCATGGTGCATCTTTTATTTGACTCTAAACGGAACCATATTTAACAAAATGAACATGAGAAAGAATTGAAACTAGTAATCGAGACCATAAAATACTTCGCAAAGTATTTACTGACGTTATAAACCAAGTGAGAATTAGGGTCATTTTCCCGTAAACCTGTGGAGCCGCCCTCTGCTGCTCTTATGGCACAATAAAGGTTTTGGGCATTTCCGCATTGGCTTCAGTTTCCCTTCCCGGAGTCTACAACAATTTTTTAATTACAGTCTATGTGAAAGCCTCCTATCAGCCAACCAGTAAATCAGCTGGGCTCCAGCAATAAGTGAACTTATCCACCAGGTAGTAAAACGTGTATTTAAATCTCAGAACTCAGCTGCGACAGAACCTCCAGACTCTTTCTGTGATGCTCGGCTCTGTAAGATCGGTCTGTGCTGCAGCTTCCAGAGAACAGTGTGATGATAATGGAACACAATGAGCATCGGCTCAATGTTAATGTCATTAACGTGGGGGGGGGGGGGCCGGATCGTTTTACAAGCCGAGCAGAGGGAAGACAATGACGCCGAGCACTAATTAGCCGCTGTCGTCTGGCTTTCACAGAATCTCTCAGACAGTCAATTCAATTACTCCTTATAACAGCACGGGGATGAATCAAGGGGGTGTATAAAAAAAAAGAAAGAATAGAAATGACTTGGGTCTTGCTCACTCTTCCCTATCTGGACCTTCTTATCTGCCCTTGTGGCCCTGAGCCCACCACATTTCATCCCTAATGAACACCCCCATAAAAAGAGGGAGTTCGATTTCTCTCCCCTCCTTTCTATCTCTCGGGCTCCCTCTTCTTCCGGCTCCTCTGGAAGATATCAGAGTCCATCATTTGCTGTGCTGGGCAGCAGCATCCGATCTGCAGATCTCCTTCACATTAAGGATCCTATTAGATAGAGAACCCTAAAAGGTAATTGGATTTCCCCCTAGTTATCTTCATCTCTGTTTCACCCTGCGCCCACTGTAATAACTTACTCTCCGGGCCAGAGATAACTCAATTCTGTCCCGTGGAGAGCCCGGCGAGAGTGTGAGCGAGAAAGGGAGACAGACAGTGAGAGAGAGAGAGAGAGAGCATATGTTGCGTCTCTGAGGCAAACTGGTATCTAAATCAAAAGAGTCCTCTATCAATGCCTTCTCGGGGATATGAGCTCTGACAAAGTGCAAACATAAATATGTTCTTAGGCGTTAAATTATTCTCATTATTGGGCCTTCTTTGGAGATTTGCTGTTTTACAAAAAAGAAAACGTATCATGTGCAGGAAAATATCGTGAAGGAAGACAAACACAACACAACGACAACCAACAGGAGTCATTTTCTAGGACTCACAAAACAATAACCCACCTATAGTGTCACCACAACACAATACAGAGGAACAAGGCTTTAAAAAACTGGGACATAACTGAGAATTATTTTGAAAACCCTCCACCCCCCCTACCCTCAGGGGGGATGTTTCATTGGCCTGTTATTTTTATTGTGGCAGTGCAAAATGAAACCGTCGGCTCCAGCAGGCTCAGGCCGAGCTTGTATGGAGGCAAAAAAATCAATACAGCAATATCAGAGCAGGACTTATCAGGGGTTCACTTCTTCCCAGAGGTCACCGAGGAATAACTGCATTTAGGAGGGGAATTCAATTGTGAAACATAGTTTGGGACGTGCTCTGCTGGGTATCTGATTAAGGACGTCTGCAGGACCACGAACAAAGAGAAGGGTTTCAAATAAAAAGACAAAAACATTGGAAAGTTATAGGTTTCCATTCGGTGCATGTCTGCCCTCGATTGAGTGATAGTTCATGTTGGAGATAGTGCTGCTTCATTTGGAAACAGGAAGTCCGGCCCTATTCCACTAAGTTTACATGGACAGCAATATTGACCTTATTCTGTCATTATTACAATCATGACGTTTCTATGGATTGCGAATAGAATATTCCATTCATATTCCTGATCACATGTTACAGAGAATCGTCCAATTATGACTCAACATTCCGAGTATGTGCAGGTTTAGGTGATCAGATCAGTGTCCATATAAACATAACCAGGGTCTTAATGATAAAGATAATATTTTATATAAACATTCATATATATCATTAATATGAATGTAGCTTGTAAATAATTCAATAGCAGATTAATGTCCCTGTTGTTAGAACTCTCTTACCCAGCATGCATCAGAGGCTATTCATCTAATTTTAACTGTGCACTTATCGAAGGTTTATGTAAAAATAGATATAAATTCAGCTCAGTAGCTTATTTCTATGTCCAACAAATCTTATCAGGACATTATAATTGCACAGAACATTTGTCCAGAAGGACGGACGAGAAGAAAAAGAGATTAGACAAAAGCTACGACAAGAAGAAGCTGCTAGGTTTGCAGAATTTGGGAGAATCTCTTGGGGTGAGCTGACTCAATCTACTGTACTCCAGGAGAGGAAATACAGGCGGATGCCAGGGAGTTTGAGAAAAGCAGAAGGGATGGGGACATGGTTAGAGAGTGCATGTGGCCCGTGGCCACGGCAGGAGGCCGAGGTGGAGCGGGACCATTTGAGGCTGTCGTGTGCAGACTGGCTGCCAAGTCCCTCCGTCCGTCCGTCTGTCTCAGGACACACACACACACTAAGCTGCTTTTCCTTATGTTGCTCTGTGTCAGATGAAAACATCTGCCTGCCCTGACTCTCTGCACATTAACTTTTACAACAGCATTAATACTGTTACTCTTTTTTCATTAAGTGGACGTGGAGCAGGGAAAAATAAAAACCCCTAGAGTGGAACTAAATCATACTCCGGCTCTGTGTCGATAACGATAAGGTCAGCTCATGTAGGATGATGCAGTGTGAATGATTGACACTTGGAGCAGAGTGAGTAATAAGGAGAGCAGGATGCCAATCACACAGAGAGGCGGCCTGTGCTGGGAAGAGAGCAAAACACAACTCAGACAAAACTTTGATGTGCACGAGTTGTGCCCCCCCCCGTTTGGATTGACTTTCAACACTCTTGAGGGAATTTGCTTTAGCCGAGTGTAAGAGAGACCCTTCCTTGAACCTTTAGAAAAGCATCACATTTTACTGCAAAGTGGGGGCCGGCGAGGGGGGGGGGGGGGGGTTTAGGAGTTGGTGGGGTTACACACAGTCAGCCCTTCAGGCCAGCACCTCTCAGGTCTGTCTGCAGCTTTTAGTGCTGGCAGGTTCCTGAGAAATGAGGGAGGGAAGGCCGGGAGAGAGGGGAGGATGCCATATTCCTGTCACTTGCAAAATACACCCCCTGCGGGAGTATAATGGACAGGATCTCAGCAGGACAGGAAATTATTTTGGTGAGATCTAGAAAGCAGAGGAGGGGAGCGAGGCAGAGTCCGAGCGGGGGGGAAAGGGGCAGCCAAACGGTGCCCATGGGTCAGGAGAGAGTTGAACCCCGGCAGCTACACGTGAATGGCGACGTTTGTGCTGAGGGCTGGTGGGAAGAGGGAGGGGGGGGGGGGGGGGGGGTGGAAGTTATGTTTCAGGGGCAGGGCCTGCAGTTACACAGAGAGGCACGGGGATAAATTAACACTACACAATGTTTGGTTAGCGATATATGTGCCAAGCGTGATCCGCCGGCCTCAGACTGCTCCGGTGTGTGTGCGTGAGAGAGAGAGAGAGTGTGTGTGCTCGCGATTAGCACGGGGTTGTGTTTGAAAAGTAAACATTTATCCTGCAGGTTTGCTGTGACAGATCCTGAAACCTGACGGACAAGTCATTGGATCAGCTCCTCTGTGCTCTCACTGACTCCTTGTTTTCATTAGGTACATTCACTGACAGAGGATCTCGGTATCAAACTGTTAAACGCTTCTATCAAGGGAGTCCTGCTGCAGCGAGCCCGGAGCTACACATGGACTTCACTGTCTGCACATGGCAGGGCGAAAGATTTCAGAGAGAGATATGTGACGGATATTATGCTGCGCTGCAATCACTCATTACTCGGGTCTAATAACATCCCCTTGTTCTGAGGCTACACTCAAAGATGAAATGTGTCAAATGTCTTTAATATCTCTACAACCATCTGTATGGGAAAGTGTGTAAAAAAAAAAACATGGCTGAAAACTCTTCTACAGAGAAATGATCCTGATATTTATACAGGAAATCATTGCCTAGTCAGCAGATCACACTTTGAGACCAAACCACGGAGTCATATTGAAACAACTGCTCCTGAAGCTCAGTCACCTTTCAAGAAGTTTGGGAAGCCACAGATTTGAGCTTGAAGCTACAGATTGTTATTCAAAGTTTGCCAGAGCAGATAAAATCAATATAATTCCCTCATCTTTACACAATTTACTTTGCTTATATTAATATATTGGGGGGTTGATGAGTGAAAATATTCCAATATGATACATCAGCAGATTCAAATGTACACACTCAACAATTTGCAGCTCAAATAAACACTGGTACTGGGACATATCCGCCAACGTTTAGGCTTAGATACTTAGGAATCATGTCAGTGGCCATCTTTTGTGCGTGCGAGTCCACAGCTGTACAGCAGCTCACCTCAAACTCAGCATGCTTGTGGATGTCTTCAGCTCTCTGTCGGCTCAGGATGAATTCAGCTTCATTAGCCACACGCACCAGGTGGTCCTTCATGGTGTGACTCAGCAGTCTGAGGAGAGAGGAGACGGACTCTGAACATCTATTTACATGTATTGTTTACATTCTGAAACGCGGTGCACGGATGAAAATTGATTCAGAATGGAAATATAAGAAAGATGCTAAAAAGAAAAAATTGTAGAAACTTGATTTTCAGAACATGCAAAACATCTGTTTAAGGCTTGTGATGACCCCCGGAGAGAACAACCATGTAATATCCAGAAAATGCCGAAAAAGAACCGTGCAAAATGAGCAGAAAATCTAATTCAGAGACAAAACCAGAGCAGATAGGTTCTTTAACTGGGGTGCAGGTGCTAATCGATTTCTTAATGATATGCATCTGACAGGAGGGAGATGTGAGCGCATGTTGCTACACGTGTTCTCTACCTCCTACCTCTTCTTATCAGTGTTGATGAAACACGCATGTTATGTGTGTGCGTGCATGTGTGTGTGTACAGGTCGGGGGGAAAAAAACCTCTCTGCAGCCCTTAAGGTCAGAACTGTGCAAAGTGGAACAATAACAGACCAGGGGCCAGAGAGGAGGGCTGCGGGGCCCGGGCTGGGACTGATTGAGGGGTGGGGGTGTAGGGGTCAGGAGATGACTGTAACCCAAGCCTGCTGTTTCAGCACAGGGTAGCAGGGGAGCGGAGGTGCTGGGGCCTCTGCAGCCTCCATGGCCCTCACCAGGCCAGGCTATCAATAACCCAGCCGGTGCCCTTCTTTACGGCGCTGTGCTCTCAAAACTGTCGGCTACATGTGGATTGAACAGACTTTGAAAAGTGCAGATTTTTACCAGACTGAGAATTGGCTGTAAAAAGGCTTTACTATGAAGCTGATGTCACTTTGGATTCCGTGAGAAATAAAAATGAGGTTACAGACATCATCTCCATGGGGAAGCAACTATGGTTATTGTATTTACTGATAAATCATTTGGTCTTCAAAGAAATCCTCTCACGGTAGAGATGAGGTCTTCAAAGGGCTTTTGTCCGACGGAGATTCAAAATCAATTTGAACGTTTTACAAAAAGAAGCAGGTCATATTTAAAAGTTAGAATCTAGAACTAATAAATATATGGTACATTTATGTAAACAATAAATAGCTTTCAAAATAGCTAAAGTAGAAGAATCTTCTGTCATTAAACCAATAATATGACAAATTCAGCTCTAATTTCTGGATTTACAATTGACGAATAAAAGAATGTGTTATTACAGTAAAAATCTTTCCTGAGAGCTATTTCTAAATTCAGTCCAGTTAAATTTAACGCTTCTCTCTCATTGTTTTTGGGGGGAGGTTTATGGAACATAGATAAAATGTCTTGATTTGTCTTTGTTAGTTTTTTTTTGCACTATAAATCACACTTTAACACCGACTTTGTGGTCACATAAGAGTCACCTCATTAAGATGAACTACAAATCCTTAATTCCACCAACAACCTCGTTAGCCTCATTAGCATTAGAGTGGATTAGGCTCCACTGACTCAAAAAGCTGAGGATCAATAATGTGACCCTCTACATCACAAACTGGTGGGAGTGAGATCTGTATAAGGACGGGAAGGATCAAATGGCCCCATAACTGAAATACATTTTCAAGAGACAAATAGAGGACAGAAGTGATGATTACAGGCTCGACCAGAAAGACCCAAACTGACAAGGACGATTTCCAGCGTGTCACAGAGAAACTGGCGATCAGAGCCCCTGTCACCTCCTCCCTCGCCCAGCTCCTTCTCCCAAATCCCTCTGGGATGAGCAGGTATTGAATGGAGCCTTGAACTCAAGAGTCCCCAATCCTCACGCTGCCAAGCCCCTCAGCACCGCCAGTCATTGATCGCTGTCCAGGATCCTGATCACACACCCCATCACGAGGGCCTCAGGGACCGTGGAGGGCCTGAGGGGCTGTGAGGTGATCCAGGGATCGGGAGATTGGAAGGGGGCCGATGGGTTGAGGTTGGAAAAGCTAATGAAGAGGTGCCGGTGCAGGGGGAGAGGAAAGCACTCAGCGGGTCAGAGATACATACCTGCCTTCGTTGACCAGCTCGATGAAGGCGAGGCCTGCGTTCTTCTGGATGGAGTTCTGCCATTCCTACAAGCAGACACACAGAATAAACCAATTATTAATTGGGAAATAAATCTGCTACATTAGGAATCAGAGTGAAATGACGGCTTTATCTGTGAATCCACTCCTCACCGGCTTTAAAAGGTAAATATCCTCAAGAAAACCACTAGAGCAAATGTGAAGGCACTTGCTGGGGTGATGGTTTACAAAATACAAAAGAGGGCAATCATTTTATAATCTCTTATCTACAAATTGGAAAGTGAAAAACCTCCATTACAATATCCTAAACCCTGAAGTGTTTACTTCCTCCAAGGCCTCACAGTCCCCTCAAATCAGGCTGCAGCAAATTCACACCTACAAATAAAAGTTTCCTTAAATGTCCTTGATTTTTTAAATTAAGAACTATTATTTATTTCCCGGAAAAACTGTGATAATGTAGAAAAAGATCCAATTCCACAATGTTAAATTCATGGATCTGACCCTTGAACCGGATCAGCACCAGTATTTTATAACATTCCTCCATGTTCAAACTGTGTCAGTTCCTGGAAATCCAGTTTATTTGTTTGTTACTTTGCTTACAAACAAACCGACCAATGGACGGGTGAAAACAAAACCTCTCTGGCAGAGGTAAACAAAACATTTTACAGCTCTAATAAAATCTTTTCAGATTTCTAAACTGTTGACAAATAGACCCTATAGAAAGCTTTTCTTGGCTTCACCCTGGTACCTCATGGGTTTCCTCCCTCAAGCCACTACACACCACTAATATAAAATAAAAAATCATCTGTAAAACGTATCCCGACAGCAAAGGCAACACAATCAGCTGGCAAACCAGCCGAAAGGGGTGAAAGAGCCGTGACCAGGGTGCATTTATCACCAGTGAATTCAGATATTTCCTCCTCCCTGTGACCAGCGTTATGGTTCAAGGTGTCAGTCTAAACAATCCGACCGCAGCCGCGCGCCACTTTCAATCCTCAACTTTCCCAAAAAAGCGACAACGAGAGACGGGGAAACTCAGCGGTCATCATCTCCCGTGTTCTGTTCAATTTTTCAACACCTCCAACACAACCGTCAAAAGAATAATAAAGCAACAAGGTCATGGGGCCTGTCTGAACCTCACGGCGCTTTTTCCCCTTCTTCCTCTCGGGGGAGATGAAGAAATTATGCACATACACAAAAAAAAAAGAAGAAGAAAGCCTTAGAGGTCGAAACTACCAAACTACTTTTTTGAAGAACCATTAATCACAGACTAAACTCGGTGCACATTCCACATTATACAGCTTCCACTATCATTTGTGGATACACTCTTTGTAAGATAGTAATTCAGGAGCGATAGATATGATCAATATACACATCGGAATCAAGCTTTTAGAAATTCTCACATAAACAAACGGCCCAAAACAACTAAATAAGTTTATGTAAATGACTCCTGAAACAGCTATGAGGTGAAAGGCATGCTGGGTGTGTGTGTGTGTGTGTGTAAGCATAAACTTTTTTGAACTCGGCTGTCATCATCTCTTGAGCTGATAGAGGAAACTGGGTGTTTATGTAAAGCTGGCCTTTCCCTAAACCTAGAAGCCCGTGGGGACGAGGATATCAGCGCTGCGCGGAGGAAGGAAAGATCAATTTACAAGAACTTCTAATACACATCTAAACACATCGGTACGCAAACTGCTGCGTTTGTATGTAGAACCATCAAAACCAATCAGGGCGCCGGGCCGAGAGAAAGCGTTCCTACGGAGTGCCTGCACCCCGTCACTCTGTAACCACGTCATACAGACAACAGCCCAACACTTAACCTCGATTCAGAACCGCTTCTTATCCTGCAGAGCTGAATTGGCATTGACCGTGTTTACGATATGTTCCAAATAAAGACGGCACGGAGGGAATAAAAGTCCGGGCCTGAGAGTGGAAGCAGTCGTTTTTTTGGAGCGCAGGTTTTTTTGCGGTTCAGGCTCGGCTTTCGGAGGAAGTGTGAGAGTAGCTGTGGGACATTGGAGTTGAGGCACAGACTGAAGGACATTAACCATGAGCGTCCGCCTGTGGCTGTGGGGACAGTCCAGACCGGGACAGGCTGTTCGAGCCAGATTTTCAAATAAACGCCACAGGAAGAGAAGCCGTAAATAGAGTCGTGCTCTCCGGAGGAAAACAGAAAAACAGTAACATTAAATTTCCTTTATGTGACTTCTTCCCTAAATCCTCGAGGACCTCGGAGGCAGGAGTCTTAAAACGATAAAACTAAATGCTTCTTCAGCAGAAATAAAAAAAGATTATCGCTCCGAGAGGCTTTGGTTCTAAATTAGGTTTGACGAACGGCGCGGAGGCCATTGGCATTTTCCTGGACACTGACAAAGGTGATAGCAAGACTAATGGTGTCATTACGGGCTAAGAAATGGCTCCTCGCGTTGAATTAAAAAAAGCAATGACCCTGATCTGAGGGACATCTCCCGCTGACAAAAAGGAAACGGGGACAGGTCAGTGATAGAATATTGGATTTCGGCCGCCCTGGTCAGCGGTGTCACAGCTTTTATGGCCGCGATAGGGGCCATGACCACAGCGCTCCTGATGAGAGGATACAAGCAGCCATTTGTGACCCCTCACCTTTAACCTGACCTCCAAACAGATGATAGGACGAGACAAAGGGGCTGTCGCTTGATCCTGATCGGAAAAAAAACCTCTCAATGCAAAGAGATTTGGACAAAATCAAATACTACTCACGGTTGCGTTTTGTTGCTTTTTCTGTTGATGGGAGGGAGCGTAGGACTGGAAATAAGAATCTCTTCTTGAAAGAGCCTGTTTCAATGTGACGTCAATAAGAGAGCTCTGCATGGTCTGTGTTCCACGATGGTGGCATTGAGTCTAAACACACATGCCATGCACTTCCGTCATTACAGCTGATTATCCATAATCAACATCTAAATATACCAGAACCTCTGGTGAGAAAACACAGACCTCCCGAGCTAAAATCGCCTTTCAAACATTAGGGCTCGCCACAACACAAGGAAAACATTTCCCAACACCGGAGAGAGAAATGCCTCAGCTCGCCCGAAATAATAAATAAGTCAGCTGTGCTGCTCGGTGGCATCACTCCTAATCACAAGTATTTGTTGATTTGACAGGCTATGGGAATACAACTTCAGACGGGACGACAAAATCATAAATCCTCACGTCAAATGTGGCAGCGCAGCACAAGCAAAGGGAAAGAGGCTGAGAGCTACTGAGTTCTTTTCTCTTCAAACCCAGAAAATACAAATCAAGAAAGCAATAGGACTCAAATGTGAATAAAATGGAAACTAAATGCATGTTTTAAGCATAATCAATAAATAATACATCTGTCAGATACATCTCTATTATTCCAGTTTTTTATCCAGATATTCTGGCATTACATATTTACTGATAAGACAGTACAAGTGTGAACTGGGAAGAGAAAATGGGGGAAAGGACTCAGCTAAGGGTCAGAACCAAACCTGCAGCCACTGCAGGATGACTCAAGCCTCCTAATGCAATTCAGATAACAACCAGATTCAGACAATGGATTAAATAAGACTCTTCCATCTAAACAGAATTTCTGATTACCTTAACGGGAATAAGGTCATATTCAAAATAAGCAATAATCAAATTAAGACATGTGGAGTATTCTGAGCTTTGTCACATTAAGTAAACATGAATACTTCTTAATCGCATTATAACTTCCTCAAAAAGGAGTTTTCACAACATTGTGTAACGAATGCCAAGGGTTAGAGTGTAAATAAGTAGTAGGATGATGTGATCAGAAATCAGACTATACAGGAATATGAATGGAATATTCTATTAGCAACTCAATCTAAACATCATAATCAAATAATGTTTATGATGAGGTAAATAGTCAGAATATTGCTCTACATATAAACTTAGTTAGTGACGGCTGGAACGTAAAGTTCACGGCAAACCTTGACATTTTGAATTAAACCTTTGTGCACTGATGACCTCAAAAAAACAACAGACAAGGAAACGGTTTATTATATCTGTGTGACCCGAATGTTTATGAACAGCAAACGGATATAAACAAGGACAAAGAAAACAAAAAAACACACGACCGGCGTGTGTGGATGACAAAACGTAAAATTACTGTCAGAGTAAACTATCAAAGTGTTTATGTGAATCATCGCTCTTCTGACTGACGCATGAAACAAGTTCAGTGGTTTGTTGCTTGTTCGTTCTGCTGTGTCTGAATACTGTGTGTGTCTGTGTGTGTGTGTGTGTGTGTGTGTCTGTGTCTGAGAATAGCACCCGTGTGTCTACTCTACAGCTCTCAGCGGTCCACATGTGCATGTTCATATGTTTAAAGAAAAACAGACTCTCCTATTTGGTGTTTGCGTGATCAAATTCACAGCTGAGAGAATATTTACTTATGTCCAAATATTTATGCTGCAGCAAATATTTATGTTCCAGGGTCTCCGAGAGCTTCATGGATTCACACTTTCATGGCTACACAAATACAAAGAGTGAAAAAGACAGGACGTGGAACTCCCCGGCACTTAAAGCAGACAAAACAAAGACGTTTTAGAACACAGAGGTGAACATGGAAAGTAAATATATCCTGTAAATTTCATGAGCCAGAAATATACACTAAAAAATTGAAAGGATCAATTATTTTTTTAGCTTATCTTGAGATCTTGCGTTTGTTTGCTTCACATGAATGCAAGTAGATTTGAGTAATGTAGGTAAAACAATACTTGAACACCGTGCAGCTGTTTCAGCTTCACGTGGACCAGATGCTCAGAATTCACAGTTTTCTGTTCATTTATATTTATTTACTTTATTATAGAATTGTGTGTACAGCACAACATTCTGCATATTTTGCGGCGAAACAAAATACACAAGAAACTTTGGGCAACAGGACTGATTTTGTAATAATAAGTCTGTTTGTGCAGCTAACAAGATTTCTCATTCCGAGACTGAAAATATCCCAACTTGCAGAATGTATTTGAATCATATTTTTCATGGCTGTAATAAAGTTTAGACTTTAAAGTCAATGGCATCAAAACATTTCATGTCGGCTTAATGGGAAACGAGCTACAGTCCATTTGTTTTCACTCATGTTAGCTTGTTTATGGGATTGGCATTAGGAACCCGGCACAAGAAGTGGATGATGCCAAATAATCCAAAGTCTGAATCCTTTGTTGTGGGTGTGACAGGAAGGAAAGAAAAGGCACAAAAACAACAACTGAAGGTTATTATGCAGTTATTAAACATCCTTTTTGCAAGTCATCGTTTCCTCACGAATATTCTGCAGGCAGTCCATTGCAGATGGGGACGTTAATTACTATATTTACAACCAGAAAAGAAAAGCATGCAACTTCTCCCACATGTCTGAATAAGTTATTATACATGAACAATTTGCTTGTAACTCGAAGATGAAAATGTCCAAAAAGCAATGTATTACTCCAGGAACAGATACAAACTGGAACCAGGACTCGTCTAAGTGGAATCAGTTCACCTCTTGCATCGTGTCAACTTTACAAGAATGGGATGTCCGTGAATTATGTCCTCAGATAACTTGGTGTTTTACTCACCAGCTGTTTTAAAACAAGTCAAATTCAATATTTTATTTTAGTGCAGAGCCCCAACTCCTTGTCATCTGTAGACCTTTCAGAATGTCAGTAAAAGTTTGGACAGTGGTTTTAAAAAAAGGCTTTGCAAGAACTCTAGATACTAGACTTGGACTAGAGGTAGGATTTAGGGATAACTACATTAAAAGGTCATATTTTCAAAGTAAAAGTACAAGATATTAAAAAAATGCAGGTCTGAACTAAGGAGCCATGATTCCATCAGCAGGGCGGCTGAGAGAGGATAGCAGGGGGAGAACCATAAGATCACATTCCAGGGTCTTATAATGGGACCTGTCTGGTAGGAAAACTTTACATTAACAGTGGCCGTCAGTAGGGAAAGCTCTGTCAGGGAAACTCATTGATTTGAACAACGAATATATGTTGTGTGTAAATATCCGAGCAGCGACTTGAGGCCCTTCGGTGCCGAGCCACTTGGAGCCAGCTGACTGTAAAACCGACTAGGAGCCACATTAAAAGCCACTGAATTTTCTAGGAGTCTCTCGTTTTATTCTCCCCTCTCAGCTAGACTACACTTCCTGTCAGGAAGCCCCCCTTGATCCCCAGCTCCTCCAACGCAACAACCCCTGCCCGCCCCCCCCATCCAACCCCGCTCTGGCTGCATAGTTGGCAACGATAGGGAGCCGGCAGGATTAAGTGCCAGTTGGTGTTGCTGTGTTTTCCCTACATCTCACAGGAGAGCACCTTTTCAAAGAATATACAGCGTGATATTAACCTTGAAACTGCCGAGCGGTGGCAGGGGTGCGGAGCCGCGTGGCCTGGCTGTGAAGAGCCAGTGGAGCGGATCGCGGGGGGGGTGAGGGCGAGCAGGGAGGGATCGAAGAATAACACTTTGATTTGCACTGATCTTGAACCTTATGTGCCTCCTTAACTGCACAGCGGGGCGCGCGTCTGACTGTGAGGAAAACGATGGGGAAAGTATTCCTGTCCCCTGGTTTCATCACATTCCTCCCCACTTCTCTCACCTCTTCCAGCTCCGCATGCGGCTCATACAACACGGTCTGCTCTGGATCCATCAAAGCCTCACTTACTGGAGAGAGGAAGAAATACGTCCACTGACAGATATAAATGAGTATTTAGCAACTCAAACACCAGACTTAACTGTTAAAATAAGCAACTAAGAGAGCGACTTGTGAATACTTAATAAAACATAGAGAAACAACTCTACCTTTGAGTTGGTTGTTGCCTTATTTCTCAGATACAACCGACTGTACGGACCACGCACTTCTGCCTTACTCCCCGACTGCAGGGGTTTAAACCTCCATACCTCCGCCGCTCTCTACTTCTAACCTGGAGGTCACAGGGTCAAGGGTCAGGAGGAGCCAAGTGTTTGGGGAGGTCAATGTCTTTCTCCCCGCTGACTGAGCGAGAGGTGCCCATCTGTTAAACAGGTTAACTTGGGTGAGACTGGCTGGGAACGTACGATAATGTGTGTCCATTGGATTAGGAAGTTAACATTGACGTTATTGAATTACTATTAAAGGATTATACGCATCAGTGGATGCAACAAAACGCTATTTGCTCAGATAACTGACCGTGAATGAGTCGACCAAAGAACTCCAATACACAACATAGTGGAATATGTTGTGTATTGGAGTTCTTTGGTCGACTCATTCACGGTCTGTTATTCACTGTATATTCACTAATGTGAAAGTTTATAGAATTTCTACATCATATCCTGCATGTTATAATTGGGTGCATCTTCTTACATGAAAGGCAAAGTTCAGAAATCTCTGGACCCAATTTTCCTGACATTTCCCAGAGTTCATGTCTGGAAACAGCTCAGGACTCTTCAGCCATGCTAGCATCTTAGCTACATGGCTATAGGCTTATTTAGTTAGAATGCTATTTGTTTTTAATTAGCACCAAAACAAAGTATCGCTGATAGGGATTCTTTCATAAACCAAAGCTTTTGACATAATAGAATCATGAGCTTCTGGTTGTGCTACACGAAAATGTCAGGAAAGCACCAGAGTCATTAGAATTTATACTGAGGGGGAAATGAATGTTCATATCAAGCTTCGCTTAAATCTATGTATTAAATGTTGAGCTACTTCACAAGTGAGCATATTGACCTGCAGGTGGCATAAGAGGAAACGTTCATCCTCTGAGGACCATGCACAAAATGTAAAGGCACTAAATCTAATAGTTATTGAAACTGGACTGACTGACAGAGCAACATTGCCTTGTTAGTTAGAGTAAATAAAAACTCAACAGCAACATCAGTTTTCAGAAAGCATGTCCTCGTTGGAGAGCAGTCTGTCCAATCTGGTGTTGACCATCAGGAAACCAGCGCAGCCCTCACCCCCCCCTTCCACTCCACAATTCTCCCTACCTTCCCTCCACTCCACGTACAGGATGCACCTCTGATAAATGGCAGAAGGATGGATGGGCTGACAGAGGGGCCGGACAATAATGGCTGATCTACAGGACACAAATGCAGCTACTGAAGAGATTTATGGGCCTCCGCTCGTCGTGGACTGTCCAGTATCCGATGAGATGATTTCTCAAAGCTGTGGACGGACGGCAGCGAGCGCACGGGAGAGCTCTCTCTTTCTCTCTCTCTCTCTCGTCCCAGGCGCATTATTTATTAATCAGATGTTTTTGGGTGGAAGCCATTTCAAGAAGTGCACCCAGGAAACAACAGGCCGGCCGTAAATATGACAAAGACGGGAGAAAACAAGTGTGAGCGGGAGAGTGAAAGTGTCCGAGTGAATCAGGGGCATGGGAGGAGGTGAGGAGGTGAGGGGGGGGGGGGGGGGGCTTTACATCCAAGACCCTCAGCAGACGTGGTTCAATAGATAACTCTTATGATAATTCATGTAATATGCAATACCTTTGAAGAGGCCATCACATCCAATAACATGAGAAGAATTATGATGTCTTGATGCTCGCGTTATAAATATCTCTTTTCGACGTTTACTTGGAATCGTCTAATTAGCATCCACGCTAAGAGAAGTATGCCGATTTGTTAAAAACATAAATCTGATATGTACATTGGTCATTCCTATTATTAAATTGAATAGAGCTGAAACTGTTGACATGAAATTGATCTGGAACAAATTTGACATTTTTGCAAAAATGCCAAACATTCCCTGGCTCCAGCCTCTTAGATGAGGTTCATGCTTTTCCATCGTCTTTTTTGACAGATGACTGAATGTGTTGGGCTTTTAGGGTTTTGAGTTGGCAAAAGCAAGAAGCTAAAATATGTCAATTTGACAATTTGTGATCTAGAAAATCTGAAATCGTTCTCTACTCTCATTATATGGATCAAATTACTACATTGAAACCCCACACCTTTGCTTCCAGGGATATTGTATTAGAATCATTGTCTTAAAATCAGGCACGGATTATGATTTGTGTAATACGATAAATAGATTACACTTGATTTTATAATCTTACATCTCCTGTTGTAGTTCTTGATCAATAGAAATTGTGAATTACAATTTTTTGGGGGAATAAACAAAAATGCCAAGTGCTGATCCAGGAAGCTCAATTTCCGAGGCGTCTCTGTAACAACTACAGTTTATGATCATTAATCCTCACTTTGTATATTCAGGATCAATATTGCAGCAGAGAACAAGGCAATGTGCCACCCCAACGGTTAATGTCTGATCAAAATGGTCCTTTAATTGGGAGCCCTGATGTCGTTGTTTAGAAATGGAGCACCATCAAACAGCGGTTTACAATCGCCTCCTCAATGCCGATACAACTTTCAGAAGATCCCTGATTAAAAACTGCTCTGAGGTCCCTCGCCTCCTGACCCCTCACCCCGGCTCCACTCCATCTCAGAGCTCGGGAAATTAATTAAAAATTTCACAGGAGATGGTATCGCATCAGGTCTCCAATGGAGGTGTGTGGAGGGAGGGAGGGGTGTGAAAAACAGAGAAGAAAGAAGAAAAGAAAAAATCAATCAAAATCCTCTCCATCTTCTCCCTCCATCAGCTGTCTCAGAGACAGGAAGCAGTCGCAAGATGGCCACGGAGGCACTTCCTGTGAGGGAATTGAGTGCTTCCTGTGCCGGAGGGCCCGGCAAACTTTACTAAATAATGTCATCAATCACGGCGCCGGCTCGCCCTCACTGCCCCACAAGGAGAACCAACACACAAATAATTATACATCGTAATTTAGCCCAGAGGAAAACCTGTCCCTGGTTTCCTCTGTTCCCCAGTGAGAGGCAACGTATTGCCCCTGCCTCCCCCCCACCCTCCCCCCACACCCACCACCTCCTTCTCTCCTTTACACAACAATAAAATTACATTTGCATTAGCTGTGAGAGAATTTGGTTGGATGATTTATTGAAGCAATCAACACTACGCTGGCCAATCCCAGGGCCCTCTCGGCCGCGGAGGAGAGTGAACGAGTGTGTGTGTTGTAGCGATTGGGTGGGGTCGCTTTGCAGCCGAGAGAGAAAGGGAAGAAATAGCTTGGGCCGGGGACCAAAGGGGGAAGCGAGGCATGAGCTGTGCAGCGGCGCAATCACCCAGATTCTGCCTTTGATTAGATTAGCATTAAACAACACCCTGACAGATATGACAAATAGGTGCATTAGAGCCTGTCATTCTTCCCCCTTTGGTTTTTCTATCTGGCTTTCACTCCTGCTTCTCCGTCGTCTCTGGACATTACGGCGCTCGGTTCCCTCGGCGCGTCTTAGCAGCACAAACCCATGGGCACCCAGTGACATGCACGCAGATGTGTAATCTGACTGCATTACCTTTTTTCTCTGAGAAGAAGCCAAGTGAATAATGGGAGGCAAACGGGGCATCGGGGTTAAAAAAGGGGAGAAGGTGGAGGGAGAGAAAAGAAGCCAGATGACGGCCACTACTTCTTTAGAAGAATAAAGCTGATAAAAAAAAAGCAGGAGCGCGTCGGTGAGAGGTGTGTCATTAATCAGGTGTGGTTTTGTATTATTGGATATCTTTGTTTGTTTTTTCGCGAGGTGCTTTAAACAGTAAAAACACAAACAAACAGGGACAGAGGGGGGGTTATTATCTGTTGTCCTTGTCACTGTGAGTGTTTGTGTGCGTTACACTATGAATACACTGAATAAATACACGTTTTGCATGAACAGCAATGTAAAGCACTGCATTTAGGTTTCACATGCAGTAACTAGGCAGGCATCAGCTTCGTGTCTCTTAATGCTAATCAGGAATCCAGGAGTGATCTATTGACATCCAGGATCATTGATCTGCCCACGCCTGCTTATGATCCTGGAATTAGTATTCATGAATCGGACAGCAGCTAAATAAACTTGGCAACAAAACACCCACAAGACAACAGAGAGGGAGAGGGATAATCAATGCAAAGCACCATCAAATCTACATTATCCCGTCTCATCAGTTTGGTGGAAGCCACCAGGGCCAGTGCTCGGGTCAGAGGTGACGTGGGCGGGTCGGCCACCCTTGACCCTCAGACCGATATTTGCGGCCGGAGATGCCTTCTCTCCGGTTCCCCTGCCCTCGCTCGGAGGTGGGGTTGGGTGCGGAAAGGTGGACGGCGGTGGTGTGGAGGAAAGATAAG
This sequence comes from Pleuronectes platessa, assembly GCF_947347685.1. NCBI lineage: Eukaryota > Metazoa > Chordata > Actinopteri > Pleuronectiformes > Pleuronectidae > Pleuronectes > Pleuronectes platessa. Next base: position 8,586,688 of record NC_070628.1, on the reverse strand, counting down.
GACGCTGGATGGCTCACTGTCCACTCGGGGGTGGGGGGGGGGGGGGGGGGGGGGGGGCTGCGGATTTACTGCACTCAAGGTGAGCCCGATAAATCAGACGGAGGGGGCGGGGGGGGGGGGGGGGAGCGGCAGACAAGGATAAGAAAAGATAAAGATGCCAGACTTGCCTGTGAACACAGAAGCATGACGAGCTCCACTACTGAGCTGCTGGACTTCATACACATCAGACCTGGAGGGACAAAGCAACAACAAAGGGAGTCAAGTACAATTCGATTTTTTTGGACTCATTATATTTCATAAAGCTTCTTGGATCATGGTGGAACAAGAATCCACACGTGCACAACACAGGGATAACCTAACATCCCGCCATCTGCAAGGGGCGCAGAGAGTATTGATGGGCCTAATGAGCTGACATGATGTTACTGTAAACTAATACATATTTGGGCCTTGTATTACAGGCCCGACTTGGACAGCATATGTCCCATTGATCCCTAATGGCGAGCCCTGGGCTCTCAGAGGGCAGGGGGCCACCAGAGTGTCCAGAGCCTGCTGCAGAGGCACAGACGGTGAGAGGGCAGAGTAGCCTTTGGTCTTTCGGTTGCTCTTCTTATGACATACACACATGCAGACAAACACACATGCATGCACAAGCACAAGCACAAGCGCGCACACACAGGCACACCTCCCCCTGCCTTCTCTTCAAGCCCCCCCCCCCTGCAGCTATCAATCAACTTTCCATTTTGTTTGGTGGCAGCAGACATCCCAAACACTGCTATTAGTGGCCTGGCCTCTGACCTGGCCCCCTGGAAACCTTCAGCACAACGACCGGCTCCCGGCTCAACGTACACTCATCACAGGATTGGATTAACAAGAGGAATGGTGATGCTACTGCATTTAAATGAAGGGGGGCATTTATAAAGATGCACCATCCAGAGGGTTTGCAAGGACAGCGGGGACGAGTGCAGCCATGCAGTGTGTGTCTGTGACCGTGTCTCGATGATGCTGAACTCACTCGTGCCCTCAATCAGGAGCTCCTGTCCGTGGCTGCCCAGCAGGGTCCGAGAGAGGAAGGGGGCAAAGTCCACGAAGATCTCTCTCAGCAGAGGAGCCGCCTTCTCCAGAGCGCTCTCCAGACGCTCCGAGATACTGTGAATGTGGGAGAGGAAGGCAAACCGCGCATGAACACACTGAGTCCATGATGAGGAAAATCACAAATCGGCATGCAACTTGAAAAATATTTTAGAAAAGGTCTAGTTTTGTGTGAAAGTTTAAACAAGCACAAAGCAACAATCAGTGAATATCCATAAATAACTGATTTTGTGCGTTCACATGCATAAATAGCTGATAATGCGCGTGTGTGTGTGTGTATGTGTGTGTGTGAGGGAGAGAGGGAGAAAAGAAGATGAATCACCTCATATTGGGGGCTGTGTTCTGGGTCACAGGGGAGAGTGGGGGGACAGATGGCAGGCTAGCGCTGGCTGGAACCTGGCCGCCTGCTACAGGGGAGAAACCAAAGAACTCTGTTATTAGTCTGGATGTTGGACAAGAATAGGACACACACACACACACGCACACACACACACACACACACACATACTAAGCAATTTATTATACAACCAGGGTAGCACCATAAACCGGTGTGGAAACATGCCTCTTCTGAAATAATACAATAGTCTCCATTCAAATGTATAGAACTGGGGGATTTATGGCCGTATAGGGCAAGTGGGGGTACAAGTAATAATTTTATGGTGAGATAGCGGATGATGTACTCGGAGCCCAACGTGTTCATCATGAGGTTTTCCAGCTGGAAACCTTTGTGAACCGAAAGGCTGGTAAGGTTCCACTGTCAGCTGGGATTGTACTTTATACTGTGGAATACTTACTGGAAGGTATTTTTTTAATTTCTCAGCCATATATTAAAGATATCAAGTATTTGTTCAGAATACCGTGGGTGTAAATCCATGGGTGTTACACCTGTGTTGGAATGTGAGATGTGTTAAAAAAGATCTGGTTCCTTCTTGAATTGTTTTTCCTCATTAAGTCATTACATACCAATTTACCCCTCTGGGCTGTTTCTGTGACTGTTTCATTATACAACTAAAAGGTGCTTTACGACTTCATTCTGGAGACGGAGGCGCGCAAGGTACAAAGTCCGCGTTTGATTGATCTGGCAGTAAATTCACTTCCCTGTGGCTCATAAATAAGCTAATGCCCAGTTGAATATGGAGGAGGGGGATTCCTCTGGTGTTTCAGCGGGCTTGTTTTTCCAGCCAGGACAGTCTCCGAGCAGGGATAACTCTTCACGAATGACAGACAGTGTAATGTGGGCTGGAATGTGTGTGTGTGTGTACATGTGTGTGTACACGTGTGTGTGTGTGTGTGTGTATGTACACGTGTGTGTGTGTGTGTGTGTGTGTGTGTGTGTGTGTGTAAGGTGTTAAGCAGTGCCATGTGGGCCTGGTGAGAGTGTCCCTCTCGAGCTGAAGTAGCTCCTTCAAACAAAAAGGAGTAAATGAACGGCCCCATTAGTCCTCCCACTGCCCCACTAAAACACACACACACTCAGAAACGTATTTACTCAACACCGCTCACTGACACCAAACAACTGATGCATACAGCTTTAACGCATATTATTCTCTCTCACACACACACACAGACACACACACACATAGCTACCAGATTCTACAGTTAATGCCCAATCGTCTAAACCCCATAAATCCCCCCCTCATGTCACTCCTCAGAGAAATAAAGTATTACACATTTTTACAGTCACACAAGGCAAACATTACTTAAATAAAGTAAACATAGGAATTCATGACTTTAATATTTTATCAATTTAAAATAATTCCTCCTTGTATCAAAGAATATTTTAATGAAAAATGAGAAGTAATAATAATATATTTTAATATTATTAGTGTTAACATCGAAGCAATTAGTTTTTATCTTACATTTATTTATTTTATTTGTTATTTAAATATTTTTAATATGTATATTGTATTTTTGAAAGAATTTTCTTACACAAGCCCTTTGAGGCAAATAGTGATTTGTGAATATGGTCTATACAAATACAATTTGATTGATTTATATTCTATGAAAATCTAAAATATAGAATTTTGGCAATTATTTTTGAATTTGTGTAACTGCAATTTTTCCTGCCGACCCTCCATCCTGGTATCTGGATTACATTGTACTAACGCAGCAACACTATTCTGCCAGACACAAAGAGAAGAACAATCTGGAAGAATAAATATCGACTTTTTCATTGCAGATTCATCCAGGCTACGTCTCGCAGTAACACTGACTCGTCAATATCTGTGTGTTCATGTGTGAGTGTGTGTTTGTGTGTGTGTGTGTGCACGTGCACTCACAAGCTGCAGAGTCTGCAGAGATGCTCTCAGAGGCATCGCCGGCAGATACCACAGCGACACGGTCAATGGGCGTCCCGGCCGACACCGAGGCAGCGGTGGCTGCTGGGACGGGGGTGGAGCTGCTGGGAGAAGGCGCCATGCCGGCTTTCTTGGGTGCGACGACAACACTTCTGTAGAGAGACGAGACAAATGATTCATTTAACTGTAACGTTGACACAACTATAGTTAAGAAAATGCTGATGGTGCCAGTTCAAAACAAGCGTTAATGTTCGGGTGGAAAAAAAACATCTTTGTTATCATCACAGCAAACTGGAGGAGTTATTACAGAGCACAACGTATATCCACATTCATTCTGCCACAAACCAATGGATGACTGAGTAGTATCGCCAGTACTCGATTTATATTGGTTAATTCTTCCTGGATTAAATCTGGCTCCAGTAAAATGCAACAGTTTGTCCCCTCCCTCTGTATGTCATTCTCTTATTTTACATTCATAGCATACAACATAATATTCAATATATCTGCTTGTTACCTGCATTAGAATATTTGATCAATATAAGAGAATTAGAGCATCTGCTGTGTACAGACATGACCTTTGATACAAAAGACAAATGAAGGCAGCTTTACGGTTCCACTGCAAAGACCATCGTTTATTCGAATAAATAAAATTCTTTAAAATTGCGTTGGTTTACATAATTGTTTATATCCAGTTTGATATGAATACTAAAACAATTAATATAATCAATAATGATCCCACCTTATTAAAAATCATTAAAAAGGATATTTGTTATATACACAGTTGTGTGGGTGAGGATAACGCTGCTCCTTTATTTGTCCCTCCTGTAAAGTATCGGGAAGTGTCTCGTGTAGTGATTTGGTGCAACCGAGCCGAGTTCAAGTCCTATCTGACAAACAGCAGTTGGGAGGAAAGCAGCATGCAGATAAGCTGTCAGTTTAGAGCGGGGCTCTGACAGACCACTGGCCATATCAAAGAGAGCCTGGCCCCGCTTGTCAGTGCTGACATAAGGGAAGCAGGGTCTAATCACCGGCTACTGCTCCCTCTCAGGAACACAAACCAATCCCGGCTTATATGCAAGCATGCATCAAATGCACATGATTTAAATATGTGTCTAAAAAGCACCAGCATATACAGTTGCATTTTCCCAGAGTGAGTGTGTATGTGTGCGCTTTTATGCACACAAGAGAGGAGAGCTGAGTCTGGTTCCCCGCGGTGCAGACAGATAACTGGCTGCGGAATCAAAGGACTGGTTTGGATTGATTTAATGCAGCTGATCAGATCTATTAAAAGTTACTATGAATGTTAAAACCCTGACAGTTGACCTTTCGCTTCAAGTGATCTATGACTTGAGAACAGAGCTGCATGCGGAGTCCAAGTGGCTTCATAGTTTGGTTTGAAACACAAACACATAGTGAGAAGGTCCAGAGTGACACATGTACTGCTCAGATAGTGAGAGGGCTGGATGGTGGTATCAGAGGAGCAGGGCGGCGCTGACGTGAAACACCCCAGGTGTCAACAGCAGGAGAGACACACAGGACGCCTGCTGTGTGGAGACAGGGAGGGTTAGTATGTGTGTGTGTGTGTGTGTGTGTGTGTGTGTGTGTGTGTGTGTGTGTGTGCACAAGAGTGCGTTCAAAAGTATTTGAATATATGCATATGCGTGTACAGATAAACATGAGAGCACAGGCGTGTACGAGTCTGCCAGGGAACGTATCCGTGTATGCGTTTGGCCCTTCCATCTGTTCCACAGCAAAGGCCCGGTGAATTATTCAGCAGGTCATTAGCCACACTTATCATGAGTGGGCCGCCCCAGTCGATTAATCAGCCGTCAGCGGCCCCACTCGACCCACAAACAGGAGCTCAGGGCAGCGTACACTCGCTTGTGTGTTTGTGTTTGTGTTTGTGTGTGCCGAGCTCGGGCTGAATTATTTAAAGGCTTTAACCTGCGATGGATAAGTGCAGTGAGCGCTGTGGTTCCTGTAATCTCTGCTATTTCAGGTAAAACAAGTGGAAGAATGAGTGAGGATGTGTCAGTGGTGGCTGCTGCTGCGAGTCTATGTGTAAAACTACCGTCCTCCTGAGTATTAACCTCAGAGCCGGCTCATGTGAGGGGGGGGGGGGGGGGGGGGCGTACACCCCAGCAGAGCTTTGATGTCCTCGCTCACCCTCGTTTCATGCGAGCCGGTGCATGTGAATGATCAAAATGTTATTCACTGACCCTACACGCAGATGCACACGCACATGCTACTTTAATATCGAGCCTAATAAACTCTGCTCAAGCTGTGATTGGACGATGATGGCCGGTGTGGGAGGGACATTACCTGAATGACATTGGTGATTTATGAGTGGAGCAACTGGGACCTAAGGGCTCACGAAGTATGAGAATAGCCCAATCTCAATATTTTTCTAGTGTGCGAGTGTGTGTGTGTGTGTGTGTGTGTGTGTGTGTGTGTGTGTGTGTGTGTGTGTGTGTATACATTACGATATTGCACAGTATGTGGTAATGCATGCGAGGAGTACAGTGTGTATATAGTACGTGTCGAAAACAAATTGGCTGCATGTTATTTATTTGGGACAAGAGCCACCACAAAATATGAGGTAAAAAAAATGTACTTAAGTAGCAGAAAAAGTAGAAGTTAGATTTTTCAATTGTACAACGTGAAATATGTATTTATGTATGTATATATACAGGTGTATGTACATATTTTACCTATCTTTAACTGTTTGTATTTTAATGAGCATATTTTGTATACTGTTTATAATGCAGTTTGTCCCTTGTGACATAGGGATGGATCTTGTATTTGTGCATATTCTGTATTAATATGTTGTGTTATTTGTTTTATTAAAAGCTTTGGAAATTCAGGATGGGATATTTTGAAATTAAAAAAAATTCAATTCTTGGCTCCAGAAAAAATAAGTACTTTTTGGGGTTATTTGGTTTGTTTGTGGGTGGGTTTGTTTGTTTGTTTGTTTATGGATTTGCAGGATTAAGCAAAACCTACCTAACTGTTTTCCAGGAAACTTGGTGGAAGGACGACACGTGGGACAAGAGAGTAAAACTTTAATTTTGGTGTGGATCCAGACAAACGGGCAGATCGAGAAACTATTTATTACTTTTTGTCTTATTTCTCAAAATGATGTCATATTTAGTCGACTGAAATCAATGATTTTGTGCAGCTTGATTAAGCAAACTTTTGGGTGTTGACAAAGACGTGCATTCTACTGAGTGCTATTCTGGTTTAATGGTTTCATTTCCAGTCCAGTTTTCTTTTAAACAATCAATGGTCTACATGCAACATTAATCTAAATGACAGGTACAAATAACTGATTATTTTTACATGCAAGGACATAAAGTCACAGAACAGCTGAGCAGTTAGATATAGAATCACAGCAGGTGAAACAGAGTGAATCTCTATTCGTGTCCTCTGGGCTGAATTCTTCATCTCACACTGCTGACTGAAATTAATGAAAGAGAGGGAGCTCTCCACTGTTGAAGTCTGTTTGTGTCCGACATGCTTTCTCTTGTCCTCAGCGGTACATTAACAGCACTCCAGCATCCGCACGGCTCATCCGTGCATCGGCTCTCACACGCATGCAGCGTCTGCTGCCAGGAATGCAAACAACTACAGCGTGTATATCCCAGCGTCTAACACTCGCATATTCTGCCGAACCGTGAAGTCTAAATCACCGACTTGTACAATGACACTGTTTAGTTCTGGTCAGTGTCAGCAAATATTTGCAGACTGGCTGTCATAACAGGGGCATGGCTGAGAAATGGATGGGAGAGATCCAGCAGGTCTCCACTAGTAAATAAATCAGAAGGGATACTACTACACCCTCTGACCCGCCCCCCCAGTTTTTATCTAGTGGGGGGGGGGTGGCGTTTTTCATGCATCGGTCTCGTAAATTTAATCCGGGTTGAACGGAAAGTTGCCATGTTTTGACAGGAGGTGTCAGTGCAGAATGTCGGCTCTGACTTGCACTGGTATCACTGGGAGACTTCCTGGTGAGTAGCAGATGCTGTCAGAGATAGGGTCATCACGACAAGATAATAAACACTGTTAGGCCGCAGCTAGATGCGCGGTGGGTTGGTCAGGGGCAAGGACCAGAGACAGCGGGCTGATAAAGAGTTGTAAACTGAGGAGATAAGAAAATAAATATAGGCTTAGGGCCCGTGAATGATATGGACGGTAGGTTAATCAGAATACGTCCCAATAATTTGGGGGTTTTGGGTCAGAAAAAAGAAGCTATTGAAGATGGGAAATTTGATATTCATTTTATAGATGTAGACTATGATTAAAAATGCCTGGATTAAAGGGTAATGATGGGATTCATCTCTGCCAAGGAGGCTTTGTTATAGTTTAGTTTGTCTGTTGGTTAGTAGGCAGGATTCTGCAAAAACAACTGGACCAGATTACCAGGGAACTCGGTGAAAGGCAGTGGTGTGGGTCAGAAATAAATCCATTCAATTTCTGGTGTGGATCCAGATCAAGGGGAGGAACCAGAAATTGTTTTGGCTTTCTTTAACATCATGAAATAGGGAGTTTATTTACACATTTTAGTTCGATTTCTTAGAGAATAATTCATGGATCTCGATGAAATACCTGGCATCTTTAGGAGACTCTTATTTACGAGTGTCTGCAATTTGATTCAAGTCCAAATACAAATCTGGAGCTGGTGAATTGAGATGTGGTTTCATAAGGGGACTGTTGGGCCTTAGCGGAGGTATGCATTCTACTGAGTGTCATTCTAGTTTCATATCGTCAACATATCCAATGAAAAGTCTGAAAATAAAATATTGCCTCTGCAGCCAAAGCCAGTTAATCAGGAACTAGACCCGAGAACTATCCCAAAGTTTCTACATGATAAAGTTAAGACTTTTGAATGAATGGAAGTGAAGATCTATGTAAAGTACAATAAGAATCACATCAGAGTCCCAGAATTACTTACACACAAGGTGAAGATAAGTTGAAGTGACCTAGAAGAGAATCACTCTTGAATCACTTTGTTATCTCACAAAACTACAGCAGGTTTCCACAGCCACAGCCGAGCCGAGTGTACTGCGGTCAATTCTGACCGGGGGGGGTTTGTAGTTATCAGTAGTAGTTATCAGTTGTACTTTTTTTTCAGCGTGCTAATAACTCTCATTGACAAAGAACTACAACACAAGCATTAAATACAAAATATAATTAAGACCTATCTTACAGCATTTAAGACCTAGTCTGATACATAACTAATTTAAGACTTTCTAATGCTTAAAATTCAGATCATTAAATTTCACCCCCATCGGAGACCTTTTTAAAAACACATCTGATTTCTATTTTTTTCAGCGACAAAAAATATTGCCAACCTCATCCTTGAATTAATATTGAAGATATTGATGGAGCTGCCACACTACGAGGTGTTCATGTGTGAGCATCGTGGGAGTAGCTTTCATCTCCTTTAAAGAGGCAGCCGGGGTTAAGTTGGCTCGGTGGGCCTGGGCTGTATACCTTTCATGAGAGGGCTCCCATAGGCAGCGAGCAAGCTGTTAGTCTATGTTCTCCAGCTCTCCTGACGTCCTCTCTTCCTACTGAGTGTGCTCAGCGGACAGGAGCCAGTCTAATCCCCCTGATATGAGGAGCGCTCTGAGACCTGACAAAGCATTCCTCAGATAAAGACACGCGATCACAGAGATGCCGTGGAATTCCCACAGTTGGGGGGGGGGAGAGGCAGACCGACTCTGTGTGTGTGTGTGTGTGTGTGTGAGAGAGAGAGAGAAACAGAGAAATGTTTCTCAAATACATGAGAACCTTGACTTGACATCACCCCCATGGAGACATCTCTCTCCCCCTCTAGCTCTTTACCATCGTCGTCCCCCCCCCCCCCCCTCCGCCGTTTGTGAATGTCTGCCTCAGAATCAACGTTCCAAATGCAAACCAGACCGATGACCATCCTCTCTCACCTGGGCCCGTCTGCGGCTTCGGTACCCCGCTCGGCTTTTGAAGCCTCGCTCCTGACTGTTCACCACCCCCCCCCCCCCCCCCCCCCCCCCCCCAACACCTCCAGGGGTAATGCAAATGTATAGCGTTTAAAGAAAAAGGGGCGGGGGGGATACCCTTTCGAATGTCAGACCGGAGGAGACGAGCAGCAGAGGAGATGAGAAAGAAAGTCGTTTTAATATCAGTGACCCGGTGGAAAGGAGCAGCTTCCTCTCTCCAGCTCAGACATGGCTCCTGGTTTTCTACAGACAGGTTCTCTGTTAGGCTCTTTGCTTGAGGATGACGAGTGAGGAAAGTTTAAGAAAGATGCAATGAGAGAGGAAGAGGGAGAGAATCTGAGAATAAGATCCAATGTGTGTCTTTCTGCGTGTGTGTGTCTTTCTGTCTGTGTGTGTGTCAAGCCATGTCTGGCCCTGAGCTCGTACCTATCAAAGGAGTGGGTCTGCAGTGAGGACTTTCTGGCCAAATCGCTCACACTCCCCAGAAACGACGGTGGCAGCAGACTCGGGTCCACCATGATGTCGTCGGACGGGGCGCTCACGAGGCTGCGCAGGATGTCCTTCACATTCTTGCCCTTCGAATCCGAGGGCGGAGCGGGTCGGACCTCGGACGACAGCGTGGACAAGGCCTCGGAGATGGCGTCGGGGCCGTGGGTCATGCCGGAGGACGACAGGTCGGCCTCGCTCGCCGCGGTCGAGGTGTGGTCGTCGCCGATGCCGGAGTCGTACCGCCGGAGGGAGACGCCATTCTCTACCTCCAGTCCACCAGAGACGCCGTCTGAGAAGACACAAATAACCATGTGAGAAATAAAGCAAATTTACGAGAGACACAAAGAGTTGGAAAACAATTCAAAGGCAAAAACAATAAAGTAATTATGTAATACTGAAACACATTTTTTGTAATATTTTGTATATCTTAAAGTTGTATCGTTTCTTTCATACTATAACATTAAGAAACATGTGAGAGGGTGTTGCGATGTTAAAGCAAAACATTCAGAGCCGCGGCTTCACAGCGCTCAGTATTCTTTTCTTTTTATATAAATATTACAAAAGAAGCATTTTCCCCTGGGGCTGGTTTATACCTGTGCTCCTGGCAGACTGGGATCTCTGGGGATGTTTCCTATCATTGTGCGGCTCCAGGATGTCCCGGTACTTGGACACCATGAGGACCGAGATGAAGTACACCACGGCCAGAGCCAGAAACTGGGCCTGCTTACTGTCCTCCTGGAACAAACAACACACACTAAAAAGATCTGCGTGTGTCTTCGTCAGAAAGCCGTCACATCTGTGTTATTCAGCGGCTGTTAATGTGAACACGAGCAAAATGTGGCGGATGGACATCTCACAATATCCCTGAAGACGACGGCCCGGAGGCGGTTGATGTCCATGTCCTGGAGCAGCCGGTCCAGATCTCTGATTGGAGACATTCCACCTGTCACTGCATCAACAGGACTCTGCATGCATCCAAGAAACATCAAACCATTACCACATGTTATCATCTACGGCTGAAGTCCAGGAAAAACACACACGCGCTTCTACACCAATCAGGATGTTTGGTAATCCATGTGCACTATGGGGAGGAGGTTAAGGTTTCACAGCTTAGGGAAGCTGTCCCTCCTGGGATCATGTCCTTAACATAATGGCTTTTCTATAGAGCCGCTGCATTATAAATGAGCTTTAACACCCGGTTCAGGGAAGAACAACATGGACTTTACTGGAAGTCACTGGATCAAATCAAAGGGGCAATGGCAAAAACCAAGTCTAGTGTAACAAAGAGCAACGGACGGTGGTAATATAATAAGATATGAGCTAATGCAATAACACCCGGCTGCTGTTGGGGAGCGGGACAAAGGGACAAAGCTCCTACTGGTTTCTGATGAAGTGCAGGAAAAGGGAAAAAGAGGGAGGTTTTCCAATGTAGAAAAAAAAACTCAAAGAATGATCAGGAAAAGAGTGAAAGTGAATCGTTGGGATTTACTGTGTTATTTAGCATTCCGAAGGAAGTGCAGAGCATTAATACGGTAATGAAGAGATGACAGGATCTGGAGAACTTGCCTGGGCAGACGCTCCGGGCCCAGTGCTCTGCGAGCCGCTGCGGACTGGGCCTTCGGAGCCTTGCTTGAACTGGGCCTGCTGACACTCCAGACAGTTTCTCACTGCCATTGCACACACTGGGGAGGGGCAGAGGAGCAGATATTATGATGCAGCATAGAAAGAAAGATGCTTTCAGAGAAGAAATATGTACGAAAACAATTATGACTCCAAAAACAAATACACAAAAATGAGAAGTGAAAATCCAGCAAGAGAGAAACACAAGAGGAGCAGCAGCAGCGGAGAAGAGGGACGAAAACAAAGGAGAAAAAGTGGGGCCACACCAAGGTCAGTGCTCTGGCCAACTCTGGCAGCATCATTCACTCTTCCCTGCTCCACCTCTCCTCCCAAGGTCATAGTGCACCAGTGGGCTCCTGAATCACAGCCAGCGTGCCGCTCCCATAACAAATGACACTGCTAAGGTGTGCACATGCTGAGTAGGCAGCAAGATACCGAGCGTCCTTCACCGCAGACGACATATCTTCTGTTGTGCGACAAGTTCAGGTGGCTTCGAAACTGGCACACGCACCGTTTGTGATCTAATGTACCGCTCCTCTGTCGGAGCCCCCCCCCCACCAACCCCCCCAGAGCCCCCACTGGTCTGTACTTGACAACTGACAAATGTTAACTCTGAGCCATTTAGATTACGAAAGGAGGGAATTATTCTGCCTGGAAATGGGCTCACGTTTTCCATTAGGACTTCTCTTGCATACGAGCATTTGTACAAAATGAAAGAGAGGGACGGGGGGAGGGGGTGGGGGGTGGAGGGGGGGGGGGGGTGGAGATGCTAAAACCTTGTTACAGTCGCCCCAAAATCAGATTAGGTGCCAGCGATGGGGAGTGCATACCTCATCAAATATTCATTTCATAACGACTGCTTTCTAAAACGGGGACTGAGGTACGGGGGCATCGCTTTCCTGCAGAACCCCCGACAGCAGCATGTGTGATAATATCTGAGAGAGAGAGAGCTTTCTGTAGAACATGCTTCCATTCCGACAGCCTTTTGGTTTGCTACCTTCACTATGATGAAGATCCAAAAGCAAAAAGCGGACACCTGCATATGCACGTCGACACTTAGGGAACAAAGCATGGAGAAATTATTTAAATCTGAGAACAGAGTGTTGCACCACTTCCAGGCGACTGTGTGTGTTTATATAGTGTTGATGTGTGTTTGCTGAAAATACTCGCCACAGAAAAAAATTAATAATGTAGGAATTTCAATATCTTTTATTCAGCTGGAGCGATGTCTTGGCTTTGGATGCTGTCAGAGGAAACTTTAATAGCCTGGAACAGACGGCTGAGAAAGGCCCCGGGCTGCGCTGCGCTACAGTACAGCCAAGGCCATTATGGAGAACTCACTACATCATGATAGCAGCCATTTTAGAGTGCTGCCATGCAGTGGGGTTATAATAACAAGATAAGAGAGTGCTGATACGAGCGCGAGCGAAAGAGGCGAGGGGACGAGAGCGGCGGCGGGAGATGAAGAGGGCGAAGGCAGAGGGGAAGGGGAGAATACAGAAGGGAGGGTCAAAAAGGCTACAGGGAGCCATGACCGGGGCTAATACGAGAGGCTACCGCCGGCTGATAGGAGGTGGATCGATGAACAGGGGGAGGACAGAGGGCTTAGTAAAAGGAGAAGATAAACAGAGGGAAAATCTGGGAGCAGCTAAACAGCTTGGCGTCTGAAGCTTCTGCACGTTGGAAATCATTAAAATAAATGGGAAAACCAAGGGAAAGAATGCATGTGGCAAAAAAAGCTAATTGTCGGTTCTCAGAGTATCTACCGAGGCGAAGGCACTGTCGAAGGAGACCTCCGGACGACATGTTCTTCTCTGCTTCGATCTCCGTGAAGTTGAGGGAGCTGGCGAAGATGAGCACGTCCACGAGGTTGATGAGGCGCTGCAGGAAGGTGACGGAGGCCTCCAGCGTCAGGCCTTGGGAAGGTTCAATGTTCTCCAGCTCATGCTAGTAGAAGAGATTACACAGAGAGGAATGGATGGGTTATTAAAGAAGTAGGGATAAGGGATTGGTCAGTATCCCCTAAAAAATTGCTTTATATAAATAAAAGATACATAGTAAAGCCAATTATTAACCACAGGTTTTTATTATATAGGTCATGTATCTGAAACTGTTTAAAATGTATATCTGAGGACGTAATGTAGATGTGTAGCATTTACAACAGCTCTACAAGAAACACATCCTTTCATGTAAAGTTGTCATTCTTCACATTCTGTTTTTTATTTGGTTACAGGCCGCAGTGAACTGAATGTAACTGAATTACAATAGAGCTGAACGTCAACCTGCTCTGTAGACAGGGAGGTCAGGTCAGTGGCAGAAGCAGAGGAATCGGGTAAGAGAGGCACAGCCACTGAGGTCAGACGACACAAAAACAATCTAACAATGTTAGGACGCAGCTAACTGTAGTCTAATGCGATTGAGAAAGGTCAATGCGGATGGATAACTTCCTGTGACTGGAACGATCGGCTACGGCCACACACACAAAAAACAAGATGTGAAAAGAAAAGAAAAGGTTAAGAGACTCACAGAGGAGGAGGTGGCAGCAGAGAGCAGAGGCAAGATGCCTCCGCACGCCATCACCAGGTTGTCCACCACCTGGGAGATGAGGTGTATGCTGTTGTGGACAAACACCACGTTCTCACTGCTGTTCACGAAGTCCAGGATCGTCTTCGTGGAGTGACTAAGAAACACAAGAAATCAAAAAGACGGTTTGTTACACTTAAATAACATCTTGGATATAGTTCAAATGTTGCACAAGACAGTAACTTGTCTACAGATAAAACAAGGATCATAGTTTTACACCAGACAACAGCGAGTAAACAAGAACCTCCTACAGTTTCCATCTGTAAAGGACCATTTCTATTGGTCGACCTCCTCAAGTGTGTTCAATAAACAATGAATTCGGAACACAGACCTAATGGAACCTTCAGAGCTGCTTTAGCCCCCGAGGGAAATAAGAACTCAATAAATCCTAATTCAATTAATCAATTTACTAATTTACTAATTTACTAATTGTTTGCTTAAGCATTGGTCAGAGTCAGCGAATGGTCCTACCTCCTCCACATCTGGACCTCCGTCTCGATGGAGAACAGCAGGTCGGTGAGGAGGCGCTGGTGCATGTGGGACCATCGGAACTCTGGGATGCGAAACATGGTGGAGCGCGGGGCCGAGGCGCCGCCCTCCCTCGGTTGACTGGAAGAACTTCCTGCTGATGCCGTTGCTGTGGTCGACTGGCCTTGGCTTGTCTCCTACAGAGAAACAGGATTAGCTCAAACACGAGGATGTGAGCAAACATTTTCTCTGCACAACACAAATCAGTGAGAGCTAAAGATAAACAAACAAATAGATGCATACTGTTATGGAGGTGTCCTTCAGTTCAAGTCTCTCAGTGTCTAAGGCCACATTGGACACGTCCAGTCGGGCGATCTTGATCTCTTTGGTCTTGCTGACGGTGTCTGAGCTCTTCTGGGTGTCAGGGCTGGCGGAGGCGGCGGCGGGGGGGGTGCTGCTGCTCTCCAGGGCGCTGGAAGCGGTTTCCTCTCCCCCGCTGGTCTCTGAAGGCTGGCTAGGTGAGGCAGGGTCTGACTGTTCTGCACCCTCCTGAGCTGCAGGGGGCAGTGTGGTGTCTGAGGGCAGCTGGTCTGAAGTTGGGGTTTCAGTCTGTGCATCTTCAACCTTTTCTTTGGGTGGTTCTGTCACATTCTGTCCGGGTGTTTCCACCGGAGGAGTCGGACTCTCCAAATCAGGTTTCCCTTCAGTTTTGCTCTCTACAGGTTTGTCTTCATCACTAACCTTCAGCGGCTCTTCTTTCTCTTCTTCCGTTGTTACCTCCTTTCCTTCCTGGTCACTTTTATTCCCTTCATCATCCGCATGTGCATCTTCCTCCTTCTTCGATGCTTCCCCTTCCTCTGCAGCAGCAGAAGCATTAGAAGTCTCCTGTTGGCTTTCGTCAACAATGGGTTGGATCTGGTCGCTAACGGATGAAACATCGACCTGGTCCTCATTGCTGGTCTCCTGACCGGCTGCAGTCTGAGGGGTTGCCTGGTCGGTCTCAACTTCTTCTACTGAAACCACTGGTGGTTCCGTGTCCACTTCATTTAAAGAGTCTTCCGTTGCGGTCTTTGGCGATTCTCCTTCTTTGGGTTCGCTCTCGCATTTTTCGCCCTCTGTCGGTGTTTGTGCATCATCACACGCAGGAGCTGTAGCAGAGTCTCCGGTCACTTCCGCTGCTTTTGTGTCCAGCGTTTCAGACGAGTCACTGACGGATGCTTGTAGATGATCCACGTCCTCGTCAGGGGACGTCTCAGTCGCTGCTTCCTGCTTATTGGTCTCTTCGCTCTGTTCCTCTGCAGCCGTTGTCGGTGTCACGGTAGCTTTTGTCTCTATTCCATCACCCGAGTGGTCTCTGCGAGGTCCCTCAGCCGACTCAGACCTCGCCAGGATGTTTGACACTGTGATGGATGCTTGCCCCCTTTCACCAGCGGTCTCCTGTGGGCTGGAGGTGATGGTGGAACTGGATGCTGATTCAGGGGACTTCTGGGACAGCTCGTCCACTCTGAGCTCAATGACGGTGTTGGGGGCTGTCTCCTCTGCCGACGACCCGTTAACGCCTTCCATGTTCTCAGAGCTCTGGCTGACACCGGAGATGGTCCGGACCGAGCCAAGAGACTCCTGATGCTGGTACTGACGGAACATGCGAGACAAGTTCTCCTTGTGCTGTTCAAAGGTCACCTGCAAACACACAAAGAGTTTGTGTTCAACTGTGTGTGACATTACTTATCTTGATACCAGCTATCAAATGGATCTAAAAAAATGAATTAACAATGTATTACAACTAAGGCATTACTCTTAAAGTTTTGCTCGTCATCTCAATTGTATATGATGGCATTTTACTCAACTAAGTAATTGCTAAGAAAGTGTGACAGGTCAAAAAGCTGGAAAGGCCCTTGGAGAGCCCATGAGTCCCGCCAAAGCTAACGCCCTGTCTCACTATGTCAGAGAGAGAGTTGGGGCGGGGGGGGATCCACCCATTATCCAGATCCACTCCAAAATCCAAAGGGTATAATTTGAGGGGTTTTTTCTAAACCACGATGGAAACATACCCTCACTGGTGGAGATAATATGTTGTAAACATGACAGTTCCTGAAAAATCGATACTACTTTATTTGACGATAAAACTGAAAGTGCATGAACCCGAAAGGACATTCAAACCTGTGTGGACACATCTCCAGAAGTCAGTCCATGAACTATTACAGATGTTTACAAAGGAGAGTTTTTAATCATAATTAGTTTTTTCATCCAAGAGGTTTAGTAAAAATGTGACTAACCTCTCTAAGCACTTGTGTTTATTGCCCAAAATTGTAATAGACTGAAATTATCAATTAGGTGTGCATTCTGTTATCCTGTTGTAGTGAAATGACAACTAACACAACCTTGTTGTTAAAAGGTACGTGTCCTATTCCTGTTAAACTACATACAAGTAAAACTACATTAATGGTTTCTTCCAAAAACATCTCACCAAAAATGATCCATCTGATGCCATCACATGTTTTACGATAAACCTCTCCAACATAATCTTTCAGACATTTAATTATCTCTTCAAAGTTCAAATTATGGAAGTGGGTTCTTTTCCTAAAACTGTTAAGTTGTGAGCTCGTTGCCACATCTATCCACTGGGAACATTGGTGACTAACTGGTCCACATTAAAAACTTTCCCTTGCTGCCCACGGCCTATTAACCTCCCTCAGTCTTCTCACCATCTGATATGGGTACACTAGACTGCTCGTCTATAGCGACAATGCTCGGCAGTGGCATTTGAGGAAGAGCCCATCCATGTTAGCAGTCATAGATTAGCAGTAGATACTATTAGTGTGTGTCTGCTGGCCGCGCTGAGTGCGTGTCCGGCATCGGCAAATCCTCCCACGCCTAATTTAAGACCCTGCATTAATCACTGGGCTTGGAGGACAGAAAGTCAAAGACGGGATGGGGGAGTCAAGTGGAGTGTGTGTGTGTGTGTGTGTGTGTGTGTGTGTGTGTGTGTGTATGTGTGTGTCGGGTGGGGGTTGGGGGGGGACTAGACCCACTTTGCTGCTTTTTTCACCTGAGGCTATTTGGACAGAAGGAGAGAGAGAGAGAGAAACAAAGAAAACGAGAAAGCCAGGGATCAAATGGAAGAAGGAAAAGAGAGAATAAGAAATAGCAAAGGAGGGAGAAAAAGAAAGTGAGTCATTGAGAGTGGAAGAAAGGGAAGGGAGTGAAAGAAGCTGATTATTTGTAATTAATTAGGCGTTATTGTTCTAAATTAGCCTGCTACACGGGTGCTCATTAATCTTCGGTAGTGGGGCGCAGTGATTGGTAATCCATAGCTGTTCTCTGAGTGCACAGCCTGCTCTAAATGCACCAGCAGCCCGTCTCCTCCTTCCTCTCTTCCTCCCTCTCTCTCTCCCTCTCTCTCTCCCAGTGATCACACGGCGAGACCTTCTACCCCATTAGTTTGAGCTTAATTTGACATTTAGCATTTTTTAAGCAATTAAAAAAAAGGCCGCATTCAAAGTGCAGCGCAGAGGAAATTATGCTGGGAGAGCATTACGTCATAGATTCAGGATGCAGCCTGTACATTAGGATGATGTATGTTGGCCTTAAACGCGGCTCCGCAACAGATCCAGTTACCATTAGACAGAGGTAGAATATGTCTCTGTGGTTCTTTTTAAAAGAAAAAAAAAAAGTGGTTAGCCTTGCTGCAGTATATAGAAACTGCCTTGGGTGGCTAAGACATCAGCGCTGATCTAATCTAATTTCATTCTACTCCATAACTCGGCCGGGCTTCGGTGGGGTATATGGGGAAATGTTATGGTAATGTGGAAAAAACACGGTGGGCTTTTTCTAATGTGACAGGTGACATGGTATTAACGGAGCACGCCACGGACAGATCATACAAGAGATCTGAAGTGCTTTGGAAACGGGACATGACGGTAAACAAAGAGACAGTGCAGCGCTTCAAGAGGGGAAACCACTACTTGGTCATTTCCCAGAATGTTTGTAGGGTCTGAAGTATTTCACAACAAAAAATTAAAATATAAGTAATAAACCCTCAACTTTCCTGTGGTCAATCAATACCTGGGATAACCCTCCCAAAACTAGAATGACCTTTAATAAATTAACACATATTACATATTATATTGCATATTGCAGTTTGACACTGTTCTACTGTTTGCATTTAACTTTTTACTGTACTTTTTATATCTTTTGTATCTTTTTTATTTTAAATATTTTTTTTATTGTTTTTCTCATGTGTGTTGTATTTATTGTGTTTTTTTGTTCATTGTAATTCCAGGTAGTTGTAAACCTACTTGGCAATAAATACCTTCTGATTCTGATTCTGATAAAGCGCATTAAGCTAAAGCCAAAATTCCATTCATTCAAACTGCAACAAATGACACACACTCGTATACATCTGTCCCCTCACTACGGGGATATGTTTAAAATCTAGATCCGCGAAATGGTGGAAAAAGCCCTGTACTGCAATAATGGAGAAAGTGAAAAATAAACTCCTTGATCCGACCTCTGATCTGGATCCAGACTAAAATTCAAAGTGTTCCTCCATAACGCATCTTTCTACTAAGCTGCGTGGAAATCTGTTGTTTTTGTGTAATGCTCATTACAAGCAAACTTGACCGAGAACAAAACACAACATCCTCGGTGAAAGTAACAAGACCAATCTGACTAAAGCAGAACTTCCATTTCCTTCCAAAGCCTGACCAGACTGATCCAGAAGCAGCAGACTCACCAGGACCTGCACGGTGAGGTCCGGGTGGCAGAGCGTTGATCTTGGGGAGACCCCACAGTGGCAGCATGGGAGTCCACGTTTAGATCAATCGATAGCGAGAGACCACAAAACAAAGGGGGGAGAAGAAATGGGGAGGGTAGCATGGCTCTAATCCGATTAGCTAAATGCAATTCCTCCTCCAAAATCAATGGCATCTGTAACTGTTGTGCTGGCCCTGTGGTTTTTGCTCTCGTTTACAGAATCCTCCCGGTCTTGATCCTTTAAAACATTTCTTCTTCTTTGTTTTCTCCTGTTCGCCTGATCCAGCCACTAGCATTATTTTGTGTTTACTGTTTTTGGTTCTCGTATCGTAGCTACAGGAGGAAAAGCAACACAAAGATTGTGTATAGAAAAATAGTTTTAAGCCAAATAAGAAAATGATGGAAATACCCGTCGTCAGATTATGAGACATTTCCTGAGGCGATTTTAATATTTACAAGATAAAAGACCAAATACAAAGATGCTAACACTCGTGAACTGCTCCCCACTCAACAGCATGGCTTTTATCTAGCATTGGCTTTTCCCATGTCTTCACTTTCTCCTTTCTTTGTCCACTTGTCAATGCATCCACCTGAAGCTCTCTGCCAAGAACAACAGCTCGAGTCCTGCGTGTTACATCTCAATAACCCCCGGAGGCTGAAACCGTTCGGTCAAACTGTTTAACTCCCGTGTTTGGCATTCCATCACGATCTGAGTCAGGCTGAGCCGCTGCACTGAAACTTCATTCGTCCAAAAGTGTAATTGTGAAAATTAGCAGCTTATTTTCAATACCTTAGTGTATATTATATTTTGTCAAAGATCCGTCGGCTCATTTCAACTGGTATTTATCTTTGTGGTGAGAACGTCTGACAGCTGTAATGAAGTTAGCCGACAGTGGGAGTCTGAAGGACGGAGGGACCTTCACGCCCCGATCTCTCTTCCCCTTTTCGGAGATCTCCTGCTTCTCAGACTGATTTGTGAGCTGGAGATGGACGAGGGGCACCTTGGGCGGGGGTGAGGGTTGTTGGTGGGGGGGCTGTCGTGTCAGCGTGCCCACCTGCAGGAACATCTGTCTATTCAGAGCGATGCATATGCAGATGAACTAACTTGATAATGAATGACATAGAAGGGTACTGCACACCTACAAACGCACACTAACACACACATGGATAATACACACAATCCAAGATGCTGTTTATTATCTTATCGATTTTCTTTGCTGTGACAGTTGACCTCAAAATGAAAAACAAAATAAAAGGAAAGAAATCTCGGGGTGATAATTAAACCAGCTCAATCAAAAAAACACAAATAAAGCTCCTCTGCACTTCACAGTAAAACTTAAACACACATTTTACCTACAGACTAGTCTGACTGTACACAAATTAAAACAATAGGGTCAATATAGTCCTTCTGTTTACTACCACAGAATATTAGGGCAACTTAAAGGAGGAAAACCCAACTTGAGTCATAATATTATGAGAATAAGGTGATAATTTTAGGTGAAGTGTCAATTTAGAGATGGAACATCAGAAGGAGGAGAAAACGTTTGGTAGTGGACTCTGTATCGATAACATCTGTGTGATATTCAAACATGTTTCGTAGTTTCTCGAGAACCCAGTGAGATTAGTTCCAGATTTTTGATCCAGAAGATCCTTTCTAATTATTTGGTAAAAAATAATGTTTTTATTTCCGTTAATTATGATTTATTATCATAATCTCAGAATATGGTTTAAATACAGCGTCCTTGGCTTCACATAGCAAGCAGTGTAATTAAAGACAGCCAGTTGCTCAGTTGCTCTTTCATGAGTTTCCGGCCTTTGTCATTCAATAAGGAGTCAAATTAAACAACTCACAAAACAGAATAAGATACAAAAAGCAATAATATATTGATGACAAATGCAGCATATAGATTTAGTGTTGATGACAAAGATGTGTAACCTGTAAATCTCCACTGGCAAAGGAGTGAAAACATGGATTCAGCATTCAGCTCATTATCTCTACACACGCCAAAGTTGTACCGTTTTTGACACAAGGGAAACTAAATCATGCCGTCTCCATGAGGGTGAAGTGTGTGTGTGTGTGTATTTGTGATTGCATATATGCACTTATCAAGAGGCTCCCAGTGGGCTGGTTGTATTTATGAGGCCCTGTTTCTCTGATTGTTCTTGCACGGTTTCCGATGAATATTCAATGGGATCGCAGAGAAGGGCTTTCCAGAGCCCAGGAGGAAAAGGAGGGCAAAAAAAGAAAATGTGCCTGGTAACTCACATTCACACGAACACAGACACACACATGTGCACACGCAGGCACACACACACACACATACACAATCACGCGCACACACACAGCCCTGCAGCAGTGGGAGGAGAGAGCAACAGTGACAAACAGCTTCGGTGCTACAAAGGTGGCAGGAAATCTATCAAACGGGACAATAAAATTGCAATTGAGTTTCTTTAGCTTTTTTTATAGCAGATGCATGTATCTTGGTGGCTAGCACCCGGTGCTACTACCCGATACGCAGGCAAGGTCCCTGCACTGTGTGTGTGCGCGTGTACACACAACTAGCAAAGTTCTGCTCTGTATCAGCTGCTATAGGTAGTCTTGCTGTTTGGCGTAGGAGATGTTTCTTGTACCCATGAGTCACTAAGCTGTATTCAACCCCTGAGAAATGTTTGAATCCTTTTTGTATGAATATGATTGGTGGATTCAAATAAATTATTTAAATGTGTGTGTGTGTGTGTGTGTGTGATACCCGCATCTTAAAGGTGCATGGGTTTATCCACACACAGTGTAAGTGTAAGATTCTGTTGTGAGGCGAGTGCTGGGTGTTGTTACGAGAGCCGAGAAGAATCAGCATTAATCTTGTGCAATTATAGGAAAAGAGGCAATTACAAGCTGTCGTGTGGAGGCAAGAATAAACACTTTCTGCATGACACCTACTAGACACACTGCTCCCCCCCCCCCCTCCCACCACCACACGCTGCAGCTTTATGAACGCAGGTGAAACCAGAGCAAAAAAGTGTGTCACCAACATTTTTAACATCACGTCCAACAAAAACATTCCAAGAGCAAAGCCGGTTACATTTCTGATCAAGTGCATTTCAAATTGGATAAAGTAATGTGTATTTTAAATAAATCCACACTGATGCAATAACAGTAAAACACAGCAAAGCGTGCAGACGTCACGTTTTCAAAGCAAATTGTTCTCGTTAGGCTCTCGACCCACATCAACTACCGCCCTCCCCTGACAGGACACACGTTTCCCTGAGACATTCAAACGGGCATTTCATTCACGCTACTACGGGGAGTTAGTTCTGGGGAGACGCTGGGAGTTCAGAGCATTCAGCAGCACGCAAATACAACACACACACACACACACACAACACTCACAACATTGGGCTAACTGTTGGCTTCATATCATTCTCTCCCCCCCCTGCAGTCTTCCTGTGCCCCCTACTGGACGCCAGCACTCACAGCATGCCCGAGCCACAGCGAAGCAGTTTCATATCACCGGCACTTCTTTAACTCAACCTTCAATCTGCCAGGCTTAAACCCCCCCCCCCCGACCACAATCTGACACCAGCCTCAATTACTTCACTGCTTTGGAGCAGAGCGCGGTAACACGATATCAACACTTAATTTCTAAAGCAGCATTTTGAATTCCACTTTTGGAAATAAGAAGTGCCAGAAGTTTATTTTTATCTGTGCTACGTGAAAGAAAGATACTCTTTACATAAATAAAGAGTGGAGAGGCCGGTGGAGTCATTCCCCCCAGGTTTATACAGCAACTAGCTTTTTACATTATAATCACTGTAGAGCTTCCATAAGCGTAATCTGATGGGCAGGGAGAGGCACGGTTCAGTTACCAGGCTACACCAGACTGAGGATAATGCTCCCTAATTTCTCATGTGATGAATTGCATTATGTCAGATGGAAACTAAACATACGGGTGACACAAGCTGATGGCTCTGAGTGAACCCGGCCGTCCGATTGGTCGGAATCGAGATGAGGACGGTTACGATTACAGTGACGCGGTGGAATTGTTTAGTCTGAAGGAGAAAATGGAGAGATGAAGAGTGTGTGATACAAAAATGAAGAGAAACAGAAACGGAACGAATGAAAACAGATGAGGAGATAGAAGAAGATCCACAGAGGAAGATAAACAAAGCTGCGTCTAACTTGTGTGTGTGTGTGTGTGTGTGCAGCGTGCATGGATTGTGCTGACCTTGGAGTGGGTGATGGACAGGGTGTCCACCCAGACGCGCCAGCCACCCCACTCATATTTGATGGCGTGGTAAAGCAGGATGCGGAAGATGGCGTACACCATCTCCGTTATTTTCTGCTCCTCTGTGTTCCTCGGGTTGATGAAGCACAGGGAGATCATCCACTCCTGCCACACCGAGCACTGCAGCAGGCTCCTGAAACCCAAAGGACGTGCACGGCTCTGAGAAGGTGGTGTGTGTGTGTGTGTGTGTGTGTGTGTGTGTGTGTGTGTGTGTGTGTGTGTGTGTGTGTGTGTGTGTGTGTGTGTGTGTGTGTGTGTGTGTGTGTGTGTGAATCCCTCCAGCGTGTAAACACTATGCGGGGTAGTGTGTGTGCGAGATGTAGCCTCTTCTGAATTCCTACCTGCGGTTCTCTCGGCTGTTATTGAACAGTTTGATCATGTCTGACAGGAAGAGCCGGCGCACCTCCATGCTCTCAGGAGACAGAGGACAGTTCTTCAGTAGAGCAGCTATTACCTTGAGAATCTCTAGAAATATGAAAAAGACGAGAGATAAAAAAGAATGTTAAGGGAGGTGCAAAACAAACATAAATATCAACAAACCTCTTCATGTGTTCGGATGTACGTCCTCGTCGTCCATTTGCTGATATGATAAATCACAGGAAGTTGTACTTTATAACAAAAGAAAAAGTTTGGAAACAAAAACTTGCTCGGAGACTTAAAACTTTGCGCCGATCAACAGCTCAAATCAAACATCGGTCTCAACATGTGCAAATAATTGTGTCACCATCCATCTGAGCTCCCAGCTGTGCACACCTGAAAGTCTGCTAAGAAAAACAGAGCGGAGGAGAAGAGAGAAAGTCTGGCCCATTGATCTTTATTATGCTGTAATGGTTCTGGTATTGTTTCAGACGGGCGAGCCAGAGTCGCAGGCCCTCTTCTGCACGGGGCTTGGCTTCGGTTTAAACCGAAGAGACTGACTGTTTAGATGAATTATCTCGACAGTGTCAGTGTCCATTTGCGTTGGGCAGGCGGACGGGGGGGGCTTGGATTTCACTTGTCTCTCCAGAACCTCGGTGCTCACCTCTGCCCCCCCCCCCCTTTGCCCCCGCAGACGGTCGTGTTGTTTCTACGCCTTAGTCACTCAAATTATGAGTCGCTGAACCTTTACCGCCAGAAAATTACCCCTGCATGTACCGGGAATGAGGATGGAGGGATGGAGGGATGGAGGGATGGCGTATTCCCCTTCTTTCTTTCTTTTTTTTTCCATTTGCTCTCGGTTCCCCTTTCCCTCGAGTTAATTTGAGGGAAACTGTACTTCCTCGGTTTGTTTGATTGGCTCTGACGTTACTAAAGACTGCAATCAGGGGGCCATTTTGGGAGTTTGTCGCAGATTAAATCAAGAGAATGCACGGCAAAGGAGAAACAGACCACCGCTCTGTGCTCCACAGGCTGCGCTCACATGCACAAACCTACACAAGGCCTGGGTGATATACACCGCCTGTCGAGGATGGTTGGGCAGCAGAGTTTTTAACACAATAAAGGCTTAGGATAATCAATGTGTGACTGCAGCAGGACCTTGTCAGATTAAGGCTGGTTGGAAGTAAACCTTGGTTGTGATTATACCAAGTGCTTGGATTTCTAACTGATTAAAGCTGTGCACATTGCTACGTGTGGAAGCGGCCGTTTAAAAGAGAGGGAGAGAGAGAAAGAGAGAGAGGGATGTTTTCTTTCTCCTCGGCTGAAATGGATACTTGAGATTTCTCCGTATAAAAACATTTTGGGAGCTGATGTGAAATTGCAGGTGAGTGAAAATATCTGATGGGAGCATTGATCTGAGCCAGGACTTCAGTCTCAACTAGTAATGGTGCAGAGGTGGAAAGGATAAATACTAATATATACTGTGTGTGAGTATATTGTAATTAACCCTGACCCTACATATGAATACTTCCATATGCAAAGTATTTTACATTAAAACAATGTTATTTAAACCTATAATTACCGGTTCAAATCATAAAATACAAAATATAAACATGATACACAAGTTTCATTTTACTTTTGTTTCGCAGTAATAAATATTTGCCCCACAAGGTACATACACAAACTGTCTAAACATAAAAGATACTCTAAACTTGAGTACATTTCAGTTGTTTGATTAAATAATAAAATAAATACACCAACACAGAATATCTCATACATTAAATTACATCCTTTTTTATTATTTTTCTTTATTTATAATTCCCTTTATATGTAAATTATTCCTGACAGATAGGGGCCTCCAATAAAAACCAGCCGCTGTGTGTATATATTTATCACACAAAGCTATTGCACCATCCCCATGCTTAAGTTCCCCTTGTATGAAACTACCCTCTGGCTGCAGGATTTATGTCTTTCATTTGTTTGACTGTATATAGAGATCGCACTCTTCCGTGGGGACTCTGCTCCGGGGCGGTGTGGAGCAGTAGGTATGCAGAGGGTACGCTACAGGGGGATGATTTAGAGCAGTAGTGTGGCGCAGAGGAGGCACTTACGTGGGTTGAGGATCTTCACAGTGGAGTCGGGGTCCGGATGCTGTTTATGGATCACTTGAGTGCAGATCTGCTCGGTGAGGATCTACCACGGGACAGAGGGGGGGGGACTCGGGTCGTAAATATCTGCACGGGGCTTTGCAATAACAGAGACACAAACCACAGTACGGATACACACGGCTGTGTATACGCTTCACCGTTGTGTGGTATGTTTCTGAATAATTGTCAAATCAAGTTGCTGCAGGTGATCAACCATACAATTTATGTGTTTTAGGCTTTTCATTAAATTGTCATACGAGTAGAAAGATTTGACAGAGATTAGCTAGCTAGGCACAAATACAGTTGTTTTGTGAATCAGATGCACAAGTAAAAATTATAAAATGTAGCTGAACGCAGATTAGAACATGTGTGTGTTTGTTGTGGTCAGTTCAGGTTCTAGGGAGTGAACGTAGGCAGAGCACTGACCTCGAAGAGAACGTTGTAGGTCGTCATGCTGAACTGGCTGCAGTGCAGCATCAGCCGTTCAGTGAGCAGGGAGAAGAGGCCGTGACTCAGCATGACCTCAGATTTCCTCCTGATCGGGACATTAAGGGGGTCAAGTGTCAGTCAGTAAACATCGCTATGTGCCCGAGCATTGTTCAGGAAATAAAGAAGTTTTTTTTTTTTTAATCTATATAATGCCGGTTTAAAATTACACATTTTCGAAAGGAAGTACAAAAGGCGAAAATCTGTTTTTCCGATGAGTCAAATATCTGCAGCAGTTGAAATCTGTAGGTGTATAAATCAGACGCGCTCCAGCTGTCATGTGACGTGGAGGAAATGAAAAAAGAGGATCCCTGCTGACTGAGGAAGAGGAGTTTCTTTGTCACCTTCATCTCTCATCATGGATCACTTCAAATGTGACATAAACAAATGAATGAAGCAGAAGACTGAAGAGGCTTAAAAACTACTGAAACACTCAGAGGGGGCACACACACTTTAATTGGTGGTGATAACCCAAACTATTTAATGGAAACCTTAAAAATACCAAATAAATAAACATAAGGGGAGGTTTGGTTCAGTGCATCATAATAAAAAGGTATTTTTTATTTATTTAGACATTGAGGCCTCCAGCTAGAAGACAATGAGCATTAACATGAACCAGGAAGTGTTGGAAGTTAGATGCCTGATCCCTCTGGTAACTACAATATTTTATAGTATTTTAACTAATTTCAACAAGATCAATAGCACACTGGCTTTCTTTAAAATATTATATGAAATTGAGGAAGTGCGTTGAAACAATGAAAGTTATGGAATCACGGTTTTCTTTTTTGTAACTTATTAATACATTTGGCTCGAATTTAAATGTATACCCTAACATAATGTACATTTCTGACACACACTAAACTAAAGTGAAATTATACTTTAAAATAATTTAAAGTATAATCTGGAACAACAGCGATTAAGTGAGGATTTAAACTTGAACCTTGTACTTACTTTGGTGGCAAGTGCTTCAGAAAGTAGCCCATCACTTTGAGTGCCTGCACTCGAATTCCTTCACTTTTTGAGGCCACAAGCTTGTAAACCACACTGTGAGGAAAAAGCACATTTGAATTCAATTAAATCCACTTTTTTCAAATAAAAAAAGTAACATAAGAAGTTTACATTAACATTTACCACACTCGTAGCATCAGATTAGAGATTAGGCAGTAGTTTTGAGTGCACAATTTTCATTTCACAAATATTTATTGTTTAAATTAGAATTTGAGGCATTTTTAAATCACTAAGAATGAAATATATATTTATACCGACTAATAAACAAGTACGTTAGCAGATAACCCAATCGGTGATCATTACCGAATCCCATTGCGCTGGTCGAAGGCCTGGACCATGGACCCTGGATGTTCAGACATCAGAGCCACCAACAACTGCAGCACATCCATGATGTTATCATCCTGTGGGACCGAGAGGAAGAGGAGTTGAGGGGACTGTGGTGTTCATGGAGACCAGTGGGACAATGATCGTCTCTACTGAAGCTGAAGAAGTGAGTCCGCTTTCAAGAGGATAACTTGTGTGACGAGTAATTCAGAGTCAACTGAACATGTCAGTAAAAGATAGAAAGAAATGTATGTGCAGTTTCTTATTATTGATATTTATTCTCCTGCTTTCTATCCGGCTGGTAGTAGCAGCAGTAATGAGCATGTGAATCACAGTGTGGGCTCTTTACAAAGAAAGGCTGCTACAGGTTTCTCAGCCCGTGTTGTAATCACCCCACTGAGTTAGTGACTGATCCGAGGGATTCATTTGTCATGCATCACTCCACTGTAAACAAAACCACTTCAACCAGGACACTGAACTGGCACACGTGGAGAACAGTAACAAGCAACAGTAGTTCTGCCTTTAGCAGCAGGAATTGTTTACTCTCTCCCAGCACATCAGATGGAGGAAAGACACAGAGCAGTACAGTAGTGCTATGACGCCACCTGGTGGTGAGGTCCCCGCTGCATGAAGAACTGAGTAGCAGCCTTACCTCATGCATGGTAAGGAGGTAGTTGAGGATACTCTGCAGCTCGTCGTCTTTGACTCCATGATCCTGAAATATAATCACACAGGTTTTATCATGATTGCTCCACTGTGATCACTAAAGTATCTGAACTATAGGACTAACACATTAGGAAAAAGACACTTGGGAGAAACAGTAAATTAATCTAACAACTTTTAAAATATCTTGATGTGAACCCACTGCTCTGCAAAGTGTAATCTGAGCTGGATTATTGAACTGGTCATTTCACTGATGAGGCAAAACAACATAAAGCAAATGTCTGAAGGAAAAACCTTGTGCTCAAAACTTCACTAGGGCAAATAGAACTGAAACAAGAGCTTCTAGGTATATGTACGGATTTCCCCCTTTTTACAAACGTAAATCAAGACAATTAGTTTTACAAAACAGAACCCATATACTCACATCCAAAAATAAAAATCTTAATCATATATCCAGCTTTTATGAGAGGAAAACTATGCTAAAACAAGTAGGAATTGTCAGATAGATAATAGAATTTCATTTGGAAGAATTATTGCTTTTCCCTTCGACATACTGCATTATGATTATACCATCAACAATCAGACTGCTGTAGAATGTTATTCTAACATCCAACTGTGCTGCTCTCTACAGAGAATCCTTGCAGCTCTTTTTGTTTGTCACTGTGGGACGTACCTTCATTATGAGCTGTTTGACAAACAACAACAAGAAAGCTCGCAGAGACAGGATCTCCTTGAGGTTTGGCCTCGGACCGTCTGAAAAAAACACAAAGCAAACAAGGGCTGATGTTAGTGGCTAGTGACTGAGAAGGTATAAAACATGTTATATTTAAAAGTTAGAAATATGGGGGAGCATACGTTATGTGTTTGAATCCATATTTCTGTGTACATGCTCATATATGGTGAATAAATGTGAATGGTAATTTGTCTCTCTACATCAGCCCTACGATACGCTGGTAACCTTATTGAACTTTTTTGAATCATTTTTTGTTGTTATTATAGTTTTAAAATCATAATAGTATTAAAATCAATTTCATTATCCTAATTTTGATACATTTTTCTTAAATTTCAGCTCATCAGTGAATTGTGAAGCACTTGATTGATGGACATGCAAGTGGAGGAGCAGGAACATCATTAGTGTGTGTCTCTGTGTGTGTGTGTGTGTGTGTGTGTGTGTGTGCGTCTGTGTGTGTCTCACCGAGGCCTTTGGGGATGACCCCGCTGCGGTCCTGTGGGTTGACGACCCAGTAGTAGTATTTCAGTGTATGCATGACCTGCAGCACCGTGCCCACCCTGCGAATGGCGTTGTAGATGGTCACTGTGCTGATGAACTCCGTCGCCAGGTAAGTGTAGTGGGTCAGTTGCACCTGGAAGAGACGCAGCGCACGTGAAAACACACACAGTGACACACACACTACATCGTCTAAGGGGAATAATCCAGTTTTAGTGCATCCAGGAAATTGGAGGCTTCTTTGTGGCTGAGTCACAGATGAAGGGAAAACCTTGAACTCTGAACTGAACTGGGACATATTGTAAATTAAAAGAAGGACAGGAACATTCAGGGGAAGGTGATTATGACTGTGCAGGTCTATGTCATCATATTTCAATTCACTGAATGATCCTGATGTGTGTCTGGCTGTCTGTAGGGTAATGCAAAAACCACTGGGCCAACTTGAAACTTGATGGACGTGTGGGCTGTGGGCCAAGAAGGAGCCCATTAACTATTGGAGCAGTTCTGTTTCTTTAACATTATGAGTTGAGAGTTGAGCCAATTCTTGACATTTCTTCCAATTTCTGAAGGAATAATCTAGAGGTATTAAAGATGGAATCAGGTTTGTATATGCAATATGGTGAGAAAGTGGAGAGATGCACATTCCAAGTTCCCTTCTAGTTGAAAAATGTAATAAAGAGTAGATTGATATCCTGCTCTGCTCTGTGTTTATTCCTGTTACCTTGGCAGGGGCATGGATCCAGATGACAGGGTTGAACAGGATGTGGTCACACAGCTGCTTCAGCAGCAAGATGCCGTTCTGCAAGTTGCTAAGGTATCTGGAGAAGGCCAGCACGATGTCCAGGACGGGCCGCGTCACATGCACCTTGGAGGACTTGAGCACAGAGACAAGGACAGAGACAGAGAGTCGGTGAGGCACAAATTGTCACAATATATGTGGCAAAAAGAAAATTGATGTGACAGTGAAAGGAGTCAAGACAGAGAAAGAACAACTAGGGAACTAGGTTCAACACAGAGAGGGGAGAGAAAGGACACATGCAGAGAAAGATGAGGAGGAGCTCCTCTTCTGCCTAACAAGCACAAAATCCAGCTGTGACCTCGGAATACAGCTGAGGGAAAAACAAAGTCTGTGTCATATTAAGTGTTGGTGTGTGTGTGTGTGTGTGTGTGTGTGTGTGTCTGTGCGTGCTTTGAGACACAAGATCAGCCCTATTACTGCTGCTGGGTTCATTATGTGTGCAGCTACTGCTCCAGAGTGATGGCTCTCCTGTGTATTTCTTCGTCAGCTGAGCCAAATGGTGTTTGTCTCACCTTCTCCAAAGTGTAGCCAATCACGAGGAAGCCCTTGCAGGCCAGGACCTGCTCTTGCATAGCCACCGAGTTCTTCAAGAGCTCCATCACAAAGGACAGCAACGTGCAGCTGTGACACAGACAGACAGACAGACAGACAGACAGACAGACAGAGAGACAGACAGACAGACAGACAGACAGACAGACAGACAGACAGAGAGACAGAGAGACAGACAGACACACAGACAAAGAGAGGGGGAGACTGTGAGTTAGACAGTGACAATAATCTATGTATGCTGCTGACAAAGCCCTGACTGTGAAGGGCATATCCTACATGAAATGTGACTGAATGAGGGTGTCGTGTCCTCATTGTGCTGGGAGAACAGATTCTAGTTAGCATCACCTTGAGGGCAGGAGAAACAACAACACAGCACTTTGGAAGAACGAGGGGCCTCGCAGCTTTCACGCTCGGCGTTATGTTAAAAGTTTAGAATGTAAAACGTAGTTTCCAAACACTTTGTAACTGCAGGCTTCTGTTGTGACAGTGGAGCTTTTAAATGTGGCAAAAACAAATTGCTGTGAAACAGTCTGTAGACCCTGCGGTGATGGGCCCGAAGGTCGGAACACAGAAAATGTTTTAAATGGTAAATTGTGTGGATTGTTTGAGAATCACAGTGTACCCATATTGTGACCATTAGTTTTAGCTCTACTTTGAATACTTTAGATCAGTAAAATATCAAATGATTTGCCTGATTACCTTTAATGAGCTGTGTGTTATCATCTCAAAATAAAGTAAATAGTGTCTCCAGCACCTGTAAATGCTTTATTTTCAGTAATTTAGTATATATAGTATAGTAATGTATAGTATAGTGTAAATCAACACTTTACACAATTTCTTGCAAGATAAATAATATCCCCAACATCGAAAAGAGTTATTCAGAAAACAAAATGCTGAACTCAATATTTGTTAACATATGTTTGCAAGTAAAAGTGCGTGTGTGTGTGTGTGTGTGTGTGTGTGTGTGTGTGTGTTTACCCGACGGAGGTGTCCAGCTCATGGCTGGAGGGCTGGCGATAATCCAGCTGTGCAAACAGAGGGAAGAGGACCTGCACGCCTCCGATAGAGTGGATGCCGCTCTGGACTGAGTGAGTCACCACAGCCTTCACGTCCTGCAAAACCCAAACACACACAGTCAGTCACATTTAACATGTACATGACCTGCATCTGTACATGAGTCACTGAGTGATGTGCATTGAATCAACTCTATGCGCTGATCATCATTTAAAAGTAGTCACATAGTCAGAGGTGAAGAAAATGTGAAGGACTTCCACTACACACTAATGTCCCTTTGACCATTATAATGCAGTCGAAACTATAACAGGGTTTTTCCATTGGCAACATTGCTTCCATAATGGATTCAGTTTTGAAATGCACATATTTGAGGGGGTGAAAACTATTCAATTCCAAGAATGGGACGAATGCACAACCCCAAGAACATCAAGCCTCCGGCCACTGACCGTCAGTTTATATAATACTGAAGATGAGGAATAAACGACCTTAGTTATTCTGTGTCTGGTGCGTTTACTTGTGTCAGTGGTTTTGTGTTGTGACAGACACGGTGGCCAGTCCAAAGGTCTCCAGTTCTATAGGATTGGAATTTTTGAAGCGTGTATAGCAAAGTTGAAAATATAGGTCACAGTCGTTCATATTTCACACTGCATGTGTGTGTGTGTTTGTGTGCGTGTGTGTGTGTGTGTGTGTGTGTGCGGCAGCAAGAGCCTCCATCACAAAGGAAACAAAGCATTCTCTTTGATGAGAGGGCATGAGAGAAAACTCAATTAAAGCTTGAGAAAAAGAAAACTCGGGAGTGAGTGAAGAAACAACTTTGTGTGTCGGTGCTGTGTGAGTTCATGAATGTCTCGGCCGTGCAGCGCGAGCTTCACCTCTTCACGTGGATGTAAGTAAATCCTGATATGAGAGGAAGTTAATTCCACAGTGAGGGCACTGGGGACGGCGTTTCTCAACAGCTGCAGGAGTCTGGCAGCCTCGACACATTTGCACCTCTGCCCTCGTTAGGCTATTAAAATGAAAAGATGCCAACTGGGCCACTTTCATTATCATAGAGAGAGAAGGAAAGAGTAAAGAGTGGCACATATGGCCCAGCGGGGGGGCAGGAGCGGGCATCCAGGTGCTGAATGAATCTGCATCGATTGCTTTAATGTCAGTGCAGCAGTGTGGCTAAGCAATATCAACACTAATCCAAGGGGGGGTGGCTACGTGCTAGATTACCAAAGTGTTGTATTCAATAGTAACTTTATTTATACAACCTTATAATTCAAAGACAACCAATTAAATAACACAACATTATTTAAAATCAATGACAACAGATGGAGGCGTCTCACCTGCAGCATGAGTGCATGGGGTGAATGGACGAAAATGGAGGCGTTGTCCTTGGGGGAGGACTCGAGGCAGAGCTGAGCATCTGTGGCGCGAGGGTTGTACGTGAAGGCGATGCTGGAGGACAGCTTGCCGTCGTACAGTAAGGTCTTATGATGCTCCGCAAACAGCAGGTCGCTCTCGGCCTTGTACTTGAATGTGCCCTGGGCAGGAGGATATGAAAGAGGAGAGAGGACGATTTAGAGGAAATTGTTTCTTTGCCACAATAGAAAATGTGTCAGTTAATGTCTTTTACAACGTTACAACATATATTAAAAAAAGATACAGGAAAGAATCGAAGCCATTCCAGATTTCAACTGCAAAAAACTATAAAATTAGAATTCATACTTCGTGCAGTTGTGTGCATTTTGTGTTAAATGATTCATATCAGGTGTTGTGCTTTCCAACCTGGTAGCCGGGCCCCAGCTGATAAATGGCCAGGATCTGAGCAGCGCTGAGAGCCTCTCCAAACAGGTAAACTGCCCCCATCTGTCCACAGAACACACGGTTGGCATCCGCCGTCTCCGACGATCCCAGGAAACACTTGTCAAACGTCTGCAGCGGGGGAGAGGACGAAGGAGGGAGGGAAGGGACAGAAGAAAGACAGAAAATAAGGACAAACAAGCCCAAAAATAGCAGGAAAGAACAGAGAGAAGAGGCACGTTCATGATAACACCAGCTATAAATGGCAACACAGCCTCAAACTACGAGCGCAGTGTAGCTAACGTGATAACGGCCCATCTTCTCCACATTACAGGGAGGGAGGCATAAGCAGAAGTGTTGAGAGCGATGAGGCCACGTCTCAATCAAGGAGCTAATTAGATTTCTGACATACTGACACATCTAGAGGATTACGCTTCCACTGTGGAGGCATTTTCAGTCCAGAGCTAAATTTGATTTAAGGCCCTCATATCTCAGCATGACAGGAAGCAATCCTGGGGACTGAGAGAGGGCTCATCTGGTGATGTGGGAGGAGACGGGGCTGTATACAGAGTCGTGGGACAGAAAAGCCCCAAAACACACATGTCTCTGAGAGAAAAGTCAACTTATAGGTACTTCTATATATTTGTTGGATAGGAACAGTGCTTATTAACAGACTGTAAATAATACTTTTAATGAAAGTAAGCTGTATCGGCTAATTTCCATCTCTTGTCCCTACTCAGATTTCAAAAGGCAGCGTGAAATAAAATGACCTCTTTATATAATTACACTATATATATCTATGGATAATTCACTTGCACTGTACTAGCTTCAAAACCAACTGTAAAACAAACCCTGGATTAACACACTATGAAAAGATATAATACATCTGATTATATAAGATAATACATCTGATTATAAAAAGCCAGCAGATGAAACACTGCACCTGAGCCATGTGAGAGAAACAAAACAGTACATAAAGAAAGCTGTGGTGATACTCACGTCACTGGTGTTGACGAACCAGGCGATGTCTCCAAAGGAAGCCAGTTCTCCGTTCACGTAGCAGCTGAGCTCACTGTTTTTCCAGCGGTTGTAGATGTAAACAAGAGTCACCATGTACCACTGTAAAACAACAAGAAGCATCTTCTCACAAACAGGAAACTGCTGCAACCACACACAAACACACACACACAACTCAGGATTTCATTACAAGCTACTGAATTAGCCTGAATCCAGCTTCACGTTTCACTGATCAGTCGCAGTCCTGCATATACTTGATTCTAGTTTTCTCCTCAACAGTGAAATAGGTGACTGCCGTTACCACCATGAAATTGGTTACTGTGGTTACCCGTGGACATGGAAGAGAATGAATTAAAAATGGAGTGAAAAGAAAAATCCACTAAAACGAGCTCTGTGTCCTCCTGAGGTTTGTGGAGGTAAGTTGGATCCTTCATGCCCAGGGGAGGCAGGAGCAAGTTCTTACATTTTCCACAGGCAAAGGCTCTCTCTGCCTGTAATGATCTTCAGTGTGTGTGTGTGTGTGTGAGTGTGTGTGTCTGTGGTGCGAGTGTGTGTGTGTGTGTGTGTGCCTGGAAGAGAGTAAAAGTATTAGTAGTATCTCCCATCGCCCTCATTCCTCCTTCGTCTACTTTTACTTTTCCCCAGAGTCAGGTGAGATGTGACAGTTCTTTCTTAGAGCAAGGTCTGGATTTATTGTGTGGCGCACGTGTGTGTCTGTGTCTCCGTATGTGTGTGTGTGTGTGTGTGTGTGCATATATGACTGATTATGTGTGTGCTTACATATGGATTTCAGTGGTATATTTACAGAGACACTTCCAGCCTTCGTCTTCTGGTGACAATGACTACATGCTTGCACTTGTTTTTGTTCCTTTTCCTACCTTCTGTGGTTTGAAGTCGTATTTTACACAGTGCTGGAATCCTTTCCCCTTGGTTTTTAATGAGGTCACTATCAAACAGCCGCCCACAAAGTGTGCAGAGTAACCGAGGCCTTTACTGGTGCGGAAACTGGAAAGAAATGAAGGGGAAGGTACAAACACACGGATTTAGCATTCAAGACCAGCATGGATTATATGGTGTCCCAGTATATCATATAAACACTTTAAAAAGCATCTCAAAAGGATAAACATGGCAAACAATAATTTCTCTACTTCACAGACTCTTCCCATCGTTCTCTGTGTCCCGTTGAGACGGAGCCCCCCCCCCCACAAGTGATTTAGTGAATTAATCTCTTTTTAAAAAGGGCACCGGGCTGAAGAAGAGCTTTTATTACGGATCCTCTCAAGCAGCTCGTTGGCGGCCCCGGCTCGGCTATCACTTTCACAGACGCCCAAACAGATCCCCGTTGAGCAAATTAGATTTTTTGACAGAAATTAATTTTGGGTTGAAGATAAGTTGATCAGAAGGCTTGATTTACTTGCTCCTCCAGAGAGGAAGTCAAAGGATGGGGGAGACGTGAAAGATGGAGGGCAAGGCACAACCATTTATCATCTGTGGGGATTAATGCTGCACGTCTTTGGGTTTCAGACACATTTCAGATACATTGTGATGGGGATGTTAACACTTAATGTTAAACACCCCCTCCCCTCCCCTTTGCAATGATTAAACTGGAACTTTACAAGTTACAGGGACCCTGCTCCTGTGTTACCCACCAGTAGAGGTAAGGCTTGTCTTTGTCTACGTTGATGTTGTTGAGAGGATCCATGCGGAGCCACGTGTGGAATGTGAACCCATTCTGGTACGGCCATTTTGCAATGGGAGGCAGAGCTATGGCCTGTGTGACAGAAGAAAACAGCATGAGATACAGATGTTAAAGGGATGTACACAAGTAGTTTAGACCAACAAATATGAAGCAAACTTGGAAAAGTAAGAAAAACTACAAAGATAATCTGTGATCCTGAAATATGTATTTTACTCTTACATCCAATAGCATGTGTTATGTGTCATCCTCCTATACAGACCTTACATAAGGCTGTGTGTTATTTGAATTTGCACATTTTGCATCTCTAATATGAAAAGAAGAGAAGAGCCATGAGAGCCAGTTCCCATGATACTGATGACAAGGGAACAGGAGGGTTTTGAATGAGCTAATGAGGAGGAAAGGTGAAGGCAAAACCCTCACAGCACGATTTGAAAAGACCAAAGCTTCCTCAACATGAGTAATTCAGTCAGACACACGATAACTATGCTTAGAGAGTGCATAGAGTTTCACCAGGAAGAGCATGGTATGAGACCATAGACTGTTTATAAAGACTATTAGACACATCTCCATTTCTACACACTTAACATTTCAGAAAGAGAACAACAGCCTTTGAGGAGCTGCACTGTCAGACAACGAGACAAAACTTGTGTGCTTCTGGTTTAATGGAGGAAACCATGTATTAGAAAAAAATGAAGGAGATTTAATGGAACATTTAAAACACTATGGAGGTTGTACATTGTGGGTTTTGTACTCACAGCTGCATTCTTTCCTGGGAAGCTGAAGAAGGAGTCGGGACCATTTCTGTGAGCCATGTACTTCAGCACCGACAGAAGCTTCACTGCGTGACGAGGCTGAGGGAAAAAAACAGAACAACACAAACACAAAACATTTTAGGCAACTGATAAGGTGATATTAATGTCAAAACAGCCACACACAAACATATTAAACCCAGTTACACACTTGAAGCCACAAATGATTAGAAGCGAGTAAGGCTCCGTTTCAGATCGTTCTAAATTTATCTCTCAGACTCAGACTCAAAAGAGATTCACGGAGCAGGAGATTTGACTCAGTCTCATTGATCTCATTATACAAGCATAGTATCCTTCATTTAAAATATGCTGCTCTAACACACAGACATTTGATCACTGGAGTTGAATCGATCTGAGTCGAACCTAAATCCTTTTGTTGTTTATATTCAATAAGATTTTCAATGAGGTCATTATATTTACTATAGTAGAAATGGTGTTTATAACACCGTTGCTCTAAACCCATCCACCCCAGCATTTTTGTTTCTATAAAACGAAAAAGAAGAGCAGTGGCAAGATTCGCTTTAAAAAAAAAAGAGAGAGAGTGGGAGAGGGAGGTGAAATTTAGAAGTATCAAATCAAACTGCCCTATTTCCTTGACAACTTGATTAGTGTCAGTGATCAATGGGCAACTCTCCCTCTCATCCTCACTTCATCTCTCTCTCTCCCCCTCCTGTGCCACTGCTCTGCCTGGATACAGCCTCAGCAAACGCATCAGACGTCCTGAGTTCAGTGAGGTTCTCCTGCTCCAGCTGCTCTCAGCGTTTTGTCATGTTCCACATTGTGCAAATAT
The DNA here is from genome assembly GCF_947347685.1 of Pleuronectes platessa. NCBI lineage: Eukaryota > Metazoa > Chordata > Actinopteri > Pleuronectiformes > Pleuronectidae > Pleuronectes > Pleuronectes platessa. Next base: position 8,548,445 of record NC_070628.1, on the reverse strand, counting down.
CTTTACTCTGGCTCACGCTGTGCGACTGTTGGAGTAACTACACGCTGAAGAACGTGTAATATCACGATCCCACCTAATGTCAATAATGTGGAGCTGCTTCACAGTAGAAGTCTGGCTTCACGTGATTTATCTCGTCGTGTGGGATGGCGGCAGTCGAGGTGTCGCTCGCACATTCCTCATGCAAGTCCCAGACGACCAAGACAGATCACCGTGGCACGACTCTGACTCACCCACTGGCCTTCCTGCCCCTGCAGCTTGCTGAAGAACAGCTTCAGCTCCTTCACCGTGATGCTGTAGCTGGCGAGGACGCCCAGCATGTCCACGAGGAGGTCTGCGAGATGGACACACGGCAGAGGGCGGGGGTTACACACAGACACAGGCAGGGTTTAAACAGAAAGATCGAGAGAATACTAATGCAACTGTTGTTTGTGCAAAACCTGTAGAGATAAGATCGTCCATATGTCGGTACCTGACATATGTACTACAACTTCATAATTATTATAAAAGTCTTTTGATGCATTTTATAACCTGAAATACTGCACAGCTAGCAGAAAGTATTTAAAGTCTCCCATTCAAATAAAAATCCAGTTTTTAAAAGTATTAAACAGCAGCCCGCAGTTTTAATTATTTACTACATTTATTCTTACTCTTGTCTGAAAACGAAAATCTGCAAAATGTTTAACACTGCAACATATTGCCTAAGAGTGTTGTATGTACTTGGTGCCTCTTTCTGCAGTTTAACATTGTGTTTCTGCATTTTGTGATCACGCAGGATGATTGTGTTTGTGCAGCCTGTGCAGGAAACCAGAGGACACACTCTACAGGGAGGCTTCTCTTATGAGTTACTTCTGACTAATGATGAGCCATAATGTGACAGATCTCTGACCAGTGCATGCAGTGCCCTTGATTTAACTGTCCAGACAGTGGAGAGAGGAGGAGACAACAGGAAGGACATTTATTATGATGAAAACATTAAAAGAGCGAATATATATATATATAAATATAACATTTTAAACCTCTAAATGTCAATCAATACAAAGTGTTACATGCTTATGAGCCATATAGCAGAGAAGTGTGGTGAATACAACTACAGTCATTACTTTCAGCTGCCTAGTTACTGCTGGGCTGTATCATCCCTGCTCCACTGCGCAAACCCTCCAGGCCAGCGCTGTTCTCACTGGCTGAAGTTCACTGAGTCGAACACTGTAGGATTAATTCGAACTAATTTGCAGATGGCCGACAGACTAGACCGAGACTCGGGGGAGACTGTGCAGGAGGATTGTGCCCTAGCTCGGTGTAACGGAGCACAGTGTCTCCAACAATGGAGGATGAAACCATGAGGTAACTGTGTTAAAACAAGAGTGGGGGTGGGGGAGTTGTTGTGTTAGTTGTGTTATGATACTCAATGATTCATGAAGTTGGAATTCTTGTTCTTGCTTGCTGCCCCTCCACAGAGGTCAAAGCTAAGGGCCAGAGAAACTTCTCTTCTGGAGGTGATGAGGATGGAATGAGTTCAGCGAGTCCAGTTCAGCAGTGATTGGTGTCACAGGGGATCTGAGGGGGGATGGGGTTTTTGTACTGCGACACAAACTAGCTAAATCTAAATGCATATGACGGCTTAGTTTGACGGATATTTTTTTTGTTCAAGATGGTTAATAAGGCAAAAATACCATGCCATATTTCAAAACTGAAAAAATGAGGCTTTTTGATAGGTTGAAACTTGAAATCTAATTAAAAAAAAATCTGCATGATTGGAACCAAGCCTTGCCTAATATTTTTGATAGGCTGAAAGAAATTCAGATCTCTGCAAACATTATTTTGTATTTTTTGTGTTTTCCTTTTTCAAATCATCATCACACTTTAAATTGAAACTTTAAATTTGTCAATGTTCTCCATTAGTTTTCCAGGTTTAACACCTTGTAAATGCTGATCTGAAAACTGCTGCATGTACATTAGAAAATAAAGTTCTTAAATGTTGAAACTTAAGGTTTTAAAGGGGAGATTTTCTAGTTGTGAAACTCACTGGACATACACCTGCTCTCCTGTTGCAGTTTGTTATTTCAGAGACTTTTCAAAGATCACACATGTAAGAGTTTGCAAATCCCCTGATTTTTGGCAGCGATGCCCAACAGCTCTGATCTAAAACTCTAGAACTGGTGGTCTGGGATCCTGGCGGCGAGGCCTTGTTTCAGGCTTGAGAAGATAGACAACACTTTGTCCACGGGTCACAGCGGTCAGTACCTGCGATCATGCTGTCTGTGGTGGATATCCGCTCGAGCACCTGCTGGATGAGCCCCACATCGGTGCACGCCTGCAGGTTGCGGACGCTCTTCTTGAGGATGGCGGTGAAGATGCTCCAGACCTCGGCCTGACAGGTGGGCTCACACTTATCCAGCAGCTCCACCATGCACAGGATGCTGTCCGGCTCCTGGATGATGAAGTTCATCTCCAGGTCAAACTGGCCGCCGACCAGCTGGAGGACGGATACAAAGGGGTGGTAAGGGAATGTGGGAGGGAGGGAGGGAGGGAGGGAGGGAGGGGGGGGGTAGAGGGTGTACATGTCAGTCAGCGCATCATTGGGAAATAGAACATAGCAATAAACAAACTATGAAAAACTCAAAAGTGCCATGAATTCCTCTTTAAATCCCCAGCAACACAAACCCAAGAGCTTCAAAACAGGCCTGATGTGCATCTCATTACCTTGTGTGTCCACTGCACTGCACACACTAAACAGATGATTAATCATGCATCAGATCCACTGCTGGCCAACTGGATTAAAGGTCATGGGAGAAACACGGGTCCCTGTCAGTCTATTTGTGTGTTTGTCTGTCTGTTGGTCTGTCAGTGCACTGGGCTGTTTACAGCTCCAGCCTCCGGACACTGGGAGAAGTCACCCAGAGCAGAAAACATCAAACAAGGAGCCATGTGAGGGAAACGAAGTCGGACAGTCAGACCGACTCAAACAGTGGATTTAAGGGTCTTTTGTTCCTGAAGGAGGATGTGGAATACTAATGGCAGCTGACACAGCCTGGCAGACACAGACCTGAGTTATAATTCAGTTTTACTTACAGAGAATATATACAGTGATACACTCAGAGTGATGTTAACCTCAACAGAAGATCTATAGAAAAGCCTTTTAATGCCAGATAAAAAAAAAAAAAAATGTTAACAGATAGCCCTTGGTAACCTTGTTTAGAAATAAGAAATAATATTTATTATTTATTTATATCCAACAGTCATGGCTACAGGCGCCAGACTGATATGGATTTTTTCTGGGGGGGGGGGGGTCGATGGAGAAACAAATAGAGTAAAAAATACATCTTATACTTATATATTGGCTGATACGAATTTATATATTTTCATTCAGAGCATGTATTTTGAAATAACATGTTTCAGCACAGATCTCCAGCGTTTCTGGGGGGGCAGTGAGGTAGAATGATATTACAAAGGAGTAATGTCCTTTGGGTGCGGAAATAAATTGTGTGAGCCATAAATGTCATAATTTGTCACTTGTTAATAGTTGTGATGACATTTTTACTATTGAACCCTGCCTAATAGAAAAAGATAAGGAAAATAACAATGCTGATGTCATATTAATAATGTGATAGACGCCGTCATGTGAAAGAACAAGGACTAAAATAAATAAAAGCGTGATAGTCTTACTCGGCCATTAGACGAGCTGTGTGTGGAAACAATATGATCTGGTCCAGGGAATGAAATCTGTCCCATTAAAATGACTGAGGTGGGATTAACACTGTGGGTGAGAGTGTTGAGTATAAGATATGAGGGGGGGGGGGGGGGGTATGCTGCTGCTGCAACATCCTTAAAGACAAAGGGATGAGCTGACGATAACACTGACACACACAGCTCACCTATTGTCCCTTTAACCTCATCTCATAGAAATCTTTTTATTCTATCATGTCCAGTATGATCATTAAAGTGTTCGTCTACTATCCATCACAGACTACACACGTCCCATTTCCTTTATCCGTCACCTCTATGCAGACTTGTTTTCAAAATGAATGCAAGGGTATCTTGTACTATTGTTCTAGTCAAGGGCCAAAATGTATTAAACAGTCATATTTAGCCATTATTCATGTGATAATAACCCTGTTTACTATCTTGGAACAATATGATCACTTAGTCTGGTATTTGTATCATTTAATCAATTGTCTACTCTATAAATGTAAATTGTTTTTAAATCAAGATGTCATAGAACCTGCATGACAAAGAAAAGGTTTCATATTGTAAAGTTTAACCATAAACCCTGTAATGCATAACTATAAATAGACAAATTTGACCCAAACACAACCAAATATAGGACTTAAAGTCAGAAAAGATTTACATAAATGCACATCTTTCCTGTGTTTTAATATCAGAAATGTGAATGTTCAGTCATTTTAACAAGCAGCGCTTTTCCAAAAACAATGTTCCAACCCATCTGGATAACTCACAGAACATATTTATAATACAGAAAGTAGCCAAGACAGCTCTTAATATTTCAATACTATGTATAACAATAAGACTTAACCTGTTTTTTTGGAGAGAAACCTGCGGCACAGATACAGAATTACAACTAAACAAACAATCGCATTAGTGGGTTGTAAAAAGGTTTTTGAGTTATGTAAAGAGCAAAAAATAAATCCACGGTAGACAATTTATATACTACAAAATGTTAAGCCAGTACAATTCAAAAGATACTTAAACAGAAAGGATTCAAATGAAGACAATACTTTCAGTGAAAATGTCCCGTAGCCACCTGTAGCGCAACAAGCCGGTGTTAAAGTACAACAGTTCTACTAACACATGCAGGCTGTTAATGCCCCACTGGCAACCTGTCTCCTTTCCTGTTTGTCACTCAGCAAGTCGCTGACAAATCCCACGGCCGTCTACAAAGTGAAGTGCACCAACTTCTGAGTGGAGGCCCCCTCGATTGCAGCAAGGTCTGCGAGTAATGGATGTCGGGTGCCACTTTACCACAGTAACAGTTGATTTATGAGTCTGACGGCGCACACGAGTCATCAATCCATCAGACAGTTGACCGAGGGGACCGAGAACAAATGTGGAGGAGACGGAGAGAGAGTGCCACACTGTAGTGACACACGCACCTGGCAGGCTGGCACACACGTGAAGATAATAAGATCCAGTTTGGACCTGATGTGGGACTTGTGTGGAACAGAGCTGCTATAATTGGGTGAACTGAAAAATCGATCAAGAGAAATCAATTAGCAACTTCTGGGCTTTTCTGAAAACTGTTTAAAAGACAAATATAGAGCTGTGAATTGTAAAAATCTGTGTGACAAAACAATAGTTTGTATTTCACCTTTTTTTTCCGCTGAGAGTTTTTGATTTAGTTTTTTGAGGTGAATGTTTAACCTGACAAGTGTCTTGGGGAAAATCTGAAGAGCCAAGAAATGGATGATTAATATGAGTTGAATCAGCAGGATTTTGTTCATTGGTGTATTTTACATAAGAAGTCAACTTTTGGATAGAAGTAAATGTCAAAGTAAAAGTCAAAAGTCAAATTTGCTCTTCACTGTCTCATGGCATTAAGAATTAAGTGCTAACCACCTTCACCAAAGGTAAAGTATAAGGCTGCTACTGCTTTAAAACTGCACAGCGGCTTGTTAACATAGTGGTGCTGGGTACAAAGTAGTAATACATGATCAGTAGCCCTAAAACAGATTGAATTATGCAGCTATTAATCAACAGTAATACTTGAACTCTATGTAGATTAAAAGTAAAACGCAATTTCCTATAACTGTGTTTGAATTTTCATTGTGTCTAATGATGCACGGCACGGTTTGCAAAATGTCATTTTCTTAAATTGTTCTTGTTAATCATCTACCTTGCTCTATTTTGGGAACAGGTGTGGAACGCTGCCAGCTCCGGCCTCGGCCGCAGCCAATGATAGCTCCGCCACTAAAGCCGCCATAAAGCCAGTGTCTTCATGGCAGCTAGACACCAGATCCCTGGCTGGGTAACCTAGCCGGGCTGCTCTCCCCTGAGGCCTGCCTGAATTAATCATGCCTGAGCAGCCAAGCAGCTACTGGGCCGTAACACAAAGCCCCAACACTCTCTATGGTCCCCACAGAGAACAGCATAGGACGATGGGGATAAATGGCACACCAGAGCTAAACATGCACTTCAGCTTACTTGATAGCTGGAGCAGGGATGACATTAGGATTCTTGGGAAAGGTCAGACTTAAAATCCAATGTCAACAATGTCTGGCATGACAAACTGAGCAAAACATGAAAAAGGAAGTGGAAAGAAAGTCAATTTAGAGCAAAAAGGGAAAGTGGAGAATGTGTAACCCTGAAAAAAAGTCTGTCCAAAACCGGTTTAATCTTATAATCTATAGATCTTGATGTCATTCACTGAGGACAAATAATTTAATTTCTTACTACCCCCAACAGTATATAACTTGTAGCGCCCTCTGCAGCCACAAGTGGTGATTAAAGGTCTCTGGGTCCGATCAACTGAGAGGTAGTCCCTCCCACTAAAAGACAAAACAACGGAACAATAGATATTCCTCATGATCACAATTGTTAAGCCAGTTAGCAAGAAGCTGAGAAAGAGTGATTTACTTAAAAAGCAGAGCAATTTAAAGTCTGAGCTGAACAACACAGGCGTCAGAATCATTAGATAGACATGTGAAGCAGAGAGATGAGGGAGAGCCACAAATTATGGCCATTTTGTACCAAAGGGTGAGTAAATTACTCAGCTGAAATGAATAGGCAGGAACACTGATGCTGTCAAGCCATGGCTGCTGGGTGTTGAGCCCATCTATCCATTGTGTGTCTGTGCGTGTGTGTGTGTGTGTGTGTGTGTGTGTGTGTGTGTGTGTGTGTGTGTGTGTGTGTGTGTGTGTGTGTGTGTGTGTGTGTGTGTGTGTATCCATGTTGATGTTCATATTTTCTTTTCTCCCTCTAATGAACCTGCAATTAATTCTGTGAGTAAAATCATTTGAGTCTGGAGTCATTTGCCTGAATGAGACGACAGCAGAGACAGACAATAGAAAAATGGCCGTGACAAATTTGTGCTCACGTCTTGCAAGTCTCCAGTTCTGTCGGACGACTTTCCTCGAAGATTGAATTGCTCTGGACAATCAACATACATGACGTACATCACGTGATACCATCCGACAGTTTGGATGTTTAAGCCGTGGGACAAGACTAAGGGAGGATTTGAAATATCTAATGTTTGATTGATTCCACTGTAGAGCTGGAGCTTCTCTGAAACACTGTGGTTTGTAATACGGCCTGGTTCAATTGGCCTGAGAGGAATTTGAATACCCTCTTGATTGTAATTACAACCCAGCTTGACCGTGGTTTCAAATCCCCTTTAATATAAATCAAGTCGGAAATAACAGTCCAACCAATGGGCTGCCTGAGTATCCCTGCTTTGAGCACACACCACTGGCCTAGTTCTTCAGCAGCTCTGTTAACTGCAGCTCTTAACAAGCCATCAAGTCAAACCAAAGCAGTTTAGCTTATTCATCCACGAGGGTCCGCAACACCCAGAACGAAACATCCATCGCAGCGAAACCAAAACATGACTCTTGATATGACAACATTTCATAATCCAGCGACTCTCCCCTGCTGATGAACCCTCACATTTCCAGTGAGATGTTGAAGTGGCCCCAGCAGATAGGTCGGTCAAGCAAATCATCTGTCAGTCCCCGGGGGGCTGGCAGTGATACGCTGGAATGAGCCTCCGATTGAGAAGGTGAAGGGACAGAGTGAAATATGAGGCACTTAACTTGAAGGGGCTTATACTGCATTCAGAAAAAGATTAGAACACTATAAAAAAAAAAAAATGCATCCATCTGTGATTACAGTGCTTTCATAGAACAAGTGGCACCAGCAATTAGAATGGAATATGCCAGATGCAATGCTGGGAATATGAGAGTGACCATTAAAGACATCCCATGAGCCCCTGCTGTATGTGCTCAAGTCTGCTTCATGGTGAGTATATTAACAAATCCTGTATTATCTCCTTTAAATATGACCTCACTTACCATTCATTAGGACAAGCTGAGGTAAACATGTGCACTGGTGTTGTCCATATAGGCTCATTGTCACACTGGCCAGGGCTTAATGGGACACTTCAATTGAACGGAATCGTTGTTAATGTTATTTGACACAAATGTGTTTTCTGGAATCTAGCGGTGCCCCAATTCAGGGTCCACATCCTTCAGGAGCTGTCCCAATTATTGAGCTCCTCCTATCACAGCCAAAAAATCCAACCTTTAGTCCCACGACAATAAAGGATCTGACAGGTGGATCTTTCTGAGGCCAACCTCCGGCCTTCACCATGTCCAGAATCTCTCACTAATCACTATATAGTCCATTATAAAGTGAGGTTGCCTGTGGCTTCTTACCAGCCTGCAAAGTCTCTTCTAAAAGATGTTTCTGCCATTTTTGAAAGGTCTTCCCTGTCCTATGATTGACTCGAATTTAGATATTGGCAACCCTGCCCCCTATTCCTGGTGGTACTTTGTACACTTCATGTGAAATCTAACTGCTACACAGGAAACAGATGAAACAAGTGAGTACAGAGAGAGGGCTGCGTTCATTTCCATACAGGTATTAAACGTCTACTGCCCATTCCTGCTTTCTACTGCTCTAACAAATCACCCAGTCCCTAAAATTCTATACATCTGTTACATAAACAAAAGAAATAAATAAGTAGGAATTACTACTGTTTTACTGCAGGGTGGTTATTGTGTTTTTATGTTCAAAAAATTCTGAAACCCCCCCCCCCCACTTCCGTGAGCCGGGCACTCTACATTTGTCGAAGAGGGAGTAGAAGGTAAAGTGGTGACAATTATTCATGCAGTGGTGGAAAACATAGGTTGAATGAACGCAGCTCATTGGAGCCTTTTTATCCGACTCCCTCACTTCATATACAAGTGTTTATTCCAAATCCACTTTATGAATATTTTATAAAGCCACCAAACAGTCCTTTTGTTTTGCGTTTGAGGGTTCTGTAAAATTGGGATGAATGTGATGATTATTACTCAGCTCTGATTTCTTAATTATCACTGGTTCTTACTCATTATTGTACATTTTCTCTGATCAGTGCCACTGTGCTGCCTCCCTTAAAATATCAGACAAAGACATGAAAGAGAGGTACAGCGGGGGGACAGAGATATTTAAATAGCTGTATTGCTAAGAATATCTTCAGAGGGATAACCTGCCAATCTCGGCTGGCAGTCGTTTTTTCCACTGCATTTATCATGAGAGTGCTTAGGCAGCAGTCTGATCAACACATAACTTCCTTTGTTGCTCCAGTCATTGGCCAGAAAACACAGGTTTGGAATAACATGCAGAGAAGACCGGGCCTGATTACAGCTGATAACATTAAATAGAATTCTTTCATGCAATCGCAAAATACATTTATCCTGCATTACGCCATCTGCTCTGTGTGAGGGGAGAAAGCAAGATCCAGAACCAGAAAAAGAAAAAGCAACTACAGAATTAGCACATGCAAGATATTTCAATCCAAAAGGGAGAGAAGGGATTTAGATTGCATAGATTATGACGCCATCCATCATTCTATAGCCATGCTGTTCTGTTCTGTCCTTCTGTTTCATTCGCTGACAGTGGAAGGTGATGTGAAATTCCAAATGTGTCAGAATGCCTGTTTAAGCTCCCTACCTATGATGCTGCCATCCTTCAAAACACAGCTTCGTATTTCTCATTAAATTCAAACTCACTGCCCTAAACAGGAGCAGGAATTAACCCAAGAGAAGGAAGAGGATTTAGTTTCCTAGCAGCAGTTTTCATCAGTGCACGTGTAAAACACATAAGCACATGCACTGGAACCTATCGTGCATTTACATAGTGTCTGAATAATCTGAACCAGGAAGTCACTGAAAATGTTGGTAGACAAGTCGCTGACATAAACCATATTAACAAAACTTTTTTTAAGTTAAATTTAAAATCATCTGCCCAACTGAATCTTCTTATTTGGGCTTTGTTATTATGCAAATATAGAAAAAAATATGTCAAAGTGTTGTTTAAACACATGATTTTGAGATGATTTTGTTTATAATATCCATGTTTTCTCCATATTCCAACTCAAAGTCAGATCAACGACCTCACTGCTCAGGGAAATGGGAACTTACAAGGACGCGTTAATGCACGAACCAATGCAAGAGGCTGCTCTTGACCTTTTTTCACATGACGCCATTAAGTCGTTACAGACCCAACATATATGAAGGAGAATTCTTTAACACAGGCGCTGCCTATCTGGCCATCTAGCTTCAGCTGCAGGGTGGATGCTATTGTCAACAGAAGGAAAAGGCTTGTCAGGAAACAGTCCTCATTAGACATCACAGTCCAGGCCGCAGGGCAATCTTTGGGTTTTTCTAGAAACACTCTGACTGCTTCTTGAATGAAATGTTGAAAATTACAACAATACTCAAATATTCACAGCATGGTTCCCTGCTTGAGAAAATCTTTATGTGGTGTCTGTGTGGAATAGGTTATTCGGTATTAACGAAGTTCCTGCTGAAGAATACGTTTCCTCTCTGCAGACAGGGTTTGAGACAAAGATGTGATCAGGACTGAAGTAAACAAAGAACTTTGTCGTTTGATATCGCAACGCCGCTGATTTTAGTTTGCATAGTGGCAGAAAATAGGAAGGTTGGCTCGGGTGCAACTTGTTAAAAATAGCAGCCGGAGCAGGGAGGTGAAGAAGGAAAGAGATAAACATTAGTGAGGAAATCCAGCCTGAAGAACGGAGGAGTGAAATGAGAATTACAACATGAAAGAGCCTTGTTTAGTCCTTTCACTTAAAAACATAGACAGCAAAGTGTTTAATGTAAACAAACAGTTTACTCACAATCAAATACTTGGGACAAAATTGATGGTTTGCTTCCTTAATAATATTAAAGAATATTTCTATCCCTTCCTTCTTTTACTAAAAACAAGGTAAATTAAATAATCAGAGTCATATGTAAAGATTTTAACCTTTTGTAAACATGAATTCAGTCCTTTGTTTATACACATGATGAATTTGGATAAACCTCTTGCCAAGACAGTTGCATCAATACAAACTGCCTTGCTATTAAAAACAGATACACTATTAAACATTGGTTTTAATCCAATATTTAACTGAAACAAGAAAATCCAAATATAGGAGTAAAATCCCCAATCTGAACTGGTTTAAAAAGACCAGGCTTTTTCTCAATGATGTTTAAAGCTGAAGTGGGAAACCCAACCTGAACACTTCCACAAACATTATAAAAAATGTAAAGCTTTAGGGAAAAGGTGACTACCATCTGTTTACTAATAGTAACTTCTGTCAGCCATCAGCTACTTAACAAATTGAATATTAAACAACATTTTCCTGGATCTGTTTGGCTTCACGCCTCAGCCAAACAAAGCTCCTTGGGAAAACCTTGAGTGTAGAATCAGGAAATAATCTGCAGTTGTATCCCAACACGGTTGTTCCACTCCAACCTGCTTCCTGTAGTTTGGACTTCCTGTTTTTTCCTAAAAATAAAACTGCCAATGACCACAATGCAAACGCCGGTACTCCATACAAATGAACCTGTTTAAGCATACAAGAGGTATTTGGTATTTAGTATTTACTGAATGCACACAACTAAATGATATAAAGTTATTTGTTTGGGATACAGATGCAAATACTTCTTTTAAAAAGAAGCAAGGCACAAAGTGACAGCCATCATATTGAATGGTTTAACAGTTGCCCCTGGGAAACCACAACCAACTGTTGAACCTTGATGACTTGAGCGTAATTCAATGAACAGTCTCTGATGTAAGATGCCAAACCAATAACCACAGCATCAACCATCACAACCTTTTCACATTTACTTCCATGGGTTGTGACCAGATGCTGCCTGGTCTGATTGTCCTCTACAGGTCTGATGGCACGGCCTCATGTCTCGTCACTCAGGTTTATGGGTTACTGCATCATTCATGTGACATCTCGAAAAAAGGCCTCCTGGATACACGTTTGACATCCAGAGAGAGAAAGTCACATCCTGAGTATAAGGATGCAAAGATGGTTTTTACTCTTTACTTTATCTTTCATATACTGCAGTTTTAATCATTATTAAGTTTAGTAAGCTCAGACAGTTATCATACATCTTTTTCTTAAAGTGCTGAAGAGGGAGAGAGTGATCTGCTTGTAGTTCTTATCTGTAGTTCTGGCAGTGATGATATCTGGGTGAGGATTTCATTGCCTTAAGTGTTTGCCCTTCTAGCCACACACTTTAATTTTCGTTTCACCAAGTTTTTATGCACCCTCCTCCTTCTGAAGTACTGCTATCAAACCATGACATCCTTTATCTAAGGGGGGGGGGGGCTACTGCTGCAACTTAAATTGACTAAACCGAGGCGTCATCTTTTTCAAAAAAACATCTGGTAACAAAAGCTCTCCAAGCTGTCGAGACAAAAGCTGAATTTTCTTTCAGCCGTAAACATTTTGTTACGATTGATTGTGCAGCTTTTGTTTTTAGGCCTCATCTCTCATCTCTCACACCAGACAATGACAACAGATCAGTGGCTGATGAAGAGTGGGAGAAAGCAGGTCAAGGGGAGAGGAAGCATCCAGGGGTCGGCGGTCAGGTTCGGCCAAGGGCCAGTTCTCCCAGCTCTGCTCACTAGAGGCCCAGCACAGATTCACAAATACTAAAAATGACACCGGCCTCCGTGTATTGCATGATCATGTGTTTGCATATTATTTATATTTATTTGGTAATAAAATAAACGTTATAAGGAGTTTGACTATTGTTTTAATTGTTCTTGCCAAGGGTTAAGTGCAGCTGTTCGTTTGTGGAGTATCTAGTGCACGCTCCTTAATTTCCAGTGTGAGCAGAAACTTTACGCCATCTGGTCTTACATGCACACAAGCATTAGATTTATCACTGAAAGCCAGAATACAGTACAAGCATGAAATCTCAGTGCAGTTTCCCCTCAGCAGAAACCACACAGACATATATCGGAGTTTCATGGACACAACAATGTTGACAAATTGAATAACTAAACAATTAAAGGCGAGAGGAGAGCAGATGATCTCTTGTGGAGAGTAGAATAGTGCAGTCTATCCCATGACTAACACAGAGGAACATGCCACAGGCTGCGCTGCAACCAAAGCATTTGCTTACGAGCAGCGAGAGAAAAAAAAAAAAACTAAATGGTCTCCATTGTGCCAGTGTTCTGTAACAGGCCGGCTCCACAAAGGTTGATCTGTCTGAAGTGAAACATGGCTGGATTTCGTCACCACGATCTATTAAATCATAGAAAGAAGAGCATGGCACGGTGTGGAGAGAAGAGTGGGCAAAGAAGACATCTTCATGACTAAAGAACAAACCAAAGAGGGACTCGTAGCAAAACACTGAATCATCTTTGACCTCATTGTGCCCTCAGTGCTGCCCGGGGACCACAGGGAGTGAACAGCATGCTTCTGACTGCGTGTTAGCCGGCTGCGTTGGCTCACGTCATGTCAAATACCAACTGTAAATGCTGGTTGAACACGTAACAGCATTTAATATATGCGAGCAAAGGGTCGAGTGTAGTCGAGAAAGTTCTGACAAGTAACTGGTCGGGACAGAAGGTCAAACTGTCTCCTGCTGCTTCTTCACAAGTGAAAGAGAACACGTCCTGACACTTTCTGGAGATGTCTTAAAACAGCTCTATAGACAAACAGTGATTACAGCAATATAACGTGGTTTCCTTTCTTATGTGTTCAAGATATTAAGACTTTCAATTAATCTGCCAACAATAACACTAAGGAGGGACAACAGCTTACGACTTCGACACGGTAATTCTCATACAAAAGGAGGAACATTTATTATTATGTTTTAATATTCACACATTTTGTGAGGATTTAACATTGAAACTTGGCCAGCAGGCAGGCAGCATTAGCATATCATTATACCCCCCGCTGTGAGGAGAAGATTGTGTGCCAGGAGGTTAATACCGCTTTCTGTTTAGCCAAAAGCTCGGCTATAGTGTTCCAGCATGTCAACAGTGTTAACATGACGTGTGTGTGTGTGTGTGTTTGCACTGCATTTTCAGCTGATTATCAACGGTGCAACTTACTTATCCACTGGATGTGCGTGAAGGTGAAATCAACAATGACAATGAGATTCATAGCCAAGAGCAAAGGTAAATGTACAGGAGCCTGGTGTAGTGCTGCGTTTGGTCGAGAGTACGACAAAGATATGTCTTGGTAGAGCAACAACCAACAAAATTATCACAGATTCAGAGATTCACCTCAAAATCTTGTACCTGGTTTAAACCCAAATGAGAGGGTATAAATGGTATTTAATCACCGGTAAACTTAATGAAATAGGCGATTGACTCCTTTCTAATTGCCAGTAGAGGAGGTTCTCTTTTCCACCCCCTGAGAGTCATGTTCAAAAATTTGAGAGAACCCAAGAAGCTCTCCCACCTCACCGTCGTGTCAGTATTTCACCAAGATAAAAAAAAAAAAAACGGAAGTACACAAATGTTCATGGCCATTTACTCTCCAACCTGCAGAGGTTCAATGTACGTCATAACCTTGCTCTGGAAAAAGGTGCCGCGTCAGCATCTGAACTGCCAAAATAAGGAAGAAGATATGGCCTCCACCTGGGTGTCGTGTTTCTGTCACTGCCCATTAAAACCTGACTCATCTGACCCGGGAGGTGAATGCTGATTGTATCCATGGGTTTTTCTGGAAAGGAGCTTTATATAAACACAGTCATCCGATCAGTACACAGCAGGTGAAAAATAAAAAGGCCAAATGCAAAACCAGTAACGACCACAAAAAAAGCTCTATAGCAAGACAAAAGCTCTGCTCACTAAACATTGAAAAAAGAAAGAAAAATATCAGTCTGTGAGATGTCTGCCTAGATTTTTAAATAAAGAAATGTTTTTTTCATTTGGGTGAACTGGTTCCAGCCACCCTCTTAATGGTTTAGTATTAGTCCACCATTGAAAAAGGCACGAAAGTGCAGTTTCTCGTCGCCCCTGCGGCCGACTCAGCGTTTCAGTTTAAAGATCGCATTGTTGTTCTTTGAGAGCCTCCACCAACCCTTCCTGTTCCCAGTTTCCTCCATCATAACCAGTGGCGTTCTGTTTGCATGCATGTGTGAGCTGGCACTGTTTATAGAAGACACAATAAGGAAGGAGAGATGGAGGCCGAGTGGTAGATCTCATTATGGCCCTTGCTTCCTGAAACAACACTGCAGCGGGGTGCAGAGGAAAAAATGTGGAACAGGTTAATCTTTCACTAAACTGTCAGCTATTAAACCAAGAAGGCAAGAAGCAAACTGGAAGTGGAGTGGATTCTGTGGAGAGACACAATACTACCCAGATACACAGCCACAGATATAAAAACACAAAAAAAACATATAGGTTACTGGGTTTTTTTCTGCCAACTGTTTGTCCCATGGGAAAAACTGGGATTTTTAAACCGGCTTGAAAGTAAATATGACTTTTTCTACTGTGTGTTCTATAGACACATCTGGTGGAAAATATATTCTATTGCAAAGCAATAAGTCGACAAATAAACAGAAAAAACAAATTGAGATAACTGGTTTTTCTGTAGTGGGTGCAACAATTTTGTGACATGGTAAAAAAAAGCCTCCAGCAACTGAGTGCACATCCATATGTCTTATTAGAATTTAGAAGTGTTTAAGCACTAACTTGCCAAATAGTTTTTACACTCACAAAATGAATATTCTGTGATAATGACTGTTTGAAATGTTGACTTTTTTCTTGAAGTATGTAAACTTCCTCCTCAGAGATATATTTCAGTTTGCTTTAAAGCCCCAAAATACATTTAACACAAGTTCATTAGCCCTGTGTAACACATCATAGGATCTTAAATGACACGTCGTTCAAACATTGATGAATCCGAAGGCCATCTGCCTGTTTTGTCAGCACACAGCAGGTGATGAGGAGGCACGATGGGTAATTTATCTGCTCTGCTTCGGGGCGAAATAGTGACACACTAGGCAAGTAAACAGAAAACTGAGGTGTCAGTTAATGTAGAACCAGTTACGGCTTATCAACAGTGCTGGACGGTCACACCTGTGTGCTCAAGATGCTCATTGTGTTGATTTCACCACAACAACTGGAGACAAAATGGGGAAAAGGCCACAAAAATACCTTCTTTTCTTTACGGGAAATGACAAAAAAAAGACACAACAAGCAACGACGACAGGAAACCTGCTTCCCCATCTCAGGACCATCAACAGGGTTGCTTATAGAGACAACACGCCTTGTGTGCTTCACGCCGCTTTTAGCCACAGTGGAGAAAAGGTAAAAGGTGTGACGTGCAGTGGGGCTGATGCGACAGATAACAGAGCGAGGAGCAGATACAGGGTTTCATTCATGTGTCAGATTAGAGGGCTCTTTGTTACTGGCAGAGCGGACCAGGATCGCCCTCGCTCCCCTGGCACTCGTGTTAAGATTGGAAACAGCTGAAGGGAGAGTTTGTGCGTTTGCTGCATTACTGTCGACAACAAGTGCACATTGGGGCTGGGCTTTACAACAAGCTGCCATCTTGATCCTATGAGTAATAGTTTCAATGCCACTGCAGTGGAAACTAGTTTAATAGGCCAAATTTTCAACGGCTACATTTAAATCAATCGAAGCTCAAGAGTATGCTAGAAAGTATTTACAACTTTATTATAAATACAGCCAAATATATAGAACTTGTTATTATTACTAAAAATAATACTTATTATATGACAAAAGATGAATCTGAAAGACTCAATTGATAACTTTGGCTTTAAAAAGGTTAGTTCAATGAAAACACAAAAATTAGTGTTTCGGGGAATTGTGATTTTAAAGGTCTTTGATTAAAGCAAAAATGTCTTGAGTAGATGTTTTTCACATCATCAGTTACCTCAGTGTTTACAAGTTATCTCACAAATAACAGGTGCCAGCCTTAGCTCCTTGTTAGTCACTGAAAAATCAGCCGAAATCTCCCAATACCAAAAGTAAAGCAGCAACTAAACATTGCATGGTTCCTTTGTGCAGTGGTGAGTAAATAACCGGTGAAGACGCAGTTTAGAACAAATAATTTCACTCGTGACAGCCTGTCTCACCGGAGGATCCTCAGTGTCAACATCAGAACAACGGAGGATAAAGTGGGCTACAACACAAAAATCAAACAGATGCTGTGAATGTTCCGACACCTCGAAATAACACTGAACAAACAGTGCTTTTGACACAAATAGAATTACACAGAGCACACGACAAGGTGTATTCATTTTTTCTAAATCCACATAACGTGGAACATTTAAAGTGTGTATGAATTGAGCCACATAAAGGTACTTTGGTGATCCCATATCAAAACCTAGACTAGAACAATGCAGGACGTAGCACAGCATGAAGGAAAAGACACTTGAAGACGGAAGGAGACAAGTTACAGTCCCAGAGACACGGTGCCAATTCACTGGGTCGAGAAACATTTTGTGTTACGCATAATGACATCGTTATCTTGATGTGAAATGACCTCTTGATTTTGGACGTATCCTGCAGCCCCTACTTTGTAGTATAAACTAAATGGTAAACTAAATGTAGGGAAAACATTGTGTCATCGCTAAAACCAGAGACCGTTCTCTTGGTCAATGGTTTACAGAGCACTGTGTTAAAAAGCAGCTCTGCTCTGTGCAGCCGAGGACTCCAAATTAAAGCCCATATTTAATTTGAGAGGATCAACGGCGGCTCAAACGATAAAATGGAAGCCAGATATTATCAGGCCCCGTCGGCGCTTTCACAGAAACACTGGTATCAGAATAGATTGAGCAAACAGGTCATGCTGCATCAGATTTTTTATTGTTTTATAAGGCGATTTACTGCATTGCAAGTTGACACAGAAATAGATCTGGGCTGGGCAGATGAAGGTGGTGCATCTGTTAAGAGTGAGGAGACATTCATTCTTACATATATTCATTACAGATATACACAATTATCATAAAGGTCTTAACGCCATGACCTCTGCACTCTGGGATCATGTTCTTATAGTCATTGTGCCCTCTGAGGTGTCCTAAAACTGGATCATAGGCTTTAAAGAGGGAAATCTTTGCTTTTTTCTTTCACATCTGTTTAGCCTATACAAGTTCATGTTCTGGATCAAATCTGCAAATTCTCATTGCCCTGCTTGCACTTTTTTCAAAACTGTCTGCCAACCGCTCTCTGTGGACTGACGCTGACAGATAAATCCGTGGTTAGTGTTTGTTCCCGACAACACACCTGAGAATCGAAACCCAACTTTGCAGCTCCTTGCAGCTTTCATCATTTGTTTCTGTTGAGAGACCAAGAAGATCCAACCTGCCGCTTCCTGTGTCACTGTGGGCAGCCGCTTTCAGCACAGTGCACACACACCCACAGCACACACACACGTGCCTTACAAGATCGAGTAAAGTAACGACTGGTTGAAAAAAAGTCAAATATTTACAGAGCTCAAAAGACTTAAGAGCTGACACACCACACTACGGCCCAGGGACCATTGGACAGGGCATCTGACAGGAAGCCAGAAATAGGCGTCCAATTGTGGCTCTGGTTACTTTTGTTCAGCCGTCTCTCTCTGTGAGGTGCAGGACACACACTGTCTAATCAGCTGTAGTGATCCTGTGGGCTGCCTCGTGTTTTATCTCAATGGTTGTGGGGGTTATTTTGAATCCGCAGACTAAACAATGAAAGTGACAGAAAGCAGCAGAGGTGTGAAGCAGGATGTTTATTCTCAGCAGAATCAAGTTATCCCTTGTGTAAAAGATAGTTTACACTGTTTTAATAGCAAACGGGTCAGAAGGCAAGTTTGATCATTCTTCACAGTTCCCAGATAAATTTGATTATATAAATAAGTTATTATAGTTTATACATTTAGTTACATAAATGTGTATCAAATTGTGAAATAGAAAGCACTGCTTGCTTTGTGAGATCATGCATGGTTCCCGGACGCTGCACAACTGAACCCATTGCATAAAAGTCACATAACTTTCAGTGATTGAAAATTAAATATACAGCAGTTTTTATTGTTTTTACCTTTATTTTTCTAGTACATTTATTTTTCTTGACACATTACTGCTTGTATGTGTTCAAGCTTCCATTTGATTTTCTTGCTTTGCTGCCAAAACACTACACTAAACTCAATGTAATGTATTGCTTCCAGTCCAATGAGTGTTTTAAACAGACTGTCTTTGTCAATCGAGACAGGTAAGACCTGACAAGCCGTGACGAGACAACTAATGTTCCTCAGCAGGTGAATATGAGACTGTCTCTAACTACAGTTCATGTGATCGCGTTTCCTGGACACCAGTTTAAATAAAGTTATTTTAAAGAGGACAACAAAAATAGTTTGATCTACTTATCTGGGTCACTTTACTTTCATTTTCATCTGACACACAAATACTGGCTAAATGTTGACACAGAGGAAAACCAACAGCATAACATAAGGTACAACTCCAGTGACTACAGACATGAGATACACTCTTCCTCCCCGTTTAGTAATGTCCTGACTCCATGCAGAAACAGAGCCCCCATAATGAGTTCCTTTCTTCAAAAAAAGCAAATCCTGGTGTTTATAATCCGAGCACATGTGACACAAATCACAACAAACACTATTTTAAGCCACGCAATCCATTTTTTAGGTTATTGTCTTGAGAAAACGATGTTGCATTTAACCAAAAGCAGTGCAGGAGTCGTGCAGTGAGCCTGTTACAAGATGGGCAGCGTGAGACGATGTGAGCACAGCGTGGTGAGTCTAATGAAATGCACAGTGTCGTCTCTAAAAGCTCTGAAACGATGCTGACCAAGCTAAACATGGGGTCCCAGGGACCCACGCGGAGCTGCTCTCTGATATTTCTGTCCAAACATATGCTTGGTTGTCTCTCCAGCTCATTTGGTGAAATATTTATGACTTTTTTTCCAGACCAGAGAAAACACAACAAAACATGCACTAATTGGTGGCCTCCTTTAGTCTGATTTGGAAAGAGAAAACAATATTTCCTTGTAATAATCCTTTTTTTCACTGTACTTTCCTTGTTCGTATTTGCAGGTTTTTTCCTTCTCTCATCAGTAATAACTGACACACAGAACTGGTTCGCAACACAATTATTCCAACCAACATTTACCTCTAATTAAAATTAAGGATTGTTATAAGGCATTATACCAATATTAATTTCTTTTCGAAACCAATATCAACCTCTATATATTAAAATTACAATTGGCAATGATTCAGGGTTCTTTATCTGACATACATAATGTTGTTTGTTGTATTAAGAAACATGTATTTCCTCACAGAATGAACCTGTCTGTGCCTGTTTGATGATTAACTCTCTGTGGATATTAATATTAGTCAAGAGCAGACACTCTATGCAGGACTCACCACGGGCCACGTGCAAAGTGACCTTGAAACACCGGTTTGAGTCAGATTTTTAAATATTGTATTACTTAAATGTTTGATAGGTAGACCTAATCGGACCAGACCCCATCCATTGCATACTGGGATATCGTATTATAAGAATTGTCATAAAATCCAGGACTTCTGTATTTGAGTTAATGATTTCATGAATACATTGGATTTTGTGAGCTCACCTTCCCTGTTGTAAATAGTTTCAGCAGCGTGTGAACTTCTGTACTTTCTTATTAATCAGTAAAAAATGTGATCATAAAACCTCATATTTGACCGCTTGTATAAGAACATTAATTGAATTAATCATTCAGCAGCTACAATGACTAGAAGGTTATCACACGAGCTGGATAACAGAATAACTTTGTGTGTGGTGGTGCTAAAACTTTGTGACATGAGGGGAAGTGTCCACTACAGTTCACTCGCCTCCGCTGTGGGGGCTGGTGTCATGACTGAGGACACGGAGGATGAGTCTCCCTCACTGGAAACCACTCCGCTCATTGTGTTGCCACAGTGACAAAGCAGTTCCGCAGGTTTCACCTTCACCTCTCCTCCCTCCTTCACCTCTCCTCCCTCCTTCAACTCTCCTCCCTCCTTCACCTCTCCTCCCTCTCTCTCTCTCTCTCCTACCCAGCCGAGCACGCTCTCCTTCACGCTACACTTCCTGGTTACGGGGAGCTTCATTCATTCACATGCAGGTGCAGCAGAATCATGTCATTACTCCAGCAACCGAAGGAGCAATCGGGGCTGCAGACAGGAGGAGAGCGCAGGGTGAGGAGTTTAAGGGTGAGCAACAGGTAGTCGACAGATAAGGCACGAACACACACACACACACACACACACACACACACACACACACACACACAGTGACTGACCTGGATATGTCACAAAAAGCAACCAACTGTGCCACAGCTTCTGTGCCATGATGATCCTGACACTAGTCATCGTGTCTGATTCAGTTAAACACTAAGCAACAGCACGTGTTAACAACACGCTACACACAGTATGACAATTAGAATAAGAAATAAAGAGAAACGGTGAGACATAATATTTAAGTGTTAATAAAGGCAACAGAGAAGACTTCTGAGGAACTAGCCGTGCAACTAACCTTTTAATTTTCTATTTTTCAGAACTTGTCACTTACCAACAATAAATATGACATAAAAATGTTTTCATCTAAGTACACAAATTTCCAGATATACTCAATGTGGATTTGTTCACAGTAATAGAAGTAACAGTGAACCAGTAATGAGTCGAACCTGCACTTTACAAAATGAGAAATTGTGCACGAGTTTTAGATGTTTAATTGGGCCCCCTGAGTAAATTGTGGCCCCCCGATTCAGAGAAATCCTAGATCCGCCAGTGAAATATTATAACCCAGGGTAATAAGTGTTTATGGGTCATAGCACTGCTCCCATCATATACTCACAGGTAGATGATTGTTAAATATAAACCGGTGCTAAAGTAAAGTGCAACTTCAGAGAATAACAATGTCAGACCCGCATGTTCCTCCACAGTCCCATCTATCTCAGGCCTACTCTGAGCTCCCATAATCAGCTTACCAGGTTGAACACGGTCTCCACGATGTCCCGGTTGGAAACTTCCCCAACTTCCACCAGGCCGGCGAGCACGGCGAATTTCATCCTGATCCCCCGGATGGGCACCGCGGGGTTGAGCTGCCCGGCGCCCGGTCTCCCGTCATTGCCATCCCCCGGCTGAGCAGCGCCCGCCGCCTCCTCGCTAGCCATGGCTACGGAAGGAAGGACGGACGGGACAGGTGGTGTTCACAGGTGAGGCACCTGTTCACCTCCCCCGGCGGTGGTGGCGGTGCAGCCGGCGTCGGGAGGAGAGGAAAAAGCGGCGGGTTTATGTCCCCTTCAGATGGGTGGTTGACGGTCCGCGGGCTCGCAGGCTCAACGCTGCCCTCCCCATCCAAAACCACGGGGGGAATGGACCTGGAGAGCGGGCGAGGAAGAAGCGCTGGTCGGGTTTTTGTTGGTGTGTGATCAGCGGCTCCTCTCCGCGGCGCACAGCTCCTCTCCCCGCTGCGTAACTCGATAGCAGGCGGGTGGATTAATGCCGCTGAAAGACGGAGTGGAAGAGCGGGGCAGGTAGGAGGGAGGGAGGGGAGGCAGGTGAGCCGGAGCTCGGTCACTCGGCGGAAGGGGGAGTTAAACGTGTCCGTGTGGAAGTTGCTTTTTGTCCGCGCACAGTTGACAGGTAGCGGCGCTGCGCGAAGAAAACTCACCAACTGGAGAGGAGAGTCCAAAAAAAAGGGGGAAGGAGGCGAGTCCCAGGCAGCAAGCTCCCGGGAGAAGTCGATTGAGGACAGGGGTGTGTGCTCGGTCCCTCCCCGGCGAGCTCCGCACACTTCGGTGAAATGTCAGCGATGACCCAGCGGCGCCGCGTTCTCTTCCTGATTCACCCCCGGCAGCTTCAGCTCGCCACCGCCATGACAGTGTAGCCGTTCAGCCAGCGGAGCATGCGCAGTGCGGAGCTCGGGCTGCTCCAGCTCGAGGGCAGGTGAGACGTTCAGGTGCACGACGCGCACGCACGCACACACACACGCACACACATGCATACACACGTACACATATGCATACTCGCGCACGTATAGATCCAATCATGTAGACACACCAGAGCCGGACTGACCCGTTTCAATGCCCCTGGGGCAGAACATGTGCTCATGGGCCCCTGGTTCTTCTTGGCATTAATCTTGGATTGATATGCAGATGCTAATTGTTGCTGCTAGTTGGTTCATCATTCATTTTAAGTGTGTGTGGGGGGGGGGGCTTTCACCACCAAACTCTGGCTTGTCCAATGAAGGCCCAAAATAAATATATATTAAAAAATAAGCTTTAGGGCTGCGGCTAACGAGACTAGAGGATAATCGAATCCCCCCCTTCGGACAATCGCAAAGGGCGTTCCTGACTGGGGATCACCTGACGCTGATTATCTGCCCAACTAATCCTGAAGTGTGGGGGGGGGTTTCAAAGTAATCTTAATGCTACGGATTGAGTGGGAATCTTCCCGATCTTGATAATCAGCAGGGAGCTGTCCGGCAAGGGTCACCAACAGGATGTGACGTACCTCTACATTTACAACTCACCTCCAGCCCCTGTTTCAAAATGTATAGTTGTATTTTTTCCGCTTTAAAACATAACACAAGACGTCGGTCCTCCTCCATGTTTGTCTTTCAGCTGAAGTAAGAAGACACTCCAGTTCAGAGGGTGGTGGTAATGTGCCTAAGTTGTTTGCCAACCGCCATAAACAAACTGAAGAAGAAGGAGGGGATGACGTTGTCGGAGGTTCTGGCCAAACGTCCAGTGTGTGTGTGTGTGTTCTGAAGATTATAAGATTAAAAATTGGTTAAACCTGTCATTATGTCTGTGGTCTCCTACGTTGTTAAAATCAGTAAAAGAGTTGAAAACCCTCTGGTGTGCAGCGGCCTTTAGAGATGAGAGCGTCGATGCTGGACTCGTGTTGACGGAGCTGTGTTCAGACCTGACAAAACCTTTACTCCTCACACACTCCCATCTCATAAGCCGGTTTCAGACATGACCTCAGGAGGAACTCCAGGCAGAGAAGTCCGGGGGCTCTAACTCGAAGGATCTCCAGTGCTCAGGGACTGTCTGAAAGCAGGTTTACAGTTACACGTTCAGTGAAAACAAAGATAACATATACACCGGCCATTTTCTCTGCACAGTCACATATATGCAAATGCAAAGTAAATATTGCGGTTAAAGTTGAAAGTTGAAAGTTGAGGCCATGCTGCGGATTTGCTTTGTCACAGGAAGACTGACAGACAGAGAGTTGACTTGCAGTCAGGTGCACAAGATAAAAGTCAACAAAACCGTACAAAAATAACAACAATACGTACTTGAATACAAAAAGTACAGATATGTTCCTAAGATGTCAACTACAACATTTCAAACAAAGCACAACCGCACAATATTGGTCAAAAAAAATTACTATAATTATTATGCTAACATTACATGTGCAAATTATAGGGTTATAGCAGACTGCTCTAACTCCCCTGGCCTGAAGGAAGGGTTTCAAACTCACGGTGCAGGGGCTGATCTGAGCAGTCACATACAGAGCTGACCTGGTTCTGAAGGACGTGTCGCTCACAGATAACCATCAGGAAGCTCTGAATGCCCATCACCTTGTCAAGCACCTTCACAGTTTGTCTCCGCTGGTCTTTGTCCTTCTTGTTGCTGTAGTTAAGAAACTGAACCTGGTGGTTATTTGACCTCCCATGATACATGGCTGTAAACTGTTTGGCAGAACAATAAACCCTGAACCCATTTTGAACCCTTACTTTACAGATGTTATATGACTTTATATAAATGAATAAGAAAACTCGAAATCATGCCACAGATTAGATCAAATGCACAAATGCCATAAATAATAAAACAAACCTACAGTATAAACCCCCACAGGGACACATGTATTGTGATGTTGAACATTGCTTTGCGCTGCGACAACCCACAGAGCGGGGAGGGGGGGGGGGGGGGGGGGTTGACATGTTGAACTTAGTTTTTTCTGAAGCACAACAGCACATTGACAGACATCATGCAGCCGAGGGAATGAAAACCAAACATTAAAGCAAAGTGACAGCTCTGCACCGCTTGCCTTTTCAAATCATCTCCAATAACCCGTGACGTGAGTGAAAGCTGAGTGGAGGACGGGCACAGGTCGTCCCATGTCGGATATCACATTAGTGGGAGAATCACAATCAAATACAAACAGAAAGTGATGACGCAATGGATACAGTTTTCTAATAACGCCTGTGTGTTATTTGTCTCGTCCTTTTTTATCTGCTCACACAGGTGACTTCATATTTGTTCCTGCAAGGACGGCTCCAGCAGCTATGAGTGTTGTTGTCCCACAGGCAGCTGGCGTCACCGTTGCCACTGACCTCGCAGTAAACTGTAGCCGAGGCCTTGGGGAGCCCGGGAGTCATGGAAGCCGGCAGCACCACCCCAGAGACGCAGGGGCCCCCGTCTCTGATGTAATGACCTGAAAATCATAGGACTCGTTTGCTGCAGCTCAAATGTAGACTTTTCAAAATTAGACCTCGATGAGCCTTTGCTGACCTTTTGGATCGAAGATAAACCTGCCTCATTATTTCTCTAACAGGGCTCTGTAGAGATAATGATCATCTTTTGCTCTCTTTCTGCCGTCCTTTGTTATAAAGTCTTACTGTCCAAGTATAATGTTATGATTTCTGCACATAACCTAGGATATAAAACAACAGTTAAATCAATGAGTGATAGCAAAAAGCTGCATTTTCAGTTTGTGTCTGACTAAAGCAATAAAGATTCATTTGAAAATACACTGAAATCTGAGAAGTGCATTAATGGTTAAGACAGAAAACTCCAAACAGACCAAACTTCTCACATAAGCCATTAATATACCTTTGACAAACAATACAGGAGACATTTAGATTAAATATTTAGGTATTTGCTGAAGTTTCATTTCCTTTTTCAGATAGGAACATACAAGTGTGTTTACTTTACCAACTGTCTGATCAACTGTCATTTAACATCCCAGCAGTGTGCCTGCATCATCCGTATGACTACCCCTCACAAACACTGACAACTATGAACAGCTTTTACACTTTGAATTTAACCCTCTGTTGCCAGTTTATTAGGTACACCCAGCTAAAACTAATACTCATAACTGACAGGTATTTCTATTATTTTGTCCACCCCACATTCATCAATGAGGGGACACTTAAATACCCTTGCCTCTGTATAAAATATATTATGATTCTACAGCACCATATCCTGCATCATTTAAAAATGAGTGTGAAGTTGAATCAACTCTTCTAGACGTCATCGAAGTGGAATTAATTGCAGGGTTGTTGTTTTAAACAGAGCTACATTTAGGAAGGGTAAACTGCACCCGCGTTTTACCAACAGACAACATTCTACCCTTTGTTATAGCAACAGAGAGGGTGGATAACACACCTTCATGACGTGAGCACACCTAGAGACTGGCTCGTCCTGATGGGGGGGTCAAGGATCATGGCACCGTTACAAGATACATGGATTAAAAATAAAAATAAAAGCTTTATATGCTTTCCTGTTTGAAAATCATGTATTTTGAAAGGAATTCAGAAACAGAGACCAAAGTAAGTTTTTTGCTTTATCTGTCACATATACCCCCCCCCCCCCCCCCTAAAAAAAGATGTCCTGAAAACGTATATCCACACTTTCTCGAGATACTTTACTCATATTTTTTATATTTTGCAAAACATTTTATATATATACTATGTCTCGTGTTGCAATGTGGTCTGCTCAAAAAATATAAAATTATCCACCATTTGCTTGCTGAAACATTGACTGCATATATCACCCAAACAAATTTAAGCAGGCTGCACAACCATCTGTATTATCAAGTAATTCATCAGGTTAATAATTCAATATATTTATTTCATGTTTGTTTTTTGTTATTTTAGTTTGGACTAAAATGGATGAACTTCATCAGTCCAATCTGTACAGCTTGCCAGTACTCAAAATTAAGCTATGTAAATCAAAGTTATACAGTAATCATTAAACGTCACTGTCTGTATTATCTGGGAATAAACTTCTTAAAATATAATATTAAGTATTTAGTTCCATAGATAGACCACACTGAAGAAAGATATTAGGTTTGACCAGCAGGGGGAGCCCGAGGAGGCAACAAAGACTCGCGAGATCACACTCAAGTCTCAGGGTTTCTGCTTCTTTAATTCTCGCGGGATTTCCTCCTTCTTCCTCTTTCACTCCCTGTAGCCAACATGGCAGTCGGCAAGAATAAGAGGCTGACCAAAGGCGGCAAGAAAGGTGCCAAGAAGAAGATGTAAGTAGCCCATTTATGCTCAGACACACCGAACAGGCTTCGTGCTTTTCACCGGGGCCATTTCGGTGCGAGAAATGTGAAGGATGAAGCCGATTAGAGGTGGATGATCCACGGGGGCCGGTGCTCGTCTCATCGGCGCCGGCCTCAGTGGCGCTGGAGACCTGGTAGCATAGTCTGGTTTCAGTCTGAAGCGTGAAGTCACGGCTGGGGACGATATAAACAAACGTGTGTTTTTAATTAAACATGTTCGAGTGAGTTGATAAATTTGAGAGTTTAGTCTCGCGTGTGCAAACAGCGACGATATTTGCTAAATGTTAGCATGGCGTTAGCTTAGCTTAGTCGTTAGCACGGCAGTCAAACTAGCCAGCAGTAAGCTAACAGAAATGCTATTAAGACAACCTGGTTGTTTTGCTCGATCTCCAGTGAGTTGGTTATGTAGACGTCAAATCCTCCATGCTGGTTCACGCCAACTGGACTGGTTCCCTGTATGTCGGGGCTTGGTTAACCAGTTTACCCGCAGCCAGTCTCACAGGCGCTCTGATCCGTGCACTCACATGGACGCTGCTGACCTGTGGGCTGTAATGTCCCGTCATCTAACCGCCTCTCCTTCCTCTGCAGCGTGGACCCTTTCTCCAAGAAGGACTGGTACGATGTCAAGGCACCCGCCATGTTCAACATCCGCAATATTGGCAAGACCTTGGTCACCAGGACTCAGGGAACCAGTAAGTATTGATGGTTTTATTTAGTAATATGTGTGATATTGTTTCGATGGGTTCTGTTCATGGGGCTGTCATTAAGAATGTGTTTATAAAATGGGATATAAATGAGCATTGGACATGTGACCATGCTTCCAAAATGCATATGGCCACCCATTCCACTGGTCATTACTCCCAGTGTGACAGATCCACGTCTTTTCCCCTTTTTTAACTTGTTTCCCTTGTGATCATCCAGGAATTGCCTCCGATGGTCTGAAGGGACGTGTGTTCGAGGTGAGTCTGGCTGACCTGCAGAACGACGAGGTGGCCTGCCGCAAGTTCAAGCTCATCACCGAAGATGTTCAGGGCAAGAACTGCCTCACCAACTTCCACGGCATGGACCTGACCCGCGACAAGATGTGCTCCATGGTCAAGAAGTGGCAGGTAATGGTTGTTTAAAAAAATAAAGGAACTTGGGATCTCCATGTTTCATTGTAGTTTACGTGCTGAAGGACTCTCCTACAAGAATAAACCAATACTAACTTAACATTAACTTATTAGTTCTGAAAATCTTGGTTACAGGATGAGAAAAGTTGACAAGGTTGTATTCCTCAAAGGTTAATGATTATGCAAACTTTGTTTTCTAAGGAGAGAAATGGTTGGTCTATTTTAGGAATAGTTATTTACGCACAGGGGAAGTCACTGGAGCATCATTGATATGAAGCTTTGGGTTCTCAGGACATTTTATGAAACTGCCATTGAACAATCTTCTCTAGGTGCTAAATTAACTTCAGTCAAATAACTATGGAGAGTTGTTAAAGAGCTTCTGGTTGCAACTAATGGGCCGATTAATAACAATAAATTCAATTGAAAAGGCAATGAGCTGTCGTATGAATTTCTCCTGTCTCTCCTTTCAAGAGAGAATTCAACATAATACATGGTTGCTTATCTAAGTATGAATCATGGCTATTTAAGGTGATTTATAACATTAACAGTTTTGAGTCATTTAGTGAGAGTTCATAGGGGCAACAATTCTAATTAAAGTCTGGAAAACATTGTTCAAGAAGTTTATAGATTCACAGGCTTAGTTTGTTTTATTCTCCAAGGCTTGTTGACTGTTTTATGGTATCTTCATATTTATAAGGAGAGAACTTAATCAAGCACGGACAGTAAAGACTGTATTCATTTAAGCTAGCTCTGCTCAGTAATGGTTGAGAATGAAAATATATAGGGGCATTGAAACTTAAACAGTGCAGCCGTGACTAATGAGGTTTGAACGCTACTTTCTAATCTTGACGGGCCACATTGTCATTTCATTGAGTTGAAGGGGAAGGCAAAATTGGCCATAAGGTGATATTTGATTAAAATCATCATATAAACTTGTCACTGCAAGAACTGCTTAAAAATACTGGATCATTGTGATTCTGTGAATATCCTTTTATAGAATATAATTACATGACAAGTTTATATACCCAAGTTAATTGTGATCACATATTAAGGGCAAAGAAAGAAATTGATGAAGATGCAGCTCTGAAGTTTGATAAATCTTTTTATCTTGGATTTTAATTGATGCTGATGTTGTTCTCTCCACTCAGACTATGATTGAGGCTCATGTCGATGTCAAGACCACCGACGGGTACCTTCTGCGTCTGTTCTGCGTGGGTTTCACAAAGAAGCGCAACAACCAGATCAGGAAGACCTCCTACGCCCAGCACCAGCAGGTCCGTCAGATCCGCAAGAAGATGATGGAAATCATGACCCGTGAGGTCCAGACCAATGACCTGAAGGAAGTCGTCAACAAAATGTAAGTCATGAGCAATTTCTGAGTTATTATTACTGCATGTTCAAGGAATGTCTTGCAGTGTTATTGATTCAAGATGGCTGCATTCATTGGCCTTTGAGCTGTGAATGGATATAGATGTCTTTGGTTTTGCTGATTTGAATTAGTTGCATTTTGGATTAATTTGTTGTATGTTGTCGTATTCCAGGATCCCCGACAGCGTTGGCAAGGACATTGAGAAGGCCTGCCAGTCAATCTACCCTCTACATGACGTCTACGTCCGCAAGGTCAAGATGCTCAAGAAGCCCAAGTTCGAGTGTAAGTGAAACTTCTTTTTTTTCCTCCATATTGTTTCAGTCCCAAATGATCACCTGATCACTGCCCATTGAGGTCAGCTGACATTCCCTCATGACAAAAAGCTGTCCTGGGCTCAGTAACCTCAGAACACGTCTGAGGTCAAAGGTCGCTGCTTAATCACAGCAGTATTTCACTTAAACATGTAATTTGTTACTATCCAGTGACTTTGATGGTCGGACTCAGCTAATAGCCTTGTCTTCTGTTGCAGTGGGTAAACTGATGGAGCTCCATGGCGAGGGTGGTGCTAGCGGTGCCGCTAAGACGACCAGTGACGACACTGGAGCCAAGGTGGAGAGGGCTGACGGCTACGAACCCCCCATCCAGGAAACAGTCTAATGCAAACAACCTGACAGATTTAATAAAAAATGTAAATGACTAAACTACCGTTTGCTCTTGTGTTTTAATTATAGAACTATTACATTTTGTGAATTCGGACAACAAAAGCACAGACAGATCAGTAAGCTCAGAAACTGACGATGTTTAGTTTTCAAAGTTATACTTGAACAACACTTGCCTAATACAGTGTTGTTGGGGTAAGTCCATTTAGTAAATCAGTGTAAATGAGCCTAAAAGACACGTGTCACACAAATTTCTTTCAGGTAGCCATCCTACTTATTAGGGCCCGAGCACTGACATGCAGTGAAGCCCTATTGAAATTGTAAGGATTATTATTCAGGCAAATGGATTGGCCTTTTGAGGGCTTTAACATGCTAAAATTCTTACCAAAGGTTTAGCTTCTCATGTTGACTTCCACTTCATGCACAGACCAGGTGAGGCCTCACTACTGCACAAGTCTACAACAAATCCCTGGATCTTTGCTGCTTTATTTCAAATTTTGTATGTTCCTGAAACTGCAAACACTACACTGGGCATCTTGAGTTTGCAGTTTTAATCTGGTGGAACTGTTTATTATTTCCATGCATTTAAAGACCAAGTTATGAAAAAATGTAATACTTGGTTATTGACCATATTTGTAGTTGGGGGGGGGGGGGGGGGGGACATGACATAGGGAGACAAACCACAAGATGGTGCAAATGGTAAAGAATACAGTTAAAAAAGATTTACAGCCAGATTTAATGTTGCATATTTATTACATTATCAATTCAGTAAACGCTTCATTTTTAAGTTAATGCTGCAGATGATACAAGAGGTTGCACTAATTGGTATAAAAGCTACAGTTCACATAAGTCCTCCACTGCTGAAAGCTCCGGTTTGTCCTCAGGTTTAAATCCACTTGTCATCTTTAGTATGGCAGTTCTTTTTGTACTATCCCAGTACTTGTACATAGTTTTTAGGGACCATCGCTCGTTTCCCCCTCAAATCCCCCAGGAACCACTCTTCATCGATTGTCTCCAGGTTGGTTATAACGTCCCCCATCTGTGACAGAGGAAGACATTAGTTGTTTTCAGAGGATATCTGTGCTTTTTGAATGTTAATGATGGGAACAAATAAATCAGTGTACCTGCAGAGAGAGCTCCTCATCACATTCCGATGTGAAGTTAAACAGAGCTCTGCCTCTTCCACCGGCAGCAGCTTCATTCTGTTGACTGTTAGATGACTGGGAACCTGCTGAGGAGAACATCCAGTACTGGTCAATGACAAATCACAATGGTTGTCGCTAAACAGTGTTAAAGCTGAAACTGGGTAGATAACTGACAATTGATTCTGCAGCTATTTCAACAATCTTTCAAGTCACTGTTCACACAAACTAAGAACAATATTTACCCTCAAATCCTCAGTTGTGAGTAGTTTTCTTTGCAGGATGAAATAGTAAACTGAATATCTATGAGTTACAGACTGTTAATCAAACACAATAAGTAATTTAAGATTTCTATTTGAGCTCTGGTTAATTTCATTGGCCAGTTTTCATCATTTTGTGTCTTGATTAATCAAATAACCAGCAGACTCATCAATAAAGACTAAAGTAATTAGTTGCAGCCACAGCACCAGTCATGTTGTTTGTCACAATTAAAGAACAATAAACATTTGATCATAGATGAAAAAATGTGACTGTAGTTCACCAAAGCACCAACAAAACATTTAACACCACTTTCTAACCGCATGGCTGCTCTGTAACACACTCACTGATGCCCCTGCAGCCAACAACACAATAACAGCGACAAAGCACCACTGTGAGAGCTTCATACCTGTGCTGCTCTCAACAAAAGCCGTAGGGAACATGCCCTCTCTGCCGCTGAGCCGGCCACAGCTCCACTCAGCATTAATGTGCTGGGTGAGCAGGATGCAGTCGCCCTGCTGAAAGGAAAGCTCCTCCTCCGAACCCCCCCCGTAGTCGTACAGAGCCACCACCCAGTCCACGCTGGACTGAGAGGCCTGCAAAGCAAAATGAAACACAAGAAGAGAGCTGAATTTCTGTTTGTTTAATTGACTTATCTTAAACCAACATCTTCTCTATACTGATGTCAATGCATTTATTTAGGAACTGGTTACCTGAGCAGGTTTGGCCAACTCAGTGTTTGCACCTGGAGAGGCCACCATGCCTGTGGAGAGGAAATAGGTCAAGGTTATTAAAAATATAAAAGCATGCTGTTTTATCATTAGTGTTGCATGCAACGTCTATGTAGCAGCTTCCATGGAGGATGCAGAGGTCAAGGGCCAAGCTGGCCTAAAACAGATAGTTGTAGGGAAACAGAAACCAAGTTGTGAGGTGTTTACTTTAGATAGTAGTGTTGACTTTATAATCACTCGTGGATTCCTAGAAAACATTACATCGAAACTGTATTTCTGAACTCCAGGCCTCAGGTTCACTGTTGAGTGGAGAGACCTTCAGTAAAAAGCTTTCTAATGAAAGAGAAACAGATTCCTGACGTGCCACTGAGGGAAATCTGAACACAAAGGAACAAGATGGAGAGAGGCTCTTCACTCAGAGACACTGCCACTCTTTTGTTTCAGAGATTAAGACGTTAACATGTTAACACAAACTCAATTACCAGTCAGCTCTATTGCTCGGATACAAAAAGAAGTACAGTGACTCTCTTGCTTAAATTCTGCAACAAATCCGTCATGTTTTGATTCAGAACTGATGAAAACTATTGAAGACATAAATGTTGAATCACAACTGAATTGAATAGTTTCTTTCTCGGTCACATCCCGTCCCTCCACTAAGTGTGACAGAAATCTGTAAATTTGTGTGTATTCCTGACAAAGAATCAAATGAATAGGGGATGAAACACAACCTCCTTGGCGGAGTTGATCAATTGACTTAGTTCTGGAGCTTTCGTGTCATCCTACCGGGCAGGGGGACACTCCTGGGCCCTGTCTGCTGCCGACTGGGAGGTGGAGGCAGATCTTCAACCACCTCCACGAAGTTAAGAGGGAAGATCCCAGTGTAGACGCCGTTCTGTCCCCGAGCCCAGTCGTCTCCGACGTACTCCTTCAGCTGGATCACATCCCCCTCGGAGAAGGACAGCTCGTCACTGTGCTCCCCCTCGAAGTCGAACCTCGCCACGCAGCGTGGACCACTTCACAGGATGCAAACACACTTCAGGTGAGGTGAGGCTGTAAAGACCCGTCCAAAGATTATAGTTTGTCTAAAAGTTTTACCTGGCTGTTGCAGGTGGAGGCCTCGGTTTCCTTTCAGGGAGGGTTTTTGGTGAATTTGACTGTAAAGAGAGTTGAAATGTATTGATTATTTCAAGGAATCCTTATTCATCACGTATATTTATAAATAAATCAGCCTTATTTCAATAGTTCAAACTTACCAAGACTTTGACATAATTGACAGGAAAGAAACCAGAGGATCCCCGACAGGTTCCTCTGTACCACTCGCTGTCCACCGGCTCCACCATGGTCACAACATCTCCTTCTCTCAGGGCCAGCTCTCCTGGACCCTCTGTGAAGACAATACACATCAGTTATCTAATGGCGTCACACAAATACCCAAACCTACACAAAAACATCCACATCATTGTTTTCAGTATCTATGTTTTCAGACATGAACAGGCTCGAAAAAGGATTATTGTGCTTTCAGTCTTTATGGAAACAAAGTCACACAAGTGTCAAATGTATTTTAACCTTTTTTTACAACATCAAATAACAAATTGAAACTAAACTTATCAGAAACATGAACACAACTAACTAAAAGGGAAGACACCATCTTTGAGAAAAACTGATACGAAGTGTACTTTGTTTGGTTTTGTCCAGGAGACAGGGTTTATAACCTATACTGCAACCAGCCACCAGGGGGCGATTAATATGATTTGGCTTAACTATTTATACATCTTTATATACAGTCTATGGCTCAGTTATATAAATATTCCATTGTTGTATATGTATATGTCCAATGTATATATAATTACAGGTTTTTATATGTGTTAAAAAAAAGAATATTATAAAAGCTCCCAGATGATTAAACTGGAAAGTGGAATTTCTAAGTAAAAGCCACCATATGTTAACAGGACCTTACCATGAAGCCCAAACAGAGGATGGATTTTCAAGATAAAAGCCCCCAGATGGTTATAGGACATTACCAGAATCCCAAATACACAATGGATTTAGTGTTATTTCACAATCAGAATAAACGGATGTATCACCTGGGGTGAAGTCATGGATGACCTGCACCTTTAGCCCATAACCGTCTCCACCTGCAGCGCTTGTTGCGGAGCTCTGTTAAGAGACAATAAGGATGTAAAAGTGAGGCTCAAGTATCAGGAACATGTTTTCTTTACTCATGACTGAAGGATAAGTTACCTGTGGTGGGGACACGTCTGCAGTAAGAGGAGTTATAACCGTCATGCGAGACCTGGGGACTTGTCCTCGGATGTCTCCGACCTGGCACTCGAAAGTATTATGGTCAATCTCCGCCAGCAGGAGAAGAACTTCATTTTTCTATTGACAAAGAGGAAAACAAAGATTAGATTAGATTACAGACAATCCAGAAAGTAGAGCATTAAATTTAATCCACTTTTAATGTGAAAGTCGGGGAATCTAGTTTGGTCACCTGAAGTGACAGCTCCCCTGTGTTGCTGCCATTGTAGTCATTGGCTGCAATTCCATGTGGAAGCTCAAGCTGGTGAGAGAAAGCAAAAAGAAAATGGAACATGAGCTCATGGTGGTGTAGGTGAAACAGTATGGCAGCACAGAGCCGTGCAGTGGGATCTGTCTCACCGTGTATTTGTTGTAGAGACGGTGGCCCGGCTTGGGCCTCGGAGGTAAGACGGGTCTTTTCCCTCGGGGCTTCTTAGCCTGTGGTTTAGGAGAAACGTCCCATGGTACTGACTGGGATCGACCCGCGGCCTGGAGGCTGGGTGGGGGAGGTCTTCCCGGGCCTGCTTTGGCTGGAGGTGGGCGAGGTGGGAGTTTTTTGATGGTGCTGGCTCTCCTAAGGTGCAACAACAACATCATCGAGGTGAGAGGTGTAAACATCTTTATCCAGTGAAACTAACATTTCAAACCCTGGAGGATTTACTCCTCTCACTCACCGAGGTGGTAGCGATGGCTCTGGTCCAAATTGGGAAAAGTCCTGCAGAAGATTGAGGATTTTCTTTATTAGCACTAAAACAGACTCATTGAGCGGTTTACAGTGGTGGAAACCAGAGTAACCACGTAACCACACAAAGCATTCGGACACAGCTGAAGAGACGACAGGAGTTTGTTTGTGGAAAGCTGAGGAAATAAAGCAGGGAAACTTTCTCCACTAGAAATGTATTGTCATTGTATTGCACCACAGATTGTAAATAAAGATGGACAATGAATCTCTTCTAGCTCCTACTTTCCAGATATAAAGCCCAATTATCCCAGATTCAAACTCTTGCGCCAAGGTCCCCCCGATACACATGCTCGACCAATTGCAAGTCAGTCTCAGCTGTCAACCATCACATTTCCCCCCGTTTTCATAACATTAAATAAGAACTTCGACTTGTATGTTGACTTTTTGGTTTGGCCCATGTCCCATCCACTAACAATGGAGG
Source organism: Pleuronectes platessa (assembly GCF_947347685.1). NCBI lineage: Eukaryota > Metazoa > Chordata > Actinopteri > Pleuronectiformes > Pleuronectidae > Pleuronectes > Pleuronectes platessa. The sequence continues at coordinate 8,512,448 of NC_070628.1, read as the reverse complement.
AGGTGATATGTGTGAACTATAATGTGGACAGCCACCAGGGGGCAATGAGACCCTTTGGCTTCAATTTCTGGGAGGTGTTGTATCATCCATCTCAACATACCGTCTGTGAATTGTACAAAATACATCTGAGGGAAAGTGCTCCTTTTAAAAGAAAACTAATGAAACAAAGCATATTTTTGCTTAAATGCATGTAAGGTCAATTAGTGTTTGTGAGTGAGTTTCATGTTTGATAGCTCCTGGAGGTCTTACCTGTGAAGGGAGGACGGGTGTGGAGATCTGCCTGTTGATGACTGAGGAGCGCATGGAGCCCACAGGCTTCTGAACAGGCAGAGGAGGAGCACTGTCCTGAAAAGTATCTGAGACTGAGAAGAGACATGTCTTTACTATAATGTTCTGAAAACACCGGCTCCATTACCAACACAGGTGTAATGTCAGTAACTCACAAACAGACCACGTGTCATGTGATGTGTTGTGGACTCACATGAGGCCGTTTTGCTGGGGACCCGGATGGTGGTTGGTCTCCTCGTGATACTCTGTCTGGGGAAGGAGACTCCGTTACTGTCCACACTGCGCTGAGGCTCCGCTGGGACGTGATCTGAGGGGAAAGACACTTGACTTCACTGCTGAGTATTTACAGCAAACAGTAAATACAAGCCCTGCAGCACAGGTTAGTGCTCTGTTATCTGAACGAGTATTTCTACTTGATACTCTTTGTAGTTTTTTCTTACACTCGCTCACGTTGATAATTTGGAAACATCTCTGATGATTTCACAATTAGCAGTGCGTTCCTATAGTTGCATGTGTTGTGAGTTTTTGCAGTGCATGTGTTGTTTTCTTATTTTGCAGTGTGATGATGTCTCTCAGCCACAGTAGCATATAGGGCTAGGGTTATACGACTCTGGGAATGAATGGTTGTATGTCTCTGTATATCGGTTCTATGAGACGCTGACACACTGTCCAGGATGTACCACTTTATCTCGACTAGTGTCAGCTGGGATTGGTTCAAACCTCTTGTGACCCTTAAAGGATAAGCAGGAGATGTTTATTCTGATTGAGGCACATCCGTTTGTCACATTGTTTTAAAAGGGGCTTTATATAGAAAGAGTTGTCAAACTAAACTTATCTGCTGTAATCTGAAAATATTAATTCGATTTTATTCTACACAACCTACTTACTTGATGGCGGGTTCACATACTGGTTCTCAGTGGACATGGAGGTGGAGTTGTGGTTGTTGAAGTTCAGGTTTGGTTTGAGAGGCTCTTTGAAGGGCTTCACTGGAGGTGCAGGAGGAATCGGTGAAATCTCCCCTTCATCGTCGATGCTGTCGGTTCTGGTCAGTAACGGAGGACGGGACCTGCCTGGGACGGGCCCCTTCCTGTGTAAAGTCTCGAGCTCTTCTTTTATCGCCATCCCCACTGGTTTCTTAGGGGGCTGAGGTCTCGGGTCCGGTGCCTGGATCTGGGCTGATTGTACGGACAAGACGTTCTGGTAGACATCATCCGCGCTGAACTGAGGTTTGAGCGCCGCAGAGGGTTTGGCAGCAACTGCAGGTTTGCTGAAGGACTTCCTGGTTCGAGGCTCTGGTTTGACTGGTTCTGCCACATTTCCCTCCTCCGTCTGGCTCTCGAAGGCCTGGATCCTGGCGCGGATGTTACGTTGACTCATGCTGGCGCTCATCTCGCCAACAGCATCTTCACCCGCAGAGGCCTCGTCTGATTGGTTCTCCTCACCAAAGGCCTCTAATAGCTCCTGTAGATATTTATTTGAAGATAAGTCCTCGGGATCAGAGGGAACGGCGTCACTGTCTTCACTGAGTTTGATCAAAGACTGAACCTCGACCTCCTCTGGAATCACCGGCTTTCTGGATTTTCTACGAGGAAGCGGAACTGGGCATTGACGAGGTTCGGAGTTTGAAGAGGAGGAAGTAGTTTCGGCGGGAAAGTCCCAGTGTACAGTCACAGATCTGGTGTGAGGGGGATCTGCTTGGTTGGGTTGTTGTACGTCAGATTTAGATCCACTTTGATCCTCAGTGTTGGTGGATGTGGTCTTTGTTCCCACAGTTTCAGAGGGCAGCCCTCTGTCCGCTAGCTTCAGCCGCGACGGCCTCGGGGGCTTCTTTGGTTTTTCACCTGGAAAGAAAAGTGAACAAACATCTTGAGAAACCGACTGACACTTGAAGCTTCTCGCCACCAGTAGGGATTCCTGTGTGTCTCACCGGCAGATCTGTTCTCAGCCGACTGTGGAGCCGCACTGGTTTGTGGGACGGGGGCGGCGGCGTCCTCCCTCTCAGGGTCGGTCTGTGTGGCGCTTGTAATGGTCCAGCGGGGGGCTGCTGTGGGCCTGACCACGTGATCCTCCTGGGTCTTCTCCTGGATCACCTGGTCATAGGATGGTGGAGGCTGAATCATGAAAGACACACACATACGCACGCACAAGCACACACACGCTCTAGTTAATACTTAATACCATTAAAGGAGGTAAACTGAGGAGATGACCTCCTCAGTTTACTTTGACTAGTTACCTATACTATAATTTTCAAGTTGTGGCAATTGATGCTTACACTATAAGGTAATTCTGTGCTTGGTTTGTATATATATTATTTCATAAGAACTGTTTGGTTCTTTTTGGCAGTTTCGGTTCTGACCCGGCCCTTTGCTGCATGTCTGCCCCACTTTTCTCTCCACATTTCAAACTTACTCTGTCCTGTCATTAGAGGCTGAAATCAAAATGAAAAACTATTCTCGGACAAACCAGAGCCACAGCAAATACACACCAAGAGAAGCCTCCACAAACAGGTTTATATCAAAGAACAAAACATTGTTCCTATATGAAAATCACACTTGTGGATTCAAAGTCTGTACCTGGGAGACGATCTGGACGTCTGCCGACCAGCCTGACTGAGGAGAGGGAGGAGGGAAAACCACAGAGGATCCTGCTGGGAACCAGTTGTTACTGATCAGAGGTTCGGCTGAGACGATGGTGATCTCTGGTCGCCTGAAAGCCAAACAAGAAAGAACCATCAGGGCCTGAAACACGACCGACATACATCTACACATCCACATTGAATACCTGGTATTTCTGCCACATCCAACACACTAGATATTACTTCAGAGGGCATGAGTGAGAATAAGTAAACATGAGCAGACATTCCATTGAGGGAAACTGTTTAAATTACCTTCTGTCTCTGGCCTGGTCGCTCTGAGAGGTTGTTCTTGCTGAAGAAAGGGAAATAAAAGGTGAAATAAACCTGTGTTATAGTTTGATTTACATCTGCATATATCACGTTATTAAGCTTTTCTACTCTTCTGATTGGAGCTATGTAGATCTCACTTTCAACAACCCATGATACCATTGTTAAGTTACTGGAGGAAATCTTTAGCTCAAATTGTACAAAATAACCAAATAAAAATGCTACATTAGTAAATACTTCAAATACATCTTTTAAACAAAGACTTCCAACAACAAACTTACTTCGTTTGATTGCAGCTCGTATGGAAGACAGAGGACCTTGACTGAAAAACACAGGAGAACCATTCATCAGTGTGGTGTGGGACACGTACAGACCAGAGAGGGTTCATACCTGTGTGGTGACTCAGTTAACAGAAAGAGACTCGCCCCTGGTCAGTACTGTTCAGAAGACTCTATACAAGCACTGCATATACCATTGAAGTCGATTTATGCAAAGATTTAAGATTTAAATAACATCTTAACTAAAAGGTGAGATAAAGGAAACTGGATAGGAAAAGGTAAGTGCTAGTAAAAATGTAATAAAAAAAAAAAAATTGATTGAAAAATGGCAGACACTACTTTTATATTTGAATTTTTAATCAATTTGATGAAGTTATTTATGCTATATGCACATTTTTGTATTCATTATAATTGCTTAAGGGGTAAATATACACTGAACTATAGAAGAGGAACATGTGATTAAAAGCAGATAAGAACAAGAGAAGAAACATGAACATTATATAAATAAAATATATAAAAATATGAAGATTCACTTAAACATTTTAAATTCAAATCATCTCCAGACAGAAACTAACCACTTCTCGTCTTTCTTGTCCTCGGGCTGTTTTTCCTCACAGAAGATGTCGACGTATTATTTTCTAATCCTTTAATATCATTACTTCACGCAGCACTGTCATCATGTTACGATTCCCCTTCTTTTCTCTCTCTCTCTTTTTAAAAAGACCTGAGGTGTTTTCTCTGATCAGTGTCGTCCGTGACTCCACCAACGTAAACAGGAGCAGGCTCGTCGTTACCCTGCTCATTAAGAACTGTAAGGCTGTGGCAGGGTGACATGAACTATCAGGGGAAAGAGAAGCGATCCTCTCTCTCCTCCTGGTTCCACGTGAGAAGCTGGAAACACACGGATCTTAAGGCGGAACACAAGCTGCGTATTATTCTCTATCTCTCTCACTAATAATAATAATAATAATATTAATTATTATAAACGTTATTGATGAAGCACCTTCCGTTGACCTATTTCCAACTCTTTCAATATCAAAAATAAGCTTTCTTTCATTTAAAGTGCTATATATATAAATCCATGCAATTTATCGCCATTAAACAAACATGTATAGTGCCTTTGATGCTTTTGAGGGTAAACATGACCAGACAAGGAGATCAAATTAGAATAAAGCAATGGAACATGAGCTGAGAGTCTCAGCCTGAGACCAGACATAGAACATTAAAAGATAGAAACATATATATCAAATAGGAGTGCAAGGTCATTTAAGGCTGTGAAAGTGAGCAATAACATTTTTAAATCAATAGGAATTTCCGGGACGGTTGTAGGGGGGATGTTTTGAGATGTCTATCAGTCTGCTGGATGTTATTTGACATTTCAGAAAGATAAGCACCGACAAACTGGTGGAATTAGTAAACAAATCAATTCTCCTGTTGACATCCACTCTGTCTGTCAGTCAGTCAGGTTTGATCAGCTCATTGTTTGGTCCCTTCACAACCTCATCATCAGCAGATCTGAATGTTAAAGAGACAGTGAGTCTAATCCCAGCACCACACACACAGAGGCTGGAGCTACTGGAGCTACTGGAGCTACTGGAGCTAATATATAAACCCACAGGTCAAGGAGAACTAACTCACCTGCAGTGTAAAAGCTCTGGTTTGGTTCTTTCAGGACGATCTGGAGGAGGAAACAGTTTCATAAGTGATGAGCAGCAGAAAACACATCAATAACATATGGAGGCTAGTGTTCAATGATTTGCTTCATCAGCCACAATGAATATAAACACACATTAACAGTTAAGATTCATAGTTAGAACTCACAGTGTGTGAGTAAATCATTAACTTTATTATGTGGAGACAACAGAAGACATGTTGTCTGGTCTTGTGTAGACAAAGGGACGTTTGTCATTGTGAAACTTTATTTTATGCCACATGTTGTATTGGCCGACTCGAATATCTTTGGAGCAGGAAAAAAAACATGGTTTATTGTTTCCTGACTCTGCTCAGACACTTTGAAGTTTAATTTATATAAAGATTAAAGCACTAACTTTCTGAAGGTGAGTTAATATCACCACTTTAACATGCCACAAAGTGTTTATTCAATTTATGATACCAATAATCTGATAAATGAGACGACAAGGGGGCTATATCAATTATATGAGGACAGTATTAAATATAGAAAAGAGAGAGTATAAATAAGAATAAAAACAGATCTACTAAATACAATAACAGTAGAACTATTATCTATACAAGGTTATTTTTTTTTTACTGTTGACGTACACTACACACTTCACTTCACTACACTACACAGAATCAGGACTTTAATGTGAGCCTGAATAACTTTTGACACTGTGGCCACAAGGAGCAACTACACTGCAAAGAAGTGAGAGTAACACAGAACAGACATGAAGTCAGCAAACTGAAGCAGATATTCAGTTATATAAACTTTTATAAACAGCTAACATTAGCCATCGTAAGCTACTGGTCAGACCAGAACAAGACTGTGGAGAGGGTTTGGATTTAAATGACTTCATTTTGACTTATATATATACATCTAGTCTGACTAGATTAGGACAGTGTGAACTAGAAACACCTCACCCCGACCAGCCGGATCAACGATTAAATCTTGATGAACCAGTTGTCTTTACTGTAAATGAACCAGTTAATGAAGGTGCAGGTCACAAATCATCAACGGCTCCAGAGCTGCGACGCATTTCAAAGCATTGTCACTGAAACCTTGTGCCGTCAAAACACCCGTTTGATATCTTCTGATTCCTTATCAGCTGTAAGATAAACAGATGGATACACAGACTACAGCAGCTGACTAGGACCCAAGAAACTAAACAATAACACAATCTAACAGAACTGGACGTTGTTATACAAATCTGAACTTTAAAATTCAGAAAGCAAATATGTGCCAGTCACTCTTTCACTTCATCCCTTAATCAAACAACAGGTTCATTAGTTAGCAGCTGGGCTAAGGAACAATATCAGTAAAACAAACAGTGTAATCTATCAAGAGGCAGTTTCCTTATTAAAGAGTGAAACCTGTAGAGACACTGGAGAGGCTGTGGGTGGAATCAGCTCAGGTTGCTGTTGTCGCCTCTGGCCTGAAACCAGCAGCTCGTCTGCAGCCACATCCACCTGTCACACCTGTTACTTATCATGGGCCTCACTCCCACTCACTCAGTTTTCACTTTGGAAAAACATGCGAGAGAGCAGCGTCTCTGCTTTCAATCAACGAGGAAAGACACAGATTCAATCTGGAGTTTGAAATGAAGTCACTTCCTTGAGGCCGTGTGGAGCGAGAGCCTGGAGGTGGATGAACCAGAACCCTGAACACAACTTTCCTCACATAACAAAACCCTTACCTGTTGTGATGAGTTAAATAGAAAATCTGTCGGTACATTTCCAGTAAGATCCTCTCTCCCAGTTCAGCGACTGACTGACTGAGTGGGTGTGTGTGTTTCAAAGAACCTGACGCGGAGGCCGTCACACACCCACAGACAACACACAGGAGAGGGAGGGCCCTGGGATATCTCACCTCTCCTGTGTTTACGCGGCCACTCTCAATAACCTGGAATGTGACTATTCAGGAAGTGCTGGTGTTACTAAAAGACACCGTCACTGTCATTTGCCTACAGAGGGAGAGGTCATGGTTATGTTCAGGTGAATCTGTGACACTCATGACCGTGAAAAGAACATTTCCTTAGGATTAGTATGTCCCTTTCTACAAGCAGAAGTTTAATATTTTTAGAGGAGCTTAAAACTGGAGAGGGATTATGAATGTAAAGGGCAGGCTGTGAAATAATTTGTTCTCCATAAATACCATCTTCATTCACAGGAGCTGGTAGAAAAGGGAGAGATGGCCTTGACAATCAAATGATATAAGAACATTGACTGAGATATGTGATTCAATTAAAGGACAAGGTGTAACCCTTCCAACAAAATGTTTGGGAAGAGTCAGAAAGACCAAAGCAAACTGTGGAAGTAAGTTAAAACCAGAAATAGAGAAAATGTTGTATTACTTATATTAATGTGATCTCCTTAATGTGTATTTAAAAATTATTCCCTGGGAAATTGAAGATGTCCAGAAATGCCACGATGTTAAAGAAAGTGATAAAAAAAAGATTTGTCTGGAGCCACGCCAAACTTTTATGGATTATTTTTGGCCCGTGTCCCATCAGTCTACCACGCTTTGTGGAAATCTGTTCAGTCGGTTCTGTGTAATCCTGCCGACAAACACACACACACGCACACACACACACACATACATACACACACACAAAACACACACACATAAACAAACAAACTTACGAGCAGGGGTGAAAAAAATTGAAGGAACTCACACAGAAGGAATCTAGAAAGAACTCACACAGATTTAGACTCTTTATAACTGATAAGATTCCTTATCGCTCACACATTGAAAACCAGTGGACGATACACTAAAGTGGGAGGCGGCCTCTTTCTGACAGTTTCAGGGGAGATTCAGTGAATTGAAGTTTTAAAACATTAAATCAGAACGAAATCAGGAAGAACGTCCTAAATGTGAGTGATCGTCGGTTAAAGAGATTTGAGAAAGTTTTGAGAATCATTTCAGTTTTTAGCCAAATAGTCAACTTTGAGAGCTCTCACTTTTTCCTCCTAATTAAACATGTGACCCCGGCCCTGACCTGTGACCTGGCGAGCCCCCTCGCACTGTTTTGAATCCTAATCCAAATCAGTGAGTATCTCCTGGTATTCGTGGGCCGTGGACACTTGGGACCACCCTGTCAACACAGGAGGAAGCTGCTGAAGTCAGCAGGACAGATTCCCCCTCACAGCCGTGCTGTCACTTGAACACATGCTGACATTACTCAGCACAACAGCAGCCGTCGGTGCAGAGCAGCTGGTGAAACGGCAACAAAGGGAAAGCAAGAAAAACAGTCCCAGCCTCTGTGTGTCACGTTACAGCAGAAACTCAGAGCGGTGAAGCAGCAGATCCAGAGTCAGATACAGAGTGTAACTTTAGTCCATTACCAACAGGTTTGTGCAGGTTTGAGGACGAAACTGTTGATATTGAACGTGTCGTATTTATTTATCATGATGTCTGGAACATGCTGAGATAAATGATGCTCAGATCAAGGCCCAAAGTCAATTGCAAAGCATCACATGTTAAAATCCAGAAAGGACTTTGTTGTCAACAGAGGGTCTGGACAAAACTGACCTGTCCTCACTTTAAAGTAAAACAGGACAGAGTGATTCTGACATATTAGGGTGTCAGCAGCCAACATGGAGGTTGAGTCAGAGAAGGTTAGAAGGTGACAGAGCCGACGGGTGAATCACAGTGGAAACTCACTGAATTATGACCAATGCAGTGATGGGATGTGTTTATAATGATGAAAAACCGCAAACACCAGCTTGTTCACATTGAGACTGACAGACGTGCCCGTCCGGCAGCAGGTGGGGTCGGGGTGGGGTATTTTTAGGATGGAGCTGGGACAGTGGATGGAGATATTTGGGCACAGGGCAGTTAGAGATGTAAAGTACTTTCACACAAGGTGTTTCTAAGAAAAACCAGGAGCAAAGAAAGCTGTTGTGAAGCTTCATTTCTCTCTCTGAGATCTGAGACAGCTTGTATTCTCCCATATCCGGCTGGTGGCTGCTAACAAAACCTATTGTTTGTTTAGTAAATCATGTAAGTCAGTAGTGAAAGGAAGGAGAGAGCTGTTTCCTCTTCAGCCTCAAACGACACGTGGCACCGTGACGTGTAGAGTTTTAATTAAAAGTCGTGCAGTCAAACTGGTTCTCAGATTCTCAGGTGTGTGAAGACATGGAACAGAGACGACACCCAAGGTCGGTATTAACGATGGAACACAGTTGATATAATTACAAGGTGTCAACTGTAAACTGCTCATTGTGTATCATTGACAGAAGGTGTGTCGGTTTGTGTTTGATTCCCTGGGTATGAATGAAACCATAAATCAAACGGAATGAAACCAAAAAACGCTGTTCTATCTTGTTTCATGTGTAAAATGACAAAAGACAAACGCTGGGCTCCAGAGTCACTTACAGTGTGGAGATGAAAAGATACCAGTTAGCTTTATATATATATATATATACATATATATCTTGAAGCTAGTGTCTGGCTGTAAGACATAAAGTCTAACAGGTGTGTGTCTGATAAGAAATAAAGGAGGATCAGAGGTTCAAAGTTCAAATGCACATGTGTCTCAGAGTTCATTCAGTTCATTGTCTTCATTAACAGGCAGTTTGTCCCAAACAAGCCAACGGAGGTGTTCTTATTCATCTATTTTTTTAAGACTATAAGAGCTTTAATATAATATGAAGGTATTTGTCTATGTGAACAGATCAATTTAATGTTTTAAAGTCCATAGATTAACTGAGCAGGCCAATCTCTTAGCTCCAGGTATCCATTTCTTCTCACAGTAAAAATGTAATTGAGTCATTAAAGGAAGTGTTTTAGTTCCCTACCTGCAAATCATATATGTTTATCTTTTTATAATATCTAATATATCATGTTAAACAGTTGTGTACTTCATGTTTCAAGCCGATGTGGCAGATTTCCCTTGGTTTCATTTCTTCAATCTGACACTTCAAGTTGTTCATGGCATTTTTTTTAACTTTGTTAGGCCACTTTATTCCTCTGTTCCACTTTATTCCTGTGTTCTAAACCATTAGACGTACAAAGACCTCTATGAGGTTACAACTTAAATCACACAACTTTGACCATAGAGTATAAAACAGGTTGTATTATAACTGTGCTGGATTCAACAGGTTTTAAAGACTCTGCTAATAGATTCTCACACACTACAGAAATGAATAGAAACACTGGAGGTCTGACACAGTAGTGAAATTAACCCAGTGGGCTGACCAATCACAACTCTCTACTTTAACAACAGAGAATAAGCCGGGGCCACATGATAAACCGTTATTTGTTCACGCTCACACACACACACACATACAGACACACACAGAGACACACACACACACACAGACAGACTGACAGACACACACACACACACACACAGACACACACACACACACACACACACACACACACACACACACACACACACACACACACACACACACACACAATCTCTACCTGATGTCTGGCCTCTGTCCCGCACTTCTCTGCGCTGCGCCTCGTTCTCATCTTCACGCAAAACTTCATCCATCGCGATTTAACACAATGTTGAGATAAAAAAAAACAACATTAAACCGACGATAAGAGTTTCAGGAGTTTAGCAGCAGCCGGTCTCTCTTCCATTCGTCCACACGGTCGATACCAGCGGCCGCTGTCCACTGAGCACTGGGAGTTTCAGTACGTCCTGCCCACAGCAGCACCGTCCCCTGTCTGCCCTGCACTGGGTGGGTGGTGCCACTCACACACACACACACACACACAGACACTCACACACAAACACACACAGGCACACACAAACACAAACACATACACGTACACGTACACACACCACCATAGACAAGTTTTTTTTAAGTTTCTCAACATTTTGTTCATTAGTTTGGGTTTGTTATTGAGGTTTTAGTGCTTTAGAAAAACTTAAAGTTGCCAATCGATTGACATTATTATATTTATCAATATATTATCATTATATTGATTTACAAGTTGGACATTAAGAATTGAAGGAAAACAAATGGGACAACTATAAACAATGTGAAGATCACACTAGAGCAAACATGTAAGAATCTAAATGTATAAAACATGTGTGGTTTAAATCACTATATTTACAGTAATTTTTTTAGATTTGTTTTGACAACTATTGTTTTTTCTTCGTGTTGAAGTTGTTAAGATATTTATATTTCCTCTTAATTGTATTTTTCCATCATGAAATTCTAAATGCAGCTTAAAACCTCAATGACAGGAAATACTTTCAGGAGGAGATATGATTTGCTCTAACTGTCAAATATTAAAATACAATCATAAAACAAACTAATCAGCCAGTAAAATACACGATAAGAATAAACTTTGATCAACTTCCACGTTTGTGATGGAGTCAAGGCTGTGGGAAGTTGCAGTTTGTCTTTCTTTCCACTAGATGTCGTCACAGATCTGGGCATATTCATATGCTTTGTTGTACCAAGTTAGAAGTAATAAATATATAAATATATGTATATCAAAGTATTATATACTGAACTAAGACTTGTATGAAGAAAACTGAATAATCATCATACATTAATATGGGTTTTTATTAATTTATTTCAGATAAGTTTGATTCTAACTTCAATGTTCAAACTGTGACTTGGAAAAAACCTAACATCCTTCAATCCAGTATAAATGCTGGTTCTTGTTGAAACATAATTTCATGCTGGAAACCACAGAGATGATCTCAGATGGGACGTGAGCAGTGGAACTGGGAGGATTGAGGCCCAGAAAGGTTCAACTGAAGTGGTGGAAAGTTACCATTTTTAAATACTTAATATACACTGTAGCTTTAAAATATGAAGCAAAGTTTAGGAAGAAAGTCTCTTCATTTCTGTATTATCTGTCAAATCATGTGTACGTGTGTCTCAGTCCAAACAGATCACATAGAGATCTTTGTCAAATACTTGCTTTATTATATCTCATGTCTTCTCTTATAAGTTTTTGGATCAAATGAGCATATACCATGAATATAACGTCTATTATTCTTTATCCTACAAATGTTGACATATCCCAAAACCACATGATTGACTCAGTAAAACACAAACCTAATCCAATTTGTTATTATTGACCCTGAATTACTATAATAAACCAGTTAAGGCGGTGGTCTAGTGGCAGAAACTTGGACTATGTGCAGAGAAGGTCTCTGGTTCGTCTCTGGTTCGACTCCACGGAGAGACAACAAAAGACGAACCTGGATTGATCTGTCCAAAAATCCAAGAGTCTCCCTACCCTGTCTAGTGCCCCTGAGCAAGGCACCTTACTCCCCCAACATCTGCTCCCCGAGCGCCTGTACGCGGCTGCTCACTGCTCTGTGTGTACTGCACAAGATGGGTCAAAAGCAGAGATTAAATTTCCCTACCTGCATGAGTGTGCCTTTGCATGACTGTGCATGTGTTTGGGATGAATAAATGCATCTTAATCTTAATCTTAATCTTAAAACACATTCACAGTGATTCACGCTGTGTCTCTTGCAGTTTTGTGCAAGTTCACGACTCTCATGAACAAGTTCAAAGTTCAGTTCATACAAGTAAACATGAATAATTCACGTTCATAGTTCACCATTTAAATTCTGAACTAGTTCATATTTCAGTTCATTTCATAGTTTTAAGGTGGACAGTGAGAATGAAAGACTTAACTTGTTAAAGAAAACCTTATCCATCACTACACCTTGCCTTTACTGTCGTGAATGTTTATCAGACAGTGTGTAAAAATCCCTCAGATGATAATAAGGTGCATCGCATCTCGGATGTAGTTGCTGAGTCTGCGTCTCTGCTTTCTCTTGCCATCTGTATATGAGACCGAGAGCTGTTGTGCTGCAGGTATGGCCTGCCCCTTTAAGGAAAGTTTGTAGTGTGTGACGTAGTGGATATTGTGGGAAAATACGCTAAAAGTGTGTTTATAAGGAGAAGTGACGGAGCACCTAGAGGTGATGCGAGTGTTGCTCCTGCTGTATATCCGAGAAATAAAGTGACCTCATTCCAAGTAAAGAAACATCTCCTCCTCCTCCTTCTTCACGGAGCGGTCCGGACGGCTGGTTACCGGCCAGACAGCGAGCCAAGATAACCAGTGACAGGGGCGGCTCCTGGTACAGGCGACATAGGAAAATGTGCCTCCTGCACATTCTGCGCAGAAGCCCATTGCGCACATTCTGCGCAGAAGGCCAATGCGCACATTCTGCGCAGAAGCCCATTGCGCACATTCTGCGCAGAAGGCCAATACGCACATTCTGCGCAGAAGCCCAGTGCGCAGGAATTGCGTGCGCAGCTTTTTTTTTTTTAATTAAAATTTTTCCTGTTTTTATATTTAATTTATTTTAAATTAACATAGTGTAAGATATTTTGCAAATAATAAGAGAAGTCCTTCCAATTTAAAGTGTAACATATTACCAGCTTGAAAATGGGAAAGAGTGGGATTCAAACCCTGGTTGCTGTTGCCAGAGACCAAACTCCTTACCAACTAGGCCACTTGAGCTGATGGTTTACATCTGGAACTAAGCACATTAAGTCGACGAATAAATTGTCGTGTGTGTGTCGGTGTCATTTTATGCTGCTTTTGATAAACACTTCAGAGAAAATATGTTCTACTTTACTGCATATATCTGACAGCCTTACTTAAAAGTTAAGTGTGTGGGGGGGGGGGGGGGGGGGGGGGGGATATTTTTTGAGAGAAGATTCCAGATTCATTCACTATACGGCTTAATAGAGCCGTATAGTCTCTGATCCATGAAGCTTCCTTCTACCAAGTTGTATGGTACGGAGCCGAGACACTGGCCAGAGAAGAAAACACTTGGAATACGTTGCTTGTTTGGTCTGCATATGTGTGCCATGGGTGATGGGTAACGTAGTGATAAGTCTAGTTAGTTGGTTTCGGTTAGGCTGAATCGCGGACATTTTACGGGCACTGAGCAACGACATGGTGAAAGCATTCGATTTAGACAGCGTCTCTCCTGAGGAGAAAGTATTGACATGAGAACCCTCCTCCTGTGGATGTGGCCTGGAGCAGCGGCTCAGTGGGAGGAGCTTCAGATGAGGATCAGTGGCTTCACCTTCATGTGTGTGTGTGTGTGTGTGTGTGCGCGCGCTCCAGGTTAAGTAGCTTCAGATATAACTCCTCCGTGTACTGTAACCAAAGTGGGGACATTGTGGAGCTGTGAACAGGATCGACCCGCTTCTGTAATCTGTTCGAGGACATACTGAGTGTGTGTTTGTGTGTGTGTGTGTGTGTTTGGAATCTGCGGCTGTGCGCTTTGCTCCGTGCGTCAAAGCCAACATCCAGCCGGAGGATCCGTGCGAGCGCGACGGTAAGAGAGAAGGAAACGAGCCCGAAACACAAAGTCTGCTTTTGAGCACACGTGTGGTTCTTACTTTTGTGTTGACTCACAACACGACTGTTGTGTGTGAGTGTGTGGTGCTGTTGGACCACGTGTGTGCGCCTTGTTGTGTTGTTTTCTCTCTGACACTTGAAGACACTGTGATTGACATGTGCGGCTGGCTGGAGGACTTGGGTTTCTCCGGTGTCTCTTCTCTGTCTCTGAACCCCGGGGACAGGCTCTGTTCTCGGCTGGGTTCACCCACAGGGTCCCGGGGACATAGCTGTGCTAGTGTTCTATACGTGATTGTCAAAGTTAGTCTCTTTTCTGTTGTGTTTCCACTCTTAAGTGTTGTGTCCTCACCATAGAGACAGAGTGGACCCACCCCGGCTCCAGTCATTGTGTCATAGTTCACAATCCAGAGACTGCAGCCAGTTATTTACAAGAAGGTGCGCACACACAAGGAATGTACTGGTGTGTGTTAATGCAAGTAGAAATATGAAAAATAATATGAACAGTAGATAATTACTTAACTAATGACTTATGTACAATAACCTGCAGCATACTACAACAAATACTACTACTACTTATAATGATAATATTAATAAACTGTATTTATATAGAACTTTTCAAAACAAAGCCTGGAAACTGTGACCCAGATATAATCAGGAAAAGCTTTTTAATGTTACCTTAATCATAAACCAGTGTGAATAAAATCATTAGAACTAACAAACAAACAAACAAACAACTCAAGCAAAATCAGAGAAGGCTTTTTGATACAAGTATGTTTTCAGGTACTTCTATCGGAGCCAATCAGGTTTAATTGGCATTTTTGAATCTTGTAAAAAGTCCAATCATCCAATTTTGTAGAGTCAAACCAATTAGTTACTTAATTGATTACTCTGTTATAAAAAACCACAACAAGCGTGATTGATTAATTTCCTCATCTTAATTCCATTATTAGTCCTAATTTCCTCTCCCAGGTCATTTCCTCGTCCCGGGCCCCTGACGCTCTGTCTCCTTTTAGATCTCTACCTGTTGTCTGGAGAAGTAACGAGACGTCTCTAGATGTGCAAAGGTTCATGAGGGATCAGGACGGCTAATGTCTAATCAGAAGGCCATGCAGGGCATTAAAGTAATAAACAATATCTAAAAAGGAAACAGGGAGCTGATGAAAAGTAAAGACACACACAGAAGATGAGTAGTGTTGTGTGTCTAAGTGCTGTTGTTGTATAGTCTCACATGGAGAAGAAGCTGAGGGGCATCTCACCTGTGAGCGTGACCTCAGATATCTATAATGTAGAGGGGGTGCAGAGTTACCGGCACACATTAACATTTCATGACCCGGCCATCTCGTCTGCTTCATGTGTCCAAATCAATGTCGGTCACCTGATGCACACTCAGCTTTTCTTTTCCAGCTGAGAGAAGATGTCGAACACAAATGTCTGAAACTGTGTTTCTGTTTGTGTTTTTTTCTCTTTGGAAGAAAAAGTCTGTTGAGTAATTTCCTCCTCAGTGGGATTTATTACTCTGCTGCTCCGGGGCTTGTTTCTTCTTCCCCCCCACCTCGTTTGTTTGTTTGGTCCTAAAGTATGTTTGTACAAGTAAGCTGGGTGTTTGTAAAGTGGAGTTAACAGTTGTCGATTATTTGTTTAGGGCTCAAACTAACATTTATTTTCATTGTTGACGGACCGTTTGATTATTTGACTTTTTGCTTCTATACGATGTTGAGGGAATGTTACAATGGAGATGTTTTGGCTTCACTTTTGGGAAGATGTCCTGTTGTCCATCTCCTCCTTAGACCCCCTGCTGTGATTGGTGCTTCTGCATCGAAGCTACACTGGAGGAACGCAGGTAGCCTACGCACGGGGGCGTCTCTGGCGTCTCTGTTTACTTCACAACAATGGCGAGTGTTAGTTTGGAGTTGGAGCTGATGAATGTTGAAGAGCTATTACTTTTTTCCCAAAGAACTGCAACGAATAAATGGAAGACATGTCATGCTCCTTTGAATCAATTAAAATGGCGGCGAGTCTGCCAGAGACTACCAAGCGGACCAATCACAGCTCTTGTGATCTGCGTCACATTTATACCTTGCATTTTTTGGCGAGCTGCTCATTCCGCACATGGTAATTTCCATAAACATGATTCGATTGGCTGGGGCTTGTGTTGTTCCTTTAAAAAGTTGAGTTCTTCTGCCAAACGCAGCAGAAGAAGGAAAGAGGACAACACGCATGATGTCACCCAATCCATTAATCTCCACTTGTTCCAGACTGATTTATAGAGAAATCCCAGATGTCCTGGTCGTGTAGATTCACACGGTCTCATCCCTGTTGTTTATAATTGCCGACATGCTGCGGCTGCTGTGCCTCAATCTGTTCCCACCAAACAATTACAAAGATGTAAATCGCAGCTGTCTCTCCAACTTTTTCCATATCAGCGTTCCTAAACATATATGTAGGTTGAAAAATGCCACAAGCAGGTTTGAAATGTCACAAGGCTTCACGAGCAGTACCTGAGGAATGAGATGAATGTGTGGCTGATCAGTGAAGCGTCTGTTTTGCGAGAATCACAACCGGGACATCCACGCACGGCATCTCCCTGAGGTCCAGCAGGATGTGAAGAATGGTCATACTAAAGTGATGTATGGGCTCAGGTCAAAAAGTTTGTGATTGGGATCAGACCAGTTTCACCTTTTCCCTGTTGCGTTGCTGAGAGATTTAAAATTGTGTTTGGTCTTAAATTGTATTGTTTTTAAGAACATTTGGAGACTTCAGTAAAAGACAGTTGATAAATGGTATTTTACTGATTTTAAGCAGGAGGAACAGTGACTTTGTAACTCATTAAGAACAAACTGTGGTTAAATTGAGGGAGATTGAAGCAGAATAGTTGTTGTAGTCACTAGCCCAACTGCTGTTTGTGTGTGTTTGTTAACCTGCTCCCAGTGTTTGTGTGTGTGTGTGTTAACCTGCTCCCAGTGTTTGTGTGTGTGTGTGTTAACCTGCTCCCAGCAAGCTCAGCTCTGTCCCGTGTTTGGGATTAGCCCGGCCCTCGCCGCTCGCGTCCTGACGCCGACTCTGGGAGTTAACAGGCAACATGAAAGCTACGTGGCAACAGTCAGCGGCAGCGTCTCAGCACAGAGTAAAGCACCGCCTTTTTAATTCAACCACTATTTTGGATTAGAGGTGGCAATAATCTTCTTATCTAACTCCTGGGAAGAAGGGGATACACATATTTCCCACGATGTTGAAAGTGTTTCTACAATAACATTTTGTTTTTAGTCTTTAGACTGCAAAACTATGGAACGTGGTGTTATTGTTAACATATTTTGTCTGTATTTCAACCTAAAAGGATGCAGAAAGCTGAAAACTGTGTAAATATATAATGCAAAATAGAAAATAAACAAAGAAAAGGCTCTCTTGATTAGGAAAACAAAAAAAACACCTTTATTAGTATGGCTAATGCAGGGCTAAGATTAAAACAAAGGCACCTATGTGTTGCAGAACACTGGCCTTCCACTTGAACGTGTTGTGAAAATAGGAAGAGATTGAAGCTAAATCTGGTTAAACTACTTCTGTTGTGTAAGGATGATGTGGAATGAAGGCACAATGTCAACGGAGCCTGCAGTTTTTCATAGAAAGTAGACATGAAGTGGAATAAGCATCGTGCAGGTGAAGAAGTGTGTATATATGAGTTTGTGTCTGTTTTTGGCCTAAAACTCATGAGGATGAAACTCAAACAGGAGAAATGTGCGGTCACATGAAGGCTGGAGTATAAACACGTTCCTGTCCTCGAGCGATATGGTTTTAAATGCAGAGAAATGTTAATTTTAAAAGGAGTTAAACAGACGTGTCCACACCCAAGCAAATATTTGACACGGACGAGCCCGGGAGGTATTTTCAGTCTGTGCTCTTTTCCGCTTAAAACCCAGAACTCTTGGTCTTGAGTCGTCTCATCCGCTTGGCTAACTACACAAGTGCAGTGCTGCAGCTCGTCTCTCCGACAAACATCTGAGACAAACTTCACTGACGAGCCCGTATCTCCCCCCCCCCCCCCCCCCCTCCCCTCCCGTTCCATATGCAAACATGGCCCTTTTTTCTTTCTTTATCAGCCGGCGATGCAAACGAGCTGCAGAGGAAACTGCAGGAGCGGAGATGCGATATCTAACCCACGCTAACCAAAGCCTTATCACTGACAGAAGCCCATTGTGGAAGCCTGTTGTGCTGGCCGCAGTCTCCTCATACCGTCATGAAAGCAGGGCTGATGTCACCCACCCACATTGTGTACATACAATGTGGTATGTTTGCCTGTGTGGGTCAGAGGAAAACACGAGAGAAAGAGACATGTGTAGTGTGGAGTTTCAGGAGGGAGCCGAGAGTATCTGCCCCCGAGGTGGCAGAGGTCATGTGTTCAGTGACAATGACTGGTAATACCCATAGAGTTACCATTACAATGATGCACACATATCACTAATCGTGTTTTTTTTGTTTAAAGGCTGAGTCTAATACATCAAGACATGGTTGTGATGTTGCTCTGGGCTCTTTGGGTCAGCAGGCACTCAAAAAAGGTCTTTGAGAAATATTTATTTGACGTGTACTTTGAGTTTTTAGTTTTGTCCATGTCCCATCTGCTCACATGCAGGAGGCGGGGCTTATGACCAATACTGCAGCCAGCTACCAGCAGGTGATGGAGATGCTTTGGCCTCCCTTCAGGGGAGCTGGCAGGTCGTCCATCCTTATATGGGTGCACCTTTGGTTGGAGGAAGATATCTCAATTAGATTGCTTTGAACTCCTTGGATTCCTTGTCCCCCGAGGATGAATGCTCATTATATTGGTGGTGGATTAACTTTTCCTCTAGTAGGGTGCGAGATAAAATGACATGACTAAAAAGTTATTAGATGAATTTATTAAATTCGGTTGAAACATGAATTTCCCCCTCAGGATGAATTGAAGTTTCAATTTGACTGTGTTATCAAGTAAAATGTTTCATTTCAAAGTAAAGCTTTGGTTTCTTTCCAAACACCCAGAGTTTGTATTCACATTTCCCTTTACCTCATTATTGCTAATCAGGAAGTGTTTTGAAGTTGAAATGTAATGAATATAGAAAATATTCCACATTAAAATGCATGGAGAGCCTGGTAGCATGTGGATGTTAGCATTTAGCTAAAAGTTGCACCAATAGGGCTTTTGACTCTTTAGGCAAATACATTGTTGTCAGTTGTTTGTGTGATCAGCACATGGAACTCGTGGGTTACTCCCTGGGAAGTGGTGAGGGAAAATCAATACACAACATACATCTACTGTTAATGCACTGACTCGTGGATACAGTGGAGAATTATGTCAGACTTGCAGGAAGCCGTCTTAATGGCCCCTGTCTGGAGGGTAAAGCTCTTCACTGGAGACTGAACTCTTCCTACAGATCTGCAACATTTGGAGTTAGCTGCTCAACTTTGATCTTAGCAATGATCGAGGATAAGGGCTGTTGTGTCTGTTGCATGTGTGGCCTGTATCTACTCTATCCACTCCTCAGTGGTTTAATAAAGGTTTATCTTTCCTCTCAGTGTCTCTGGTGTAGCTGTGTTTATTACCAGGCCGTAATGAGGTAGCTGGTAGTGTTGTCACATTGTGTGTGTGTGTGTGTTTGAGTTGTGTTTCGAAGTCTTTGTGTCTGTGGGCAGATACAAACCACAGTGCAGGACACGGCCAAGGAATTTGACAGGTGTGTATTTGATACCGAGTGCTGATGAGTACTGATCAACATGTTGATATACAGCTGGTGCGGCTCCATTGCAAGTCTCTAGTTGACCTGCAAACCCCCCCCCCCCTTGTCCCCACCGGCTGTTCTGTGTGTCTCTGTGATAATGAGCCTCTTCTCGTGATCACTGAGCAACATGGTGGGAGCAGCCTGTTTCTGGAACCAGTTCCCAGCTGAGCACAACAGCCCACACCCTGTTAGCCTTCATGTGAAAATCCACAGACGTGCAGCATGGAGCAACACTATCTGCTTACACAATCACAGCCTTATCTCACAAGCTGGTCCCAGTCGTTATTCAGCACCTGTCGGGCTGGTGCTAGCTGCGTCCTTCAGAGACCATGACGGCCTCTTGAAGGTGGAAACCAGCACAGAGACCTCGGACCGAGACACATGCCTCTTCGTTCACGCTTCTCACTTCCTGCATGTTCTCAGCTGGCCAGGCATTGTTAGCATAGCTGCGTGCTGTGTAGATCAGAGACTGTATGGAAATGGTGGCAGCCGTGTTGTGTTTGCAGTGTTTGTGTTACCTGAAGGACGAGTAGAAAAGAAGAAGAGCAGGTAGTGGGCGAAGATTAACCAGCAAGTACAGCTGTAGCCATCTGGCTTTCTCACCATGGAGAGGCCCACATAGTGTGTAGCTTATAATACTTTCAGGTTATTATTAAGCATGATCACATTAGTGTTTTGATTCACTCTCTGAGCTCTTATAGATTAAATATGTGGCATCGCAAGCAGCTGTTCTAAGCAGAAAATATTTTTTATTTCCCACAGCAGATTGGTGAGACCAAGGCCAGAGCCAAAAAGACAGTGACAGTAAAAGTGTGATTGTAAATAATAATTGAATAGTTAATAATTAATTCCAATGACGCTCAGTGGTTCCTGGGTCAGTAAGTGACCTACCATTTGCTAACTAGTCATATTGGCTTAAAACATAATATTTACATCTTCAAAACTTGATTCAACTGCCACCAATTGGCAAAATACGGTTATTCCAGGTTTATCTAAGCTTCTGATCATTTTTGGAAACAATCAAGAATTAGAATTAAGACATTACCACTTAATACATTTTGCTCAAAAACAAATTGACCAGAGAACCTTAAAAAACTCAAATGATAGAAAATAATGAAGGAACTGATGATGGTTAAAGTCAGAATAAATGAAAAGTGTAAATCATTTGGGTGAATTATATCTTTTAATTTATTTTCTTAATAACTTAATGTTTTGAGATATTTTTGTTGTAAATATTCAGGATAAAAAAATCAGCTGTCATGTCCATGTCACAGTTTTGAACCTGAGTTCAGTTTGAGTCCCTCCTGACGATGACTGATCTGACACGGTGGTCACTGCCCTGCGATGGGAATAATAGATGTAGATAAGAAAATCAGTGGCTTTTCCCTTCCTGCTGTGTTGTTGGATGAAGGCTATAAATAGTCACAGCAGACACTATCTGGCTCCTCAATGACTTCACCTGTTTGAACTAAATATTTCAGCAGCTGGTATCACTTCAATGGGCCTGCTGTTCACATGGTTACCACCATTGCTGCCACCAGGCGACTGTACATTTCTCAATGGACCTAATGCTTCATCTGAGACAGATTTGAATGACTGGCTGTTCTGAAATGAGTTTTTCATCATATCTGCCTGTGAACCTGAGGTTAGAGACTCCTGTTAGGCAAGAAAGATGATTCTCTAGTCTGAGTGAAGGGTGTGGCCCGCCTCGGGGCTGTTTGCCCAGACCACACCTGTGTGTAAGAAAAACCTGTGGATGACAGAAAGCTGACAATGCAAGAAACCAGTTCAGAAAAACAAGGAGGGGTCTCCCAAAAGGCAAACATTCCTTTTTCTCAGTTTCGGACCGTGTTTGCTCCTGGACCTGAATTCTTCTGAAGAAAAGAGAAACACACATAAAGGCTGTGATGTCGTTTTGTCCTGATGTTTACCTTGGGAGTGAGGAGACGAGAGCATGTTATTACACAACCTCACCACTGAAACCATTCCCACTGAATAGAATTAGGGAAATCTCCTATTTCATAATAGTCATAATTAATTTCACCGATTTAGAAATAGTGTTTTCAATTTCAGCAGATAATTAATTGTAACAGTTCCAGGATATTATCTAATTAATGATGAGCCAAACATTTATTTAATTCATTTTGGCATTTAAACGCTTATATTAAATTTGTATAAGAATATTATTATTATTGTATGAATAAATAGAAAAAATTGCAAAATAATTTTAATGGGCAATGGAATTTATTGATATAATAATATTAATACATATATTGTTACAATTAAATAGCCGCCAATTAAACTTTTATCCTATCTGAAAATAAATAACTGGATGCAAAGTAAGGATGATGATTTTGTTCAGGTATTTGAAAGGTGCATTTATTTTCCCATATCCCTGTTGCTTCGTTCTTTGTTTAATTCAATCAACTCCCTTTTGAAAAGAGGAACCTTATGTTTGTGAAGCAGAGGAGGCCACAGACACCACAGTGGCTGCCGGCTGGCAAATCATGGTCGTCCTTAGGAAACAGCTCAAGTTCTCCAAACATGCATCTTGCCAGCCACCGGGGTTTGGCTGAGGATTGCTTCAGAAGCCGTGGCTGGCACAGTGTTGTCCCATGGGAGGTGGGCTGCAGAGTGTTTGATGGGCAGTGCCCCTACAAGGCTCCGAGTCATTAGGGTCTCAAAGGAAGGAAGCAATCAGAAACAGCACGGAGGCTACAGAGCCAGTATCAAGATGGCCGTGGATCGACCATAAGGACCTGTTGCAGACGTTAGGACCTGCTCAACCCGGACTGACCCGCCCTGGGCAAAGGTGTTGGTCATTTTCACCGTATGACACCTGAACATCAGAATAGCACAGGAACATAAATGACATTTAAACTGCAACTTTCAAGATAAACCTTAAGTTTGATCTATTTCAAACAATCTTTATAAAAACCTTTGAGGCAAACTGTTTATTCACTGAGGGAAATCTTCTGGTTTCCTCTGCTCTGTTGATTGTGTCTCTGTCTTGAGATGGGGAGACAACAAATATGTGTAATTATCAAATTACCGTAATTGGATAATTGGAAGTGAGCAAATAAGGAGAATCCAGGCACGCACACATGAAACTCCTTTCTCCTGTAAACCTTCAAATGGCAAGAAACGACTTCAGCACCAACTCGGATTCGCTCAAAAGACGGATTCTCAGCAACCTATATTTTGACTTTCCTCTCTGGCTCTATTCAGGTTATTTTGGGCAAGTGGAGCAGTGTCTTCTGGGTAAGGTTTGGCTCACATGCTGGGTGTGACACATCATGACAGCACATACAGAGGAGAACACAATGTGGGTCACGACTTCGATCACCAGGCCTTCACGGGATGAGCCGGAAAATAATTGTATTCCTCAAAAACAAGTGGCTGTATTATCAGATGCTGGCACTTTCATTTAATGGGTTCTTTAATCCAAGTCTTGACCCTGATTGGCTGGTGGTCAAAGGCCAAACTATACAGCCCCTAATGAGGCATATTTGAGGGAAGGTGTATTGTTGTGTGAGAGCAGCTGATCCGTTCTTATATCAGATTAATACTTGAAGTCAAGCTTTGGAGCAGTGGGGTCTTTCTCCATCAGTTGCAGCGGTTTCAAGTTCTGAGCTCCTGCTGTCCACGTGCAGATTTACCCTGAACACATGCATGTGCAGTATATCGCACTGCAAAGGGAAAGATAGCACGTGTTTGATGACTCCTCTGTAGCACACTCACCCACGCACATCCACTCCCTCCATCTGTCTCGCCCCGCTCTGTTTACACGACATCACGCGTCTTCTCCAACAATCTGACTTTTTTTGAATTGTCGCCGGTCAAAACGGCAAACTATTTTTAATTCATTGTACATTTTAAAAAGCCGCTCTCTGGCGTTGTGTGACCGATTCCCATGGTCTCTCCCAGCTGAGCAGGGCACCAATGGCGTCTCAGCACTAATTGGAAGGGACAATAGTGTTATTCTCCTGGGGAGCCGGCATCATGAGGATGGGATGTTGATGTTGGATTCCTGCAGAAACGCTAGCAGCTGACATGCGACTGGTTTTTCATGCATGTGCAGTCTGCTGCTGTCCTTTTTCCTCCCACCTCCTTTTCTGTAGACTTGTACTCACCCTGCCTTTCCCCTGCTACCCCCTCCCTCCTCATGCTCCCTCCTCCCTCGCTCCCTCCTCCGCTCAAGATCCATCCAAGTGGCGTTCGGAACAGCTTACTCATATCCAGTCACTTCCCACCATGCCTCGCCTCTCGCACGGACACTCGCTCCCCGGCTGCCTCCTGACATGTCTTCATATCTCCTTTTGAATTACAACAGGACAAGAATGAGGTCTTCAGCCGCTTAGAGATCTGTCCCAGTTTAAGATGGTTCAGCGGAGGTAAGAATCCAATCACACACACTCTCTCACACTCACACACACACACACACACTCACACACAGTTGGACACATTGTCCACGCTGCTCTTACATTCCATCTGAAGAATCCAACCAGCCGCTACTCTCGGCTGTAAGTGAAAGCAGATGGTGAGAGTTCGACTCGGTGCCTCGTTCTACCAGAGCTCTGCCCCAGCACCACAGAAACATCCCCAGCAGCCACATAGTGAAGTTTGAAGACGGGGGATGGGCTGTGATTGGTCAGGAGGCGGTTTTAGGGGCAGGGTCTACCAGTTTTTAATCTGGTTGTGTGGTGTTTAGCAGCTGCTGTTTGTTCTACGGTTTATCCCCTGGTGGCGGAATGACTAACACTGTATCATGCCTGTTTAACTTTGTCGTGATGTGTTGTTAGTGACACAGACTTTTAATTGTCGTTGTTTAACTCCACTGTGGGTTACTGGGAAGTTTGTTTTGGCTCAATGACTCTGGTGTGATCACCAGTTTGGTTCAGACTGGAATAACTACAGGAAGGATTGCCATAGGATTTAGTAAAGACATTCATTGTCTCCAGAGGATGAAACCTCCTGACTAAAGATTTCAATTCAGCACCAAAAAGAAGCGGAAACCCTTTTTTTCTTTTTAGCAAAATATCTCCAGTATGACACTGCCAAGAAGTTTCATACAGAGATTCATGGTTCCCAGAAGAGGAATCACACAAACTTAGAATTTCCAGACTTTACATCTCATGTCACTAGCACAGAGTGTTCAGTTATTTGTTTTGTTTTGAAAGTCCATGATTGGATTGGAACATAATGTGGCTGTGTTTGTTTATGTTTATGTTGTGTGTGTGTGGGGGGGATAGCTCATTCTTATGCTGGTGTAAATGAGGATCCTAATAAGGAAATAAAAGAAGTAAAAGCTGTGAGCATGGTAGTCGAGTCTCAGACACTTGAGCTATCCAACAAATGAAACGATTTATGTATTAATTTGTCACTAATTATCAATAAATAATGTCTGATTTGAATTAATCCAGTAAAACAAACAAGTTGTTACCACAACTGTAGTCTGTTACTCTCTGTTTTTGTGAAATTGATTCGATCTCATGTTATTTCCAGATACACTATTCATTTCAAACTGTAGTGATACTCATCACTATTATCAACTGTTTGCAAGCAGAGACAAGTCCCATCCTGTCGTCCTCCTTCCTGACGAGCAGGCGTGTGCTTGGAGACATGTTATAGCCGAGAGCTGGATTTTCAGTTTCAGCTCCACATCATCTCATATCAACACGGTTACTCCAAATAAAACCTCTTTCCACTCATGTCCTCTCCAAGGAAAACAACAACTTAGTTCCTCTTGGCAGGGAGGAAGTTGGCATCCCCCAAATTTCCATGGTGCTGATGTGAGTGTTGGAACTGATCTCTAAAGCTGCCCAAGGGCTATTTTCATCTAAAATAATATATATATATATTTTTCATCAAAACAAGCAAAGTGAGCAGTGCAGATTTCGCCTGGCTACCGAGTGCAGGAATTCAAGAAAATCACAAACCACAAGCCTGAGAACACCAAACTATCAAGCTTCAGCCTGGGAAGTTCACACCCAGTCGCTGTTCGGCTTCTGATGTCAGAGGAGATGTCTGTGTAATGAGAGGGACGTCGGGGGGGCCTGCAGGAATCTCCTCCGGGCGTCTGAGATATTCCAAAAGTCATTGGACGGCTCGGTCCGAAGTCCAGAGCGCAGCAGGCAACTCTCTGAGCCTCAGTGGAGCCAGAGGCGTCTCATCTGAGTCACCTGACTTCTGTTATTGTTCTCCTTCCTGCATGCCTGTCATAGCTGCTGTCTGGCCACGCAGAGGGAGAGAGAGGCAGAGAGGCAGAGGGAGAGAGAGAGAGCGCTGCGCTGAAATCTCCACATTGATATCTCACAGCTGTTATTTTCAGATTCAACTTGTTATGGTTCTGTGTGTCATGATGTCTTCTCTTCTGGCTCCTCAGGTCCCCTGTGATTATTCCTCCTTCTGTGGTTATGGTTGCGCCCAGCGAGCATTCAGGAACATCCTCCTCCTCCTCCTCCTCCCCCCGCCTATGACATGGTTTAACCCACAAATGATCCGGTCACCATGATGGCCTCCATGGTTGCCAATGGAAGCCGAGACGGGCAGTCTCTGGTGTTGAAGGGGGTGGATCCAGAGACCTGCATGATTGTTTTCAAGAACCACTGGGCTCAGGTAAATGCACAGAACTGAAATAGATCTAAGGTTTACGCTTCAAAAACCAAAACCACTATAAACTGAATAAGTTATAGAAATATTAAAATTACAATTTGTACCTATAGAGGGAATTATGTGGTTTATCTTTATCGATCTTTTTAATAACATACACCAAGGAGATTGTGAACAAGAATACACATAAACAAGAGGCTGAAGGATCAGGGAAGAACCTGTTTTGGTGCAGATAGGACAATTTCCCATGGAATACCTCATACATCTTGATGGAAACATATTAGGCATATTTAGGGGACTAAAAACTATGAGTGTGTGCTATTTGGTGCAGCTTGATTGAATTACGCGGCCTGTTGGGCCTTGGTGGAGGTATGTGCTCTACTGAGCGCCAGACTATGAGAACAGTTAGAGCGTGTAACTCCAAGTGAAACCACAAATTGTCATTTTTGCACATTTCTTTTAGCTGAGCTAATTTCCTCCTATTTCAAACTTCCCAACAAGGTGATCAAACAATTCTGAAGACTAAAAGTTGTCTTGCAAACCTTTCCTCCCAGGTTGCATCTGTGTTTGATAAAAGAGATTTTCACTCCCTAGATTTTAAAATTTTAACTTTTTAAAGTATAACTATGATGAGGTATAACTATCCAGTATCTTTTATTTACCTTCCAAATCCATGAATGAGATCAGACCACCAGTTTACAAAGATCACGTCAGCATCAGTGAATACAATGAGTGCAGGTTGTTCACATTGAGCTTATGCAGACAGTAAAGAAACTGACCAGCTCACTCCAGTCCCAACAAACAGCAGTGTGGTCCTAGCCAGTGGAATCTTGGCAGCGTGGAGCCGCCTGTCTCAGATGTTTGTCTGTTTGCAGCAGCGTCTGTGCCTGTTGACCCCTGTGGGACCTGGCAGCCGGCTTTCCTGCTCCTCCCACTTTGAGATGAACACATGTTACACACTGAACACGCTGCAGCTGTGATACTGGCCAGGCATTGATGGGAGAGAAGCGTGTGTCTGTGGCTGTTGAGTGTGTTTACGTCAACATTAGAGGCTGTCAGTGGTGGGTCTGCCCCTCCTGTCAGTGGTGGGTCTGCCCCTCCTGTCAGTGGTGGGTCTGTCCCTCCTGTCAGTGGTGGGTCTGTACCTCCTGTCAGTGGTGGGACCGGACCTCCTGTCAGTGGTGGGTCTGTCCCTCCTGTCAGTGGTGGGTCTGCCCCTCCTGTCAGTGGTGGGACCGGCCCTCCTGTCAGTGGTGGGTCCGTACCTCCTGTCAGTGGTGGGTCCGTCCCTCCTGTCAGTGGTGGGTCCGCCCCTCCTGTCAGTGGTGGGTCCGTCCCTCCTGTCAGTGGTGGGTCTGCCCCTCCTGTCAGTGGTGGGTCTGCCCCTCCTGTCAGTGGTGGGTCTGCCCCTCCTGTCAGTGGTGGGTCTGCCCCTCCTGTCAGTGGTGGGACCGGACCTCCTGTCAGTGGTGGGACCGGCCCTCCTGTCAGTGGTGGATCCGTCCCTCCTGTCAGTGGTGGGTCTGCCCCTCCTGTCAGTGGTGGGTCTGCCCCTCCTGTCAGTGGTGGGTCTGTCCCTCCTGTCAGTGGTGGGTCTGTACCTCCTGTCAGTGGTGGGTCCGTCCCTCCTGTCAGTGAGCCGGCTCCGTGGGGGTGTTCACTGCTAAACTCCACTTTGTTTTTGTGTCAAGTTTGGAACTGGACAAGATTGTAGGGATGAGTTGTGTTATATTTGATCATGATGTGAGTTTAATGTCTGTGCATAAGCTCCTTGTTAAACTCAATAAACCTGATAAACATGTATGTGTGCATGTATGTGCTCAAACATGCAACTTACAAAAGTGAGATTCAGAAATGTAAAGGCCTCCAGTTCACTCCCACTGAGAATAAACACTTTGAATATTTGTTTTTAATCAATTCAGGATTTTCCCATGAGGATGAACATATGGAATTTCAAGAATGTCTCACCAGGTGGTGAACTCTTTAGCAGGATAATGACACCATGTGACGTCTGTGACCCAACCCGACCTTATGAACATGATAATTCCAGAGAGATGCAGAAACTTCACAGTAGCACCACAGATTCTGCACATGGAGGAGATGACATCATTAGATTATGGAGCATCATTTTCTTTCTCACAGATTAATGAGGGAACACCGAGCGGCCCTAACTCCTGAACACCAAATTCAGATTAATACCAGATGTGTAGAATACAAATATGATGGTTTAAAACTTTGCTAATTAAATAACTAATTTGATTAATTTGGAGGAAAGTTACTGGTCTTGTAAACTCAATGACTCAATTTACGCTAAAGCCCCCCACCCGGAGAAGATAATCTGATTAGGTTGAGACGTGCTTTCTTGCAACAACAAATAAAACAGTTGACTAAAAGTAAATTCCAGCTAAACTCTGCTTGAGTTGACTTTGATCCTTCACATGGGGACAGAAGTTGGTGTAGCCTGAAATAACCGAGAGTGGGTCGTCTTAGCTTCTGACTGAGCAGCAAAACACCAGAGAACTCCCAGTTCCCACTTCCAGATTAGATTTTGTTTGTGTTTTTCCCTTGAGGCGAAGTGACTGCACAGCTCCACTCCTACAGACTCTCATTTCCCTGCTTAGTTAATCTGTAGCCTGATAAGACTCCTCTTGACTTTGGTTTCAGTTCGGAAAAAAAGCCTTGACATCAGAGTCACCGGGTTGTAAGTGATATCGGCCTCGTCTCTCTCCAGCTCTGCCGGCTTCACGGCTGAGAGATAAGCTTTACGTTCATTTGCTCCGTCTTATCTGCGGCTAACAGAGTTCATGGTGTTTGCTCTGACGTGCAAAGTGATCGGTGCGTTGCAGAGGCTGCCAAAAATAAAGCTATAGACAGAATCTATAGTGGGTGTGTGGGCAGCTTGCTACTTGTCAGTGTGGCTCTGCAGAATTTCTGACTCATTCCATTTATGGTTAATATCACGTTGCCGGCAGTAAATCTGTCAGTTTATGAATGTGGATCTGTTCAGTGACACGTAGAAACCTCTTCAGGCTCGGCTTCAGGTCTCAGACATCAGTCCAAAGAGCAGAAGGAGCCAGACACACACAACTGTTATACAGTGATCGTGTAGTTTTGCTGATTGAAATAACATTTGATCTATTTAATGTAATAAAATCAGAGTGTGAGAAAAAGTTTGAAAAGCTTCCAGGCACTTATACAGGTAGTGGGCCATCTGTGTACTATTTCCAGAAACCTGTGTCTGTGCGTGTCTCTCATATCTCACAACCTGTTCACCTGCTCTGCTTCACACTTGGCTTGTGGCTTGTTAGGGGCCCGAGGAAGTGTAGGATCCAATTTGGTGCGATTTGAAAAATGCAATACGTTTTAATATGAGTAAACCTTGAATAAACAGGCAACCAGCGCTCTGCAGCATCAGGGGCTGGGACTCCTCTTCCTTCCCGTCATGTTTCCGTCAGTGACACCTGACTCGTGGTTCTGTGTACTGAGTCGCGCTTCACTGAACTTTGGAGAAACCGGTTTCTTTGTTCAGCAGCGTCGGACTGAGTCCCGCAGACGGGTTTAGAAAGGACACTGCACTAGTGAGGATTGGATAAGAAAGAAGAATCCAAGACAATGTTACTCTCAGTTTGACCTCATCTGTCTTCAGTCACATTTACAGTCTATCGTGCCCATGGACACCTCAGGGTGCAGACTGGAGGTGTTGGGGATCGAACCGCCATTTGTGTGAACGATCCTCTCCTCCATCACATCATCTGTTGTCTTTCACCTGGGGGACTTTTTGTTGAGCTTGTCCTAGAACTGAAATCAACACCTGGATCCTTTGGTGTTCATTCAGCTTGGTCACATGATCCATGGCCTGGTTAATAATGCAGATTATCAGCTGATCTGACCTTTCCTCAAAACATAAACACTTATCAGCTGCTGCTTTGGAAACAACATGTTTCATGAATGATTAACCTTCACCTTGTGTGAGGCTGACCTCAGTCTTGTCAGCATTGAACAAGCAAGCAGCTTAAGACCACCGTCCATAAGTCCACTGAGTCCCTGTCTGATCCCCAGACCTGGCCCCTTCCTGTCACTTCAGGAGCAGCTGGAGATCCTGGACTGGACAGACCCCCGGGGCCTCAGGCCTCTGGGTCAGGCCCCATCGGGCCCAGGCAGGGATTAGAACTCAGATCTCTTGTTTCCATCAGCCGGGCCCAGCTCTCTTGTGCACAGTCGGTTATTGTCATGGCAGCAGCAGACTGGGGACACTGGCTCCTTTATTGTGAGTCTGGTTTCTATGCAGCGGACACACAAGGGAGGGACCTGACTCACAAAGGACTGTTTCACTCTGTGCTGCCAAACTGAGTTGATCTGCACTGTGCTGCGGGTTTTATACACCTCATCGTTTGTTGACACTTATCCTGTCAGGAAAAATATAATTTAACATGGTTTAAAAACTCTATACAAATAAGATCTTGTAATGCGGTTAAACGTTTAATAAATATGTAATAAGTAATACTCAAGAATTATGAAGTAATGTTTATAAAAATATGTATTTCACTGCTCATGCTAACCATCAGTCAACAGTGGGACATCAAGACACACGTCAAATAAAACTCTGACCCTTACAAACAGGTTTTTGTTTTAAAATTGTTGTAAATTTGAGTTCACTTTTTAAATATTGAAGTATATCAATATAGCACCTACCAGTAACATTTATACAATAGTCAAAAACAACAAAGTAAATGTGGTTATCATTCTCACCAGTTAAACTGAATTAACTTGTTTTTTACATATTCACAAAAAGAGATACTCACCATAGTTTAGATTTAGGGGTTTTCATTATTTAATCTTTATTATTTTTGGCAAAAGCCCTATTTGGTCATTTATATAAACATTATATCCTTTTCTTAAAATCCACCACTGAAATTGTCTCCTAACATTTCTTGTGTCTTTCTGTTGAGCAGTAGTTGTGATGTATCCCCCTCATTATAACACAGAACTGCACAGACCTGTAATGATCCTCTCGTGTCCTCTGCAGGTGGTGAAGATCCTCGAGAAGCACGATCCCCTGAGGAACACCTCCAGCCTGTCCTCGCTGAGTGTCATCAACCTCAGCAGCGGCCCTCGCTTCGGCCCCGTCCCCGGGGACGAGGCCAACGCGGTGCAGAACTATGTGGAGCACATGCTGTTCCTGCTGATGGAGGAGGAGAGCGGCCAGGCCGGCGCCATGGGCCCCATCCTGGAGTTCGTGGTGATGGAGAACGTGATGGAGCGCCTCTTCGTGTGGAGCCTGCGCAGGGAGTTCACCGACGACATGAAGCTGGAGCAGCTGAAGATGTACGAGATGCTGGTGGGGCAGGCGCACCAGCCGCTGCTGCACCACAAACCCATCCTGCGGCCGCTCATGATGCTGCTGTCCTCCTGCTCGGGCACGGCGGCGCCGGCGGTGGAGGCCGAGCTGGTGCTGCTGCTCAACCAGCTGTGCTGCGTTCTGGCGAAGGACCCCTCGGTTCTGGAGATGTTCTTCCACACCAGCGAGGACCAGGGCGCCACCAACTTCCTCATCTTCTCCCTCCTCATCCCCTTCATCCACAGGGAGGGCACGGTGGGCCAGCAGGCCCGAGACGCTCTGCTGCTCATCATGTCGCTGTCTGCTGAGAACGAGCGGGTGGCCCAACACATCGCAGAGAACACCTTCTTCTGTCCGGTCAGTCTCTTGGGAGGAGTTTCTTCTCCTTCTGTCTTTTCCTTGCTCTCAGTCACTGTGTGGTTTTTAGTACGTCCTCAAACTCAGTGCATCCATCACTATCCTTTAAGGGTCGCGAGGGAGCATGAGGGTTATTGATGATGTTTCTAACATGCGACAGACGCACAAATAAAAAGACAAATATGTCAGGACAAAAAGCAGTACCACACACGTAGAAGACACAGACAAAGATGTTGAGACAGGATTTGGTGATACGGTCCGATGCCGGTGTTGATGGGCTGTAAACAACAACACGTGGGGTGGTGTGGCCTAGGGGGTAGAGTGGTCGTTCTCCAACAAGAGGTTGCCGGTTCAATCCCCACTCTACCCCATCTGCATGCCAGTGTCCTTGGCAAGATACTGAACCCCTAAATGGCCCCTCATAGATGTTGAGTGTACTCATTATAAGTCGCTTTTGACAAAAGCCTCTGCCAAATGACATGTAATGTAATGTGGTCTCTCACCTGCACGCTCTTGAGATCAGTGTGTTGTTGTTGATGTGTGAGAAACGTCTTGTTCTTCCTGTGAGGTCACGGTGCTGCTAACCACTGTACCAACGTGCCAAGCTCAGTCCCTCGTTTGAATTCAAATTCAACCTTTTTGTAAAATGAATAATAATCCCAGTGAGTCCGTGGAATAATTAATCTACCTTGACTTTACTGAGACCCCGTGGGCCGAAATATGCAAATGGCTTCATGGACCCACTCGAGAACAAGGTTGAACCATTTCTGGCATTGAACGTTCCAAATGTCTGGCCTTCATAAGATTATGAGGATGCTCGTGAGCAAATCCCATGTAGAAATTAGCATTTCCCCGCAGCAGCAGACAGAGCAGTGTAAAACATCTTTTGATGCGATGCCAGCCCAATAACAGGAGTGTGTGTTAAATTGGTTCCACTGGCAGACAGCGAGGATAATCCCATAGAGGACGTGTACATCACTGCCACACTAATGATCCACTCGTTTACAGGGAAATTGGACTGAGCTGTTCTAGGCTCTGTTGTTTTTTGGGGGTAATCCCGCCTTGTAAATACTGAGACCTACTTGGTAAAAGAAAGACAAATCATTTTGGCCATTTGGAGGCTTAGTTGACATGAAAGTATTAATTAGGGATCTTATTACCGTTTCATGGTTGTTATCTCACAAGTGCTATCAGCTGTTAAACCTTCTGATGCTCAGATATTTGTTTAAGTTTCTGGAGCTGACCTTTCTGAGGCGTTAATCCTCATGTTTGCTGTTTTAATATGTGAGGAGGAGTTGGGCTGCTGCCGCTGTGCTTTGCATTACATCATCATAACGGTGTAATCATTCACAAAAGTATGTTTCATTGTAGTGAGTCTGTTGTTATAAGTGTGTTGTGTGAACCTGGCAGTAGAGAGTTGTGTATAAACTGCCTCATTAATCTGTAATGAAGACCATTATTCTCTCTGTAATCACTTCACATCAGATTATATTTCTATCACATGAGGCTTGTTGTAGAATCAGAGCCAGTTTCTTCAAACCCACAAAGCTCACACTCCTCATGAAATCAAAAAGGGAAGTTTGTTAATCCAATTATATCATAGAAGAAAATGAGATACACCAAAATTAATCTGCATAAAATTCAGCTGTTTATCTCTGGGTGCTCAAAAAGAATCCTCAGATCCTCATGGAGTCCACAAGACTGTTCAGAAAACTGTGCTTCCACTTTCTGCACTTAACTGATCATTAAGTTTAGTTAAGAAAGAGACAAGTACATAGATCTGCATGTATACAGAGTGGAAAAATATGTGAATATCTATATATTAATGGTAGCAGCAATACAACTATATAGAAAAAATGCAGATAACAATATTCAACTCTAACTTCAGATTGGCTTCTATATTTATCATTTTAGTGAAGTCAAGGTAATACTGTGATTATGTTGAGGAGATAAACAGCGAGTCCCATTATAAATAAAGTGAAAAGTTATAGTTTACCATAAAAGAATCATCTTTAACAAGCTGTAACATAAATGTTTCTGTTTTAATGGACTTATAAAAATAGGCTCCGTGATTACTGGTGAATGAATGATTACAATTTAAAGTCTACCGCAGAGCCTGACCGATGTAGTTTTTTACTGATATAAACATTTATATTTTACAGAACAAACAATGTAAAAAAGATGTAAATTAATGTTTAGGTTTTACATTTAAAAAAGGTTCTATATATTTTCTTGTATTTGCATTTTCTTTTCATTTATAGTTGTAAGTTTATGGTTAAATTTGGATTTATCAAGCATCAATAACATTTCTTTGGTCATCACATCTTGGGAATTATTGTATTAGTAAAGTAATGCATCAGTTGAGCTGTTGTCTGGAACCTGAAACAAGTCATGTGATCACTGTTAAAGAGAGCAGTGGTGAAATTGACCATTAATCCCACATCTGCTGGTCACCATGTCTAACGTGTCCCTGTACTTGATATCAGGTTCTGGCCACAGGGCTGAGCGGCCTCTACTCCTCCCTCCCCACCAAGCTGGAGGTTCCCGGTGAAGAGTGGCACGGCCTCCACAGGGAGGACTGGCTCCACATGCCGGCACTGGTCCAGTTCCTCAACTCACTGGAGTTCTGCAACGCCGTCATTCAGGTGAGTGCACGTGACGAGGCTGCGAGCGCATGAGAAACGTATTCACAGGCTGTTACTGGGAGCTGCCTCCTGCTCCACGGCCTTCTCCACTGACCAGTGCCCTGATCTCCACTGTTCCCAGGTGGCCCACCCGCTCATCAGAGACCAGCTGGTCAGTTACATCTACAACGGGTTCCTGGTGCCCGTCCTCGCTCCGGCTCTTCACAAGGTTCGATGCTCCTCCTCCTTTTCCCCTTCACATGCATGCAGATCCTCACGTGGACAAACAAACAGCAGAATCAGATAATATTATATATATATAAGGAAATATTTACTCTAGTCCTCATTAACTTAACTTATTGTAAGAAGAGAGAGGTATAGAAAAAAAATCTGTCTTTAAGCTAAAGAATAACAATAATGATTTATCGTGATATCAACTGATAACTGATAACAAGGACATGGAATATTAAAACCCCAGAACTTTAAATAGTTTAATTGGCTTTCATCTGAAGAATTACACGGATCGATACAGTAATATATGTTTATCTATATATAGGATCAACATGTGGAGGTACATTGTATTTGTTCTGTAAGTCGCCCCTTCATCCCCAGACCCCCCCCTCCCCCACCTATCTCTCACTAATGACTCCTCCCCCCTCTGTGCAGCTGACCCTGGAGGAGGTGATGACCACCACGGCCTACCTGGACCTCTTCCTGAGGAGCGTCTCGGAGCCGGCGCTGCTGCAGACCTTCCTCTCCTTCATCCTCCTCCACCGACACGAGAGCGTCCACATCCTGGACACCCTGGTCAGCCGCATCAACACGCCCTTCCAGGTACGGCTGCAGGACACAAGGACGGACACGTTTCACTCAGATTCAGGAGGAGAAGTGTTTCTTAGGTTTTAAAATGACTCCATTGGGCGAGTACTGCCACGGTAGTAAAACCAGCTGATCTCAGCAGTTTAAAGCAAACGTCGGGACGTCTTGTTCAAATACTTTAGTAGAACTGAAGCGTGGAGATGAATAAATCATGTGCTCTTCTCGTGGCTCTTTGACTGTGTAAATGTCTCGGGGAGTTCCCTCAGCAGCACTGACACGCCCGCAGCTCCGTGGAAAATAACAAACCTCTTCAGTCGTCACCGCTTTTTGATGTCGAGCCAAAGATAAACATTGACTAACATGCAAATATTATATATCACGCTTTTCTGTTTGCTTTTACCTTTACATCTTTCTCAGCAGTGAAGTAGTTACTTTAGCTTCATGTTGTAAGAGACGTCAGTTTTAAAAGTGGTGGAGCTCAGACTGAAGGGAAAACTTATTATGTTCTGAATATGATGTTATTTCAACCTGTCGGCTCATGATTCCTCTTCATTACTCGTTAACCTGTTTATATCATTTTCATTAAATATGATCCCTATTTAACCCTCAATTAATTCATCTTTTTGTTTCTAAAATACCAGAAACGAGTGAAAACTGTTAATAAAAATGTCCCGAGTGACATCTTCTGATTTATTTCTTTAGCCAGAATAATAGTAGAATATTTAATCTGTAGTAATTCAAACAACTATCAGAAATCCTAATACTTACCGTCACTTTTCCGTTCAACCGTTTCCTCCGTCATCTGTACTTGTTGTAATGTGTGACGTTGTGTTTACTTGTTGTAATCTGTGACGTTGTGTGTTTTCCACTCTCCTCTCCAGTTGGGCACCGTGTCACTGGCTCTCTTCCGCACTCTGATTGGCTTATACTGTGAAGATGTGATGCTGCAGCTCGTATTGAGGTGAGTGACGAGTTTTCTCTCCCCACCACCCACCGTGCGGACATGTGTTACCATCTCTCTCCCCCCCCCCCCCCCCCCCCCCCCGCCTCTCCCCAGGTACCTGATCCCCTGTAATCACATGATGTTGAGTCAGAGACGCGTGGTGAGGGAGAGGGACTGCTACTCCGTGTCTGCGGCCAAGTTCCTGGCGCTGACGCCGACCTGTTGCACCCCCGACCACAGCCCCCCGCCCCTCCGACAGCTGGAGTCCATCCTCTTCTCCAAGGGGTCAGAGGTCGCGGCTCACACCGACTCCTCAGGTAAGAGGGACTCGACGTTAAAGGAACTATTCGCCTGGTTTAAATCCAGCTCGGTGCTATTTCTCCTCTGATTCAAAGTCTTCGTGATGCTGCTGCGTTTCCCAAAATCTCAGCAATTAACTCTGTGTGTGATGCTCGTATTTACAAAAACAAGACTCGAGTTGTTATAAATAAGAATTATCTATTTACCCACATTGAAAGGAATCCCAGACGGAGCCTGGGAGAAGCTTGGAGGAGCCTGAAAGCTTTAAAATGAAACTGTGCAGCAGGTTTTTACTTTTCACAATCCCATTAGAGTGAGTGGATGTTAGACGTGTTGTGCAGTCAAAACAAACAGAGCACACGACACAGAGGAGGAATATTAAAAGTAACTCACTGTGACAGTTTTGAGGGCCCGACAAATATGGTTTTAATAAAAAGAAAGATTTATTAACCGTGCATTTCCCCAAAATCTGTTGAGACATCTGGTTTGAGGACTGAATCTGTTGATCTGCATATGATTGGGACATAAACGCACAACATGGCTGATGATGAGTATTTTATCAGAATGTGAGATCTCCTGCTGTTCGGCTGTATCACATCACGTCGCCCCCCCCCCCCCCCCCGCTGAGTCGTGTCAGAGTCATTAGTTCTGCTCTGTGGGAGCGCTGCTGCAGGTCGCCAGCTTTTCTCAACATTTTCTATCTGTGTTTCCCTAAAAGAGAAAAAGAGCTTCTCAGAAAAGCACCACGAGAACTCCTGCACCATCGGGTCCGAACTCTACCTGGACGTCAGTTACCTTCATTACCTCTACGACGCCCACCTCGGCATCAGCAGCTGCATCCGGGCCTGCCAGGTGTGGTCGGCGCAGTATGACGGCGAGGACCCCCCCCCTGAGAAGTACCAGCCCGGCGTCCTGGAGGAGCCCTGGCTCAAGAGCCGACAGACCCAGATGGCCCTCAAGAGAGTTCCACAGCCGCTGGCGCCGCGCCCTCGAGTCTGTCCCCCGCCGCCGAGGGCCGAGCCGCCCTCCGTCAACCAGGAGCTGGAGTGGGACGATAGTTACGACGTGTGTCAGATGAAGACGGCAGAAGCTCCAGTGGAGAGTAAACCTCCCCAGCTGCCTGTCTCTGAGCCCCCGAGGCACATCCAGGAGATGAGGAGGACAGCCATCATGCTGGTTAACGGCTCCTACAACGAGGAGAACGAGTTCCAGGACGATGTCATGGTTTACGATCTCGTCGCCAAGAAAGACGCCAGAGAGGTCGAGCATGGGGGGGGCAAGCCCAAGGGGTCGGAGTCAGAGGACGTCCAACCGGGAGCGGGGGAAGTTTCCTTAAAGAATGGATTGAGTTTGACACTTCCAGCCGCTGTGATGGCCGACAACGGCAAGAGCAGCTCGGACACGAAGGCCAAAGTTCAAACGGATTGTAATTCAAACGTCCAAAACACGACCGCCCTGGAGCTGGGCGACGACCTTCTGTCCCAGTACGAGGAGCTCATCCGTACGCTGGACACGCAGGCGGGAGGGAAACCAGTCCAAGCTGACGGAGAGTCGAAAAAGCCAGTCTCACCTCTGGAGGAGGAGGAGGAGGAGGAGATGGATTTCACCTCCTTCTCCGCCGAAACACCAGAGGCCGAGAAAGTACAATTACCGTTTGGGACCAAGTTTCGAAGCGGAAGTTCAAGTAGAAGCCAATCAGTGCCTTTCACAGGTCAGTGACATAATCCTAATAATCCACACTATCAATAAATAATAAAATTTCTCAATATGTTTTATCTTCTAAACTTTTTTGAGGTAGGCTACTGAGAGATAAACAAGGAATGACTTAAATGTGCTCCTCTTAGAATCAGGAGCATGGATGTTGGATGTGTAACCGTGAATTGTGGCCCCCTTTTTGGCCCCTGATGAAAGAATCCTAGATCCGCCTCTGTCAGGTTGTTCACTCCTTGTCTCTGTGCAGGTCCGTTTGTCAGCGTGCTGCTGTCCCGCCTGGAGAACATGCTCTCCAACTCGCTGTACGTCAACCTGCTGCTGACCGGCATCCTGGCTCAGCTGGCCTCCTACCCTCAGCCCCTGCTGCGCTCCTTCCTCCTCAACACCAACCTGGTGTTTCAGCCGACTGTTCGCTCCCTGTACCAGGTAACACAAAGAAAACGTGCTGGGTGTCTGTGTGTGTGTGTGTGTGTGTGACTCCTGAGGCTTGTGCATCATCAAGTCATCAGAGAGATTAGTGAAAGAAGTTGAAACATGCACGTTGCCTTTCAGGAGTAAAAACATTAGGAATGTAAATCACTGTTTGGAATCTGAGCGCTTGTGAGAAAGATGAAGTGAGGACGGCTTTGAAACTGGGATTTCAAAGTTGTTCCCAATAGTTTATTGTTAATGACATTAGTTTAAAAACTGCAGATGTGAATGTAATCCTCTGTTTCTTTATTCCTCAGGTACTCGCCTCAGTGAAGAACCAGATAGAAGAGCTGGCTGCCACCAGGACCGACTTCCCAGAGCTGATCACTGCTGCTCAGCACTGGATGCTGGCCAGGGAGACTTTAATGGCAGCAGCAGGTAACACCCACATAAATGCCTGTGATTGTAATATCACATTCACAGTATTGTATCTTTAAATCCTGAAATGTGCTTTCAAATCATTTCTATGCAACAATATTCACTCAATACTTAGAACCAGGTTTTATTGATGCAAAACAACTGAGCACCTGTGATAAGGGAGTTTGTGGTTGAAGAGAAGAATCACATGTGTGCATCGGTCCAGTTGAAGTCAAGAGGAAATAAAGCAAACTCAAACTCTTCATTCCAGGTGTTAAAGTCCTATGTTAGGAATCACAAATAGAGAAACTCCTGCTCTCACATGCTGGAAAGCCTCGTGTTTTTGATAACAGCACATACATTGTTACATCAATATTTTTTTTATGTAAAACCGTCAGAAATTGCACTTTGGGAAAAAAACAAGCTTTGCAGGATTCAAAAAGCTTCTTATTGTTCGCCTGTTTGAAATGTTGTGAGATGTTGAAACCACATTGCTCGTGTTAAGAAGCTTATCCAGTGAGCAGGTGTTTGGGTCTTAAACAGTTTGACTCATGCTTGTGAGTGTTCTCAACCTCAATCCACTCTAATTCAAACACACACTTGTTTATTCCTGAACATTAATAATTCTCTCACATTCTGCTTCATCTGCTTGTTTTGGGGGATTTTACCTAAATTCCAAACAAGTGTATTTAGACAGCAGAGTATAACACTTCATTAATTATGGCTGCTTGAAAATGAGATTATATTCTTGCTAAATCTTCGGGAAACGTTTCTGTGTCAACACGAAGATTTGTAAACAAACACTTTCCCTGTTTGTTTGTTTGAGTTCCTCGATTCAAAAAACAACATCTGCTTTCATCACCGGTCGGCGCTCGGGCTCCTGTTGGGAACCAGCATAAATTCCACTTGATTTTGTTAAGTCATGTGTCTTCCCAGTTGAGCAACCGCCTCGGCTAAGCCCCAGAGTTTTCGGGCTGGGGTTTGAACTGGTCTCCCTGCTGGTTTCCCGACTTTTAAGAGCTGCAACGCTGGAAGTGTGTTTGTGGAAGGATGAGAAGGAAAGACCAAAAAGAGGGGTTTTAAAAAAAGACTTTTTATAGTTTCCTTTCTACAGAAAAGCAGATCCTACTTTTTTATTAACTTAAATTATTTATAAATGGAGAAATCATTAGCGGGAAAATATTGTATTTGCAAAAAACATATTAAATTCCAACGTGGTCATTGTAACAGATGAACTCTTCCTGTTCTCAGATAAAAGCCGAAGCGGCGGCGGCTCCACCCACGGCGAGGCGGGGGGGATCCTTAAGAACTCGCCGCCACCCAAACCCAAAGCCATCTCTCTGGACCGGACAGAAGTGTTCGCCACCGTCCTCTACACGGAGTTCCTCAAAGAACTGGCTGCGGTTGCTCAAGAGCACTCCATCCTGTCGTACATTCCTATGGAAGAGTGAAAGGTCCCGAAAGGCCTCAGTGACGAGTCAGAGGAGTCAACGAGTCAAAGACTGTTCTATGGTGGTTTTTCTACATCTTCTTCCAGTCACTACGAGAAGAAACCTCGTAGTGAAACGATTTATACAACTTCTTCGAAAAGTTTATTTATTTTCCGAGCAAAGACAATCACTTTCTTGTGGTTTTTAAAAAGAAAATCCTATTTTCTAGTTCTGTGAAGTGTGAGGTCCAACACTTTGAGCTGGAACATCTCCACCTGCACCGTAATAATAAGGCTGGTGGAGGCGAGGTCCAGGTCGACCAACCAAAGACTGTAGAGAGAGGGTTTTAACGATTTATCTGAACTGCCCTCGTTCTGAATGTCTTCTGCTCCGATCCCAGTGGGATGTCCGTGTGGCCTTTCAGGGGCATCACCGCCTCTGTGCTCTAGGAGTACGCAGCTCGGAAATGTGTTTTCATTTTCACCGTGGCAGCTGTAGACTGGCAGCGTCTCAGAAACACATCCTGACTCACTTCATCACTTTTAAGACGTTTTCACACATGAAATCCAGAAATATGTCCAAAGAATTGCTTCTGGCGTTTCCCGGAGTTTTGCCGTGGTTTTTCCAGGAGTCCTTCGATGCTGCACGTTCTCCTCCCTCGGTTCTTTTAAGCCTTTGGGTGAAATAACTTTCCCACGATGCACTAGTTTCTCACGGGTTCTCCAGACAACAGCACAAAACCAGGATTGTTCTTCTATTATCGATTTGCCTTATGTCAGTGACGCTTTATAATGTACATACTGTAACAGAACTCTATGCAAATCAAAGATATTTGGGGTATAAATGAATTTAGGTTATTTTCAGAAGGGAGCTGGGTATTTAAGCTTTTTTTTTTAGAGTTTCTACTTCCACGTTGTTTCGTCATCATCTTCATTCTCGAGGTTTGTCTTCACTTTCTTCTGGGTGTGGTTGTTGTGATGGATCAGAGAAATCTTTGTTTTGCATCTGTTAGCTGCCTTTATCTGGGTTAACATGGTTGTTAAAAATTATATATATATATTAAGAGAGATATATTTTGTTATAAAGTTTGCCTCTATCAAAAATAATTTACCAGGACAGAAATAGTTTTAAATTTGTGCCTAAATTGTGATTTTTACTTCACATTATTGCCTGATTTTTGATCTGATTTAAAAAGGAGTGATTTGATATTTTATAATGTGACGTTGTTTTACTGGAAGCCGTCCATTGTTTTAGTGTAAATAAAATATACTGTTTTTATTTATTTTGTTTTTTAACCGAGTAGCAAAAGAAAGCAGTCGCCATCCAACTATTTTATATAAAGATATAAAACATAATGTGGACATTTAAAAAACCTCCACTGAAATGAAGCTGCAACATGCTTCTTCACCACTAGATGTCACTAAATTCGACACACTGAACCTTTAAGAGGATTTGTCGCAATACCAAGTAAAACGTAATCATTTATACCCAACAATTCAAAGTGATCATTCAGATAATGGACAGCTTCGGGTTAATCAAACAACAACTTTTTGTAAAAATGATTTATAGAAAAAGAAATAGCAGTAGCATTGTGATTTAATCAAAGATGTCACCTCATATATTCAATCATTATTACTCTGTTTTAAATTTTGAAATGTGTATTTTGTTTATTTAAATCCATCCTGTTCTAGGTGTTGCTAAGCAGGTTATGAATTATGCAGTAGGATAGTTATTTTATGTGTTTTTGTTTAAGCTGAACAGGTTTTTCTCTGTCTCTGGTAGAAAGAATGTCGCAGAGCACTTTATCAGCCTCTCATCCTGACGCAGTCGTTCCACCAGCACAGGTTCAGTCCCACGATGACAATCACTGTTTCAGCCCAGGTCACAGAGTCGATTCTGTCTCAGTAGAATCCAAAGCTTCGCCCTCTGCGATCCGGACTCAGTTTTTTCTTCGATCAGGTTGATGTTTGTTGTTCAACGTCTGAGATGCAAAGTCTTTCCTCTTTCAATAAAGACAACTTCTGCTAAACAAACCTGAACATGTCGACTTGTTTCCTCCTCTCGTTCAACAAAGAACCTGCTGCCTTCACTCGACACCACAGATATATTCGTTCCCTTTTCCTTTGTGCCAGAGGAGGTGTTGCAGCTGTTTGCTCTGTGCATATTGAAGTTTTCTTGTTTGATGCACATTCTCCTTCCCTGCAGAGAGATTTAGCTCAAAACTAGGTCTTGTTCTCCCGGGAGTCTTCCTCCTCTGTTTACAGGCAATGACTCTGACATGCTGCAGAGAGGAAGCAAACTGTGATGGAACCTTCTGACAGCTCATAAGCACAAGATCAATCTGTAAACTGCCTCATTTCATACCCGTACAGTCAAACACGTTGTTACCTGGGTCGAAGAACAGGAAAATAAATCAATGTGGGATAAACTGTTGGAGAAAATATTGTTTGTGTTTTATACAAGCTGTTTCCTCCTGTCACAATTGAACTTATATCAAAAATACCCAGCAGGAATCACAACCATTCCTCATTTATGGTCACATAATGGACTGTAGGTGCAGAAACGTGCACAGACATCTTGTAATGGCAAAGCTCCCATAGTTTCAGAGGGTGTGTGGCAGCAACAGACTGTTTCTGCTGCAGCATGTCTGCAAACACACGTCTGTTCCCATAGAGAATGAGTCTAAAATGAAATTAGTCCAATGTGGAAGATGTAATTTTCTGATGTCTGCAGGGGAACAGCTGCAGTAAGAGTTTTGATTTACCAATCATTTCTACATTTGACTGAATGTTTACCGAACCTGGTGAACGTGGAAAACATGAAACAAACTGATGAGGCCAGATGACAGACATTATTAAATGTAATGATTCCCGATCACAAAGGTCGACCGATTTGAATAATGTTCATGAAATTTAATTTCAAGTCAAGAAAAGTCTCTGCACCTGAATATCAGTAAGAATCCTGATGTAATACACCCTTGTGTAGAAAGTATTAATATGTGGCTCAACCACAAGAGGGCGCTCACGGATTGCGTTCTTGCCCATCACAGTTGCTTCTCTTGATGAGAGTCTGACATCAGCACTGACCATCAGAACCAATCACACATACTCTCCTTTTCTTCATGTCTCCACCATTTCTACCACTGGCTCTTATTTATGCTAATTAACGCTCTTCATATATTCATATATTCTTTTTCCTCTGCTCATTTTCCATTGGTTTATTCTTAGTTTCACCTTTTTGAAGCACCTTGTAATGTTGTAAGAAAAGTGCTGTAACGGCTAAATAAAGTTTATTCTTATTATTTCATTCACCTGATCAGAAAATCTAAACCTGCAGAACATATGTGGCAGCTTCTAACTGGCATGGTTTTTTTTTAACTAAATAAACCAAATGCTGATAAAACATTTGATTTAAAAATCTTTATTACTCTTTAGACACATACATATCTTACACACATACAGAAGGAAACAGCTGTAGTGCAGTGGAAACATTGTACAGTATTTACAGAATGTCAACCTCTCAGGAACTATGGGCGGCGGCCCATAGTTCAATAGTTATATCAACCCAGAGATGACCAGGTACAGGCGTGATGAGTCATATCTGCAT
Source organism: Pleuronectes platessa (assembly GCF_947347685.1). Lineage (NCBI taxonomy): Eukaryota > Metazoa > Chordata > Actinopteri > Pleuronectiformes > Pleuronectidae > Pleuronectes > Pleuronectes platessa. The sequence goes on along the minus strand of NC_070628.1, from coordinate 8,467,673 downwards.
CCACAGCATCTTTTTCATATATCTTATTTTTCATAAAGATACTATGAGTCTGGCAGATCAGTCCGAGCTTCACGAAGTCTTCTCTTGTAAAATGGCCCTCACCAGAACTGGGTCGGCTCTGCCTTTGGTCTCTCTCTGAACAAGGCCCATCAGTTTGTTCAGAACTTTCTTGTTTCCATTTCTTATGGCTTGGACCTACACGGCGGGGGGGGGAGCACAGCAACCAAACATTAGAAAAATAAGAAAATGTCATTGCCAGTGAGAATTAGCAGGTGAGAGCCCCTCACCTCTTCGGGATGCGAGTCCACCACCTCCTGGCAGATGCTGTGCAGCTGTGCAGCGTCACTAACAAGCCCCAGCTCCTGCTCCTGGATGATCTGCAAGGCCGTCGTGCCCGGTGACCTCCACATCTCCTGCAGCACCTGAGAGGGAGCAGGAGGCGGGGAGACGCAGGTGAGGACCAGAATACAAACAAGAGCCCCGCTGCCGCTCTGTGTACTGAGTGACAGAGAGAAGGGAGATAATTGGCCTGTGCGGCTGACTGACCCGCTTGGCGACTGAAGAGGAGATGTGTCCTGTTTCCTGTAGCTCCAGCAGCTCGGCCAGGGCGGGAGCAGAGACCGGGCTGAAATCGGATGAAGGGCTGATTTAATTACATTTGAATGCAGTGAATAAGTGATATAAATGAAGGAGAGAGAGAGAGAGAGAGAGAGAGAGAGAGAGAGAGAGAGAGAGAGTGAAAAGAGTGGGAATGTCAGAGGGAAAGGACACGGGAGTCCATCAACATTTGTGATTTGACTATAATGTGTTTGTCTTGCCAGTGTCTGGCTGTTTATTCCCCGGGCCACCAGACAAATAGAATCAAAGACGCCTGCTAGAGAAATATTAAGTGGAGACGCAGTTTCAGTCAGTTCACCGGAGGCCAGACGGTCCATCTGCACGAACCCTCCTCCAATCAGGACACAGATGAAAAGTTTCCATCTTCACAAACACAACGTAACGTGACTCGTTGTTTTTGTGTCTAACAAAACAATGACTCCTGACAAAGGTGACTTGCACCTCGGGGGGGGGGGGGGGGGGGCAGTTTCAAGTTAAAGCTCAATTACTTCACACTTTTGTGTTTAAGAGTAAAATAAACTTTCAAAAGAGAGACTTTAGTAAATTTCCAGGACTAACAATAAGCTATTATTCTATTCAGTCTATTATCAAACCAGCACCAGTTACAGTGCTGATCACATTTTCCACCCACAGTTCCAGCTTTTTCCCATCTGGTTTCTAGATTCCCAGTAAACATTCGTTCCTGCCTGTGGCCACTTTGCTTCTCAACACCGACATGTAAGGTTGTGATTAGCTGCGAGGGTTGTGCAACATGTTGCTATTGTTAGTAAGTGTGTATATGCACGATGTTGTGTACGTGCAGTCATGCATATTAAGTTTTAAGTACAATATTATCCTCTGTGTACCACGCCCAGAACAAATTTCCCAATAGGGACATAAAGTATATTATTAATTATCTTATATTATCATTAACCAGCTATGACACTTTAACGCCTCACGCTGGAATCGAATTTGTGAAAACTGGTCAGCAAACAAGAAGAGAAGTTAAACACTAGCTTTAGCAGTGGGTTGGTAAAAGTACAGCTAAAATCAATAAACAGTTGCTATAATAGACGCTTCTTTGTTGTATGTTGTGTGTTTTTAGTGTGTAGCTTTTAATGTTTTCATTTGTAACGTGGCACTAGTGTCAGCCTGGTGAGATGTTTCACAGTTCTGCCTCCATCTTGTCAGCACCCTGCAGCGGGCTTCTCTCAGGCAGCTACTTCTCTGACCCTCCTCCAGAAACCCTGGAGGAGACACTTGTCTCGATCGGTGGAATTGTGAGGACGAGTTCTTAATGACATGTCTGGAGTCGTCTCTCGAAACGACCACTGAGCTTCACTGTTTCTTATTTCTCTTACACTTGTGAAGGGCTTGGAACCAGAGGGGAGACAAATCAGATGTGGGCATGTTTGACAGAGCAGAAACTAAAAAATGATATTGTTGTTGTGATGATTACGAGCAGAGAAGCCGCTGTTGTTCTTAAAGGTTCAGTGTGTAAGATTAAGGTGAAAGGGATCGTTAAGAAGACATTTAAATAAGACTAGTATTATTTTCACTTGTGTGTTTTATCTAAATGTAGGAATTGTTGTTTTCTTAACACTAGATGAGCCTAGAATGAGGGGAGGGGGAGGTGAGGGGGTATTCAGGGTATTCAGCTGCAACACGCACCTTCACCACTAGATGTCACTAAATCCTACACACTGAACTTTTAACAGCTAACTCTTGAAGATCTTTAACTTGGTTACTTTCTCCTGACGCCGAGCAATTCAATTATATTTCTCTAAGAACCTAAGTGACTCTCTTTTCGTCTCTGCCTTCAGCTTTCAACAGTCCTGCCGGCCTCTCTCTGGTTTTCTCCGACTCTCCCCCTTTCACTGAAAACAAATGCAGCTACATTGCGAATGTTCCGCATGTGTCTGGGGACGGTTGATAAAGTGAAGCCCACGGCATCTGCGCTGGTGTCAACCAATTGCTTGTTTCAACTCCATTTTCTTTCTAATGACTCAGAGCCTTTTATGACTTTTATTCCAAGAAATCATAACAGACCCATATTGCCAATCTCGGGTGGACTCAACAAGCGGAGGTGGAGTTTCTAAAGCCACGATGGCTATTTCTCTTCTTTCAAAAATACAGAAAAAAGACTCAATTCTTTGGAAACATTTACGAAATCCAACATGTTGAAGCTAACAGGCCTTTAGCAGGAAGAGATCAAAACAACAACTTCATCCAAAAAAGTAATGATTTCACTGATGTTATTGAATTTGTCCCACACAGAAGTTCCTCCAATGAGCCGTCAGGCCCGTCACAAAGGTGTTGTCTTTGACCGACAATAAGAATTAGGGAATATCAGATGATTTCTGAAGTCGTACGTGTTACTGCTGTTTGGAATCAAACTACCTGTCAATATTTGTGAACACTAAGAATCGAATAATCTTTGGCGTCACTCAAATCAGAGAACAGTTTAGAATTGTTGATGGAGGAGAGAGGTTGATTCGGCTTCATTTTGCCTGGAGCCTGAATATAAACACCTCTTTCTGAACACAGCACAGGGAGGCTTAAATCTTTTTTTGTGGCTAAATGCTCATTAATCCAGACTGAACCGGCTCAGGGAATAGAAGGGAAGCAGTTTAATAAGTTCGATTTCAGCAGCATCTCCTTTTTGAGCCAAGAGCAGCGGAGGGTTTGTGGATATTAATGTGTGTCGAGGGCGGGAATCGGGAATCAAACCTGAAATTAATCAAATGAATTGTTGTTATGACTCGGGTTGATCTGCGACTTCTACTCTCATTGAATAGGCAATAATGATTTTCTTTTCTTTTGCTTTGTAAATTAAACATCAGACAGGGGCGGCTGTGGCTCACGAGGTAGACCACTAACCAGAGGGTCGATGGTTCGATCCCCAGAACAACCAGTCTGTATTCCCAAGGGTCCCTGAAAATTGACCCTGACGTGTGGTGTGTGATAGAAACAGCACCGTGGACCGAAGCACTGGTTGAATTGGGGTGAAATATGATTCCAGCCATGGTGATGATATTTTACACTATGACACAGATCTCCATCATATGAAGTAGGTAGAAAACGGAAGGAACCTTTTCTATCACAGCTTCTAATCAGCGGCTCCATTCACGCCTCTTGATTCGCTGACATCTGTGTGAGCTTCATCTGACTGGTTACGGCCAATCCTGTTCATGTGGGTGTGCAGCCTGGCCATTATAACCTGACATGTCTCACACTTGTGATACAGTGACACTGGCTTTGCTTCCCATTATTTCTATAAGGCAGGGGAGGATTCAAATGTGCTTCTGTCTTGAAATACATTTAATTAAATTGAATTTGTGGACGTCTGATGTTCCTCTAGCTGCTGTGGTTCATGGTGACAACTGAAGATTCGCCCTGCAGATACACACATGGATGCCAGAGCTCCCTCCACCACCACCACCTCCTCCTTGTGTGCTTTTGGGTGTTATTAATTTAACTGATGTAACCCGACTTGCTGCCTGGGATCTTTGGAGAGCTTTTTCACGCCAAATCTAACTGTATGACCGTCTTCTTATAAACAGCCCATTGAAGTGTCTCTGACTAAAGTTCAGTGGTGAGTTACAGGACGTGGAGCTGAAGTGCTGATAGCAGACGTGTTAAATCACTTTTAGGATCGGAGTTCTTCACTTGAGTTAGAACCCTTGAGGCGGCCGCTTGTGACAACTTAAAATGAAGAGAGGCCTTACACACACACACACCAGCTGCATCTGGGGAGTGAATGGGTTGTTTCTGTAAAGGTAATCTTAAGGCTACATTACAGACGGTGAAGAAGCGGCAGGGAAAATGGGAGAAAGATGCAAAATCAGGCCCCAAGACGGAGCTGAACCGCCGATGAGGCTGCGGTTCACGGTCAGTGTCTTAACCCTTCAGCTACAGGGGGCGCCTGTGAAAAGGGTTTAACCCTGACATCTAAGACCTGAACTTTGGAAGCAGAATATGGATATGCAAAACGTGTTAGCTTTGTTGGAAGATAAATCTAATCTGCAGGACAGACAATGAGCATTAAATGAACATTATATAAATCCCACGGATGGATGAGTCTCACCTCTGGCTCACGCTCATGTCTCGTTGCTTGAGGTGGCCCAGCAGCTCGTTCACCACCCAGCCAATCACCTTCCTCGGCTCCTTCTTGGTCGCCTTCAACACCGCCTCAAAGTACTCCACCAGCCCGTCCTCGTTCTGCGACAAAACGCCACCAACAGCCACATGCACATTATCTCATCACTATCAAATACGCCCAGCAGGGACCGGTATTCAGCTGCCTGCATGATTCCGAGCAGTGCTGCGTCCAAACTGAGTTGATGAGAGTGCAATTAAAACAAGTGGGTGGGAAACAGATTCACTGCCTTCACCCGCAAATACACTCACCACCAGAGTGAAGCTGTGCTCGGGCAGGATGCCGTATGTTTGGACCAGCCTGTCTCTTTTGACGCTGGGTAGCTCTGGAAGCCCTTCCCTTATCTTCTGCACCACCACCATCTGGCTCGCATCAATGCCAGAGGGCAGCGACGCGTTATCCTCATACACCATCAGAGGGGGCAGGTTGGGCTCTGGCATGAACCTGGAGGGAGGGGGGGTGGGGAGAACGCTTTATGAGCCCCACAGATAAACTTAAGAGAAGATGAAGTTATTATTTTTAGTATTTTGACTCCAAACTAGTCACGTGTGTCTTGCTCCTGTAGTAATTTGACTTTATAACTCTCCATCTATCATCCCCCCTTCCTATAAAACTACACACACACATACACACATACACACATACAGGTGCACAAATGAGCGATATCTGGCGCCCTCATCACCAAGAAAGACGATAAGGTAATCTCCTAAAATCATAACTACACGTCAACAAACACAAGTTCCATGCAGACAACCCACAAACTCAGACTCACCTGTAGTCCTGAAGACCCTCTTTGTCCCTCATGGGAATAGTCTCCCTGGAAGAAAACATGCACACATTAAAAACTAACAGTTCTAACAGTCAAAGTTCTATTTAGAGCTGGAACAATTCGTAAATTTGGCATTCTGCCAATTTGGCAACAAGTTGAGATATTATATAAATTTTGAAAATCCTTAAAAGTCCCTCATGCATCTGAAATATGAAGATTTGGGTTGTTTTTCCTGTGTTTAATTTCAGAATAGTTCACTGATCATTTATAAATTAACTGAGAGGATAGAAAATCAATTGACAATTAAAGCACTCACCCTCTAAACAATGTATAGTACAACTATTCCGAACTAAAAGAAAAACAACAACATCAAAGCCCAATGAAAAAAGGTGGGGGACGTGTGTAGTGATGCTGTTCAGTCAGCCCAGCTGTTTGTGAACCGGTTTAGTCAGATCTGTCGCCAGCTTCACAGGAACGAGAAGAAAGAGCCAATCATGGGCCATCACACGCTGTTTAACATGCTTCACCATGGACCTCTTCTAGAAGGCCTCATGGGAACGAGGCAGAGCACCAGAAGATGATCAATGCCTCGGCCGTGTGGGAGCTGGATCGTTCTGAGAGCTCAGGAGCCTGTGACGAGCACAGAGCTCACAGATAACACAACACGCTGGCAGCGGCATCCAAATGGCTCCATTCATCATCATCACCATTGATAGTTTGTCCTTTCCAAAGCTCAAGACTAATTGTCACGAGTGGTGCCAGGAACACGAGGGAAATGCAGATCTTTGATTTATGAAACCAGGGATACAAGAGGCTCATGAGATGGTGAACGAGTCTGATAGGTGGTGGGAAAATATAGAAAATCATAGGAGAAAAGAAAAGCCCACGGAACCAGCATGAAGGAGGACGAGTGAGTGAAAACAACATTCTGGTTATTCAAGAGGTGAAATGTGAAGCTCTTGGAATAACAAGCCAGGAGGAAATGTAAGTGCAGTAATTTCAAACAAATCAGGAAAACGAGAAAGAGAGTCAAGGGGCCGGATGATGAAACTAACAAATGAGGCAGAGATCCCAGTAACAGCCCGGCTCCCTCAATTCACTCACCCCGATTTGGAATCATAAGCCCGGGTCTCGTTCTGCACCCTCCCTCCTCTCTGCAGGACATCGATCTGCCTCCGAATCTCGAAGTCTGGTGACATAAGGGGCGACATTAACATAAACACACACACACTCTCCGATAGCAGTGTGGCACAAACACCATTTTGTGTGACAAATGCCAAACATCTGCCGCAACACACTGGCAACTCCTCGGGCCTCCGACTGCTGCCACATTATAACTGTGACGAATGATGCTTTTCCCTCAATCACTGTTTAAACACCAGTTCAGCAGCAGCAGATTAAAGGTGATAGTGTTTTATTGATAGGTAACTCAGGCCCAGCACCACAGCGTGTCGATGTGTGCTTACACTCCTGAAAGTTAAAATGCTGAAATCTGTCTGGAGGAGGCTCTTTGTCAGCGTTTCAACTGAAGCTCAATCAACGGCCAGTTAAGTTTGAGTTGTCACTAAATCTATTCTTTTTCATTTTTTTTTAAGTGAACAGCTGAGGGAAGAAAATTTACCATTGCATGCTGCCATCACGCAGCTAATGGTTTGTGAATGGCTGTCAGTGCTAAACTTATGCTTCTCAGGTCACTGTCAACATTAACTAATCGAATGTCTTCATTCCTCTTCATAATTCAAACTGGAATATTCTCATTTCGACAAAAATCTTATTCAGTTTGGAAGTATGGACGTGATGAAAATATGATTCCCTAGGTAATAACCCCAGAGATCAAACGTGTTGGTTGGCAGATTTAGTTACTTTGGGATCCGACCTGAGCTTTTTCATTCTTCTCATCTTACTCTTGGTGAGAAAGGAAAAAAAGCACATTACAGGAAATGTCACTGAATACCATTCCTCCACTTGTTGTTTGTTACCTTTTACTGCCAGTTTTGATTTAAAGTACTTTTCTTCTTCATGGTGAAAACGCAAGCAAATGCCAACTCCCCAAAAGGTCTTTACTTTCAGAACAGGAGAGTGAGCGATAATACAACAACTGTACGATCTCCTCAGATGGATCAGCGTTCAAAACACCCTCACTGGATGTCTGTCACACTCTCAGACAATCCTCCTAACCTATTTACAGGACTTACCGATGGCCTTGGCCAGGAATCGGATGCTGTTGATGTTCTTCACCTCGGTTCTGACGCCCAGGGGCTCACCCGGCTCGTGGACGGACACGTTGGCATCGACTCTCATCTGGCCCTCTGAGGAGGAAGAGGAGGGGGAGAGATGCACACTGTGAGGGAGGGGGGTTCGGGTTTAGAGGTACAGAATGGCAGCTCAGACACACAGAGGCGGGCAGAGATTTCCATACCAGACATGTTGCCTTGACAGGTGCCAAGGGCCTGCAGGATGAGCTGCAGCTCCCTGACAGCTGCAGCAGCCTCCTCTCCACAGCTCATTTCTGGCTCCATCACCAGCTCCATTAGACCCACACCTGACGGATGTGAAGACAAGTTATTGCTTTGTTAAGTGATTTATATCTATAGTATAACGTGGGTTTGAAAAAAAATTCTTCCAGTATTAACTTTATGAAAAGATCTAGTGTAAGTGTTTGTCCATTTCTCGAAACTTCAAAGACTGAAGCCAGTGCTGCTCTCAGCCCCGAGCCCAATCAATCATATCCAAGATCAAAAAATTTTAAAAGCCATGTCAAGTAGATTAATCCTTTGAAGGAGGCTCGTTTTAGGGTCTGAATTTGAATTTGGTGTTCTTACTTTAAGTTTAAGTTTAAATGCTGTAATGTTTAGAAAACACTGTCCATTGCTGCAGCTCCTCTTTTCAGCCTCTGTCTAAAACACTTGGGTTTAGCTCCTGTCTCTTTAAAGCCCCCGTCTGCTATCACACAACACCACAATGATGCAAAAGTTTAGTTTTTTTAGCTTGCCGATATTTTACCAACCCACAAAAATGCTATCACGTACTAGAAGAAAGACAATAACTGCAAAAAGCCTCATATGTCTCCTTTAAGGTTAAACAATGTCCTAAAAGAGCTGTGCAATGTACTTTTTTAAGAAAATATATCCAAACAGAAATAAATAGTTATACCCATCTTCTTGGTAATGAACCAACATGTCATCTCGTACGATGGTTTATGTTTGGTTTGTGGGAATAACTCAACAGACAATATCTCCACAGACAATAACTCAACAGACAATAACTTCACAAACAATAACTCCACAGACATTACACAGTGGATGGATGGAGTTTATTGTTGGTTTTAGTCTCCTCGTGAGATTTGCCCACAATGTAGCTGACCAGGATAAAAACAGTATCAGCAGCCACAACCTTTAATCCTGGGCCACAGAGTGACTGAGGTTACCTGCTCTGTTGAGGTCTATGAGTGTCTGGCCGTGGACGTCATCGTGCAGACTCTTGCCACTGTCCTGCTCCAGCTGAATCTGCTTTATCGTGGCTGTTTTCCTGATCACTTGGCTCCTCTTCCTTCCCCCATGGAGGCTGTAAGTCAGGATGCCGTCTACTGCGATGGGCCGCCGCTGCTGAGTGATCTGGTATCCAGCCTGACACGAGAGTACACATCGTTATAAAACACCAGGCGCCGAGGTTGTGGGGTAAATAGAGCGTAACAAAAAAAGGCAAAAACATTTTTATGCTCTCCTTATCTTTCCAGAAACGTAACCGCTCATCAGGCCCCAACGGTGCAGCAGCCGACCGTATACATCTGATTAAATGACAGAGGGATTTCTGACTGTGTTGGTGTATTGAAAACTGAGTCAATGAGAACAGTGACAGCAGCTTTTACTGCCTTTAATCCCTGTGAGATGAGGAATGAAAACAATCCCATTTCTTTCACTTCTTTGAAGATTGTATGTAACGTAATGATGTACAAGTAACAGCAGGTAGAAAAACTTACAAGTACACACAGTCAGGAATACTTCTACATATCACCCTTTAATAATATTTAATTTACAGATATACAATTTGTTTGCTTTCAGTCTTTCACTGTGCAAAAATACCTAAAATTTAAATTTGACCAAAGATCAGATTTGCCTTGAAAGCGAGTCAGTGGATAAATTTCTCTTTTAATTATATACATTTTGAAGTAATAATATGTTAATTACAGGGTAATGAGCTGAGCATACTGGGAAGTCTCCTTGTGAATGGGTTGGTTTACCTTCTGTTAGATATCACTGGTTGTTGTAGCTTTTGTCAATTCATAGACAAGAAGTGATAATTATATTTTAAGTCAATAAATAAATCACAATATCCGTATTTCAGTTTATTAACCAACTTAAATTTATAACTTTAAATACAAAAAAATTAACTTTGACTTATTTTGTTATAGTCTGTCAATGTCTATGAGGTGTCCTAGTTCTGTTTTCACCCCTGTTGGTTTGTCTGTAGGAAGGATTACACAGGAATTAGTGGAAGGATGCATTATGGGTCAGGGCAGAACCCTTTCAACTTAGTTTTTGGGGATCTGGGGCAGATCCAGGACTTTTTTTTACTTTCCAGGAAATGATTCATAGACCTTAATGAAAAACAATCGGGCACATTAAGGGCACTGATATCTATGAGTGTGTGCAACTTTATGCCGCGTGATTGGATTTAAGGGGTCTGCCGGGGCTTGGCAGAGGTATTGTGTGTTCTACTGAGAGTCATTCTAGTTTGTTATGCATATATATTGTTGCTGTTCAATGATGTGTACTGTTTGCTAAGTGTTACTCTGTTATTTGTTTCCATGGGGTATAATTTGTGAAGGTAAAAGAACAGTGGGGTGGAGCTGAATTTCCCCAGTGGGACTATAAAACTAACTAATACATCAAATTACAGGAAGAAATGTGATATCTCCTTAGACGGTTTTTAGTTAAATCCACGTGTTGCAGAGGAATAACTCCGATGACGAGTCTGCAGTCGGTGTCATGGGGTCCACGTGAAGGTGAGGCCGGCAGGCAGCATCAATTAAACACCGCGACGCCTGATTGGCTGGACCTTGGTTATAATGCAGCAGGAGTGCTGCGGCTCCACTCAAGGTTTCTATTCACAAAAGCACAAGAATGAATATTTCATCCGCTTCTCTCTTCCCAAAAGAATCTGCCGCCCCAAGTACTAATTCCCCACGTTACTATGGAAACCACATTCGCATGAACTAAACATTAATCATACTTATGCTAAAGAGAGAAAGGAGGTGGGAGAAGAGATTCAGGAGGGGGGGGGGGGGGGGGACTGGCTGGCTTTCTGTAAAATGTGCCCGATCGACACAATCAGTCAGGTGCACGTCGCCTCCTTTTAAAACAACACTTTAAAAATGCATTTGGGGATTTTTATCTTTTACTTCCTGCTCCTCTAGATGAATTAAATCTTTAAATATGTTGGATTTTGAGAAAAAATGCTGCAGTTCATCCGAATTCACCTGTTTCTTGCTTCATCTTTTCACAGGTTTTGACTCTGCAGGTAAAAACTTCATCTCTGCTGTCTGCAGCACAGGAACACCATACTGTACATTAAGGCAGCATCTGTATACGTGGAGACTATTTGCATTTCCTGCATAATGAATCAGCTACTACTGGCGACATAATGAGGGATGAGTAAAGTTTTGCTGTTAATAAAACCCTACTAGACACATTTGGGTTTTTTCCAATTACCCGCCCGCCGACAGATAGAGCCCTAATGAGCTGAGCACCTTTTTATATTCACAGCCACAAATGTGTGTCTGCACTCAGACTACACATGCAGGTGCCCACACATGCTCCACACTCATTTGTGTGTTGTGAGCCGCTGAGTCATTTTCTGTCTCATTTAAAAAAAGCATCTGCCGGTCGTCTCCCTCTTTACTTTCCACCGAGGTCCCGCACACACAATCCCTGCTCTCGTTAAACGCATGTCGAAGCTTCAACAGTCAGGACAGGTCTGTTATAGAAAGTTAATATCTCGAGGAAATTGTAATTATTTGCTTTGGCTAATAGATTAGTGCGGAGCTGCTGAGGCATGTTATTAAAGGGCTTTATGTATGTGCATCGTCTGCCGTCTCCATTCAAAGCAGGAGCGCTAGTTGGACAGCGCCATTGATCATTTAATGAGCAACTGCGGTGTTTTACAAAATGCAATCAGGGATTTGTAGCGGAACATATCAATAATGTAAAATGCAATTTACAAATGTATTTTTCAAGGGTGGGATAATTTCTCCCTCGGTCATGCTCCTGGTTTGGTTTGATGAGCGTAGATCACATTCAAACTCTGGGTCCAGTGTGAGAAACATTCCATCATCTTGCATAATTAAAGCCACTCAGACTCCAGGTTATCGAGCTCTCGGATCGCTCTTATGAAGCAGCTGAGGAGACCAATGTAAACTAAATAAACTTTGATTCCTAAAAAAAAAAAAGGGCAACAAGAGGTAGAGTGCAGAAAGCACACAGTGAATGTCAAACACAGATAGAGGAGCCAGGCGCGACCTGATGGCAGGGGCTGCTGTGAAAATCTCAAAGCAAAATAAAAAAGTGTAATCTGGTATTATCGTCCCTGCTGTGTGTGTCAGCTGCTCAGGATGAATCCAAAGGAGGTGATGCAAGCTTTGGTAAACACACAAGAGAGCAAGAGGAACACAACGGTAATCCCTGCGCTTCTGGAGGGGATTTAACTGGAATCTAAAGAAACATGGACTTTCTTTGGAGATAATGCATCGCTACCGAGGGGATTAAAATATGTACTGCTGCCACTATGTGATAACCAGAGACTGATCAAGACCATCTGCAGAAAACTGTAGAGCATCGGCCCTAAAACAATCTCACAAGAGACTTAAGTCAGCTAAGAAATCAAATCAGAAATATCAAAGAGAGCGATCATATTATTTCAGCAGCAGCAAGAGTGTAATGAAAACTTTCGGCTTAAGCTGATACTCGGTGTATTGCTTACTTCTTTGTGAGGGCCCTCTACTTTTAATCCACTTCTTTCGGGCAGTTTCAATGCAATAATACTGCAGGAAAAGAGAATCTGTCTCCGAGGCTCTTCAGTCTATAATTACACTCCTCATTACCTCGCCCAAAGCCGTGTTAGCATATCTTACCAAGGCGAGACAAACGCTGAAATATTCAGACTTTCCATCACACTTTTCTTCAGAGAATTTCCAGATATATGAAAAGGCGTCTCTGTAGGGCGAGTCAATGTAGTTCCCATTACGTTTTGTCTTTTCCATCTAAGTCTTAAAAGGTCACTCATAATGGCTGCGAAATTACGTCGGGGCTCTGAGGGCTAGTGAGCCCTTGTCACACGGGTTCTCTATTACACAGAGCAGAATGAACTTCACTATACTGTTGAGGGGAGAGATACCTTTATCCCCACTTTAACAGAATAATATTCAGCTTATGATGTGAGACATTTAAATCCAAATATCTGTCAAACCATTGGATTGGTAGGTAACTTATCAAACAAAATAAATATATGGTATTTGTTAGTTAATACAGCTTTAAAGTGGTGTATCCTTGCAATAAAATGAAACTTAACTTAAAATCAACTTGTATTCCAAAAAGTATTTAGACATCTTTTATGCACTATAGTGTGTTTTTTTTTAAACTGTAATCTCTCTCACTGACAAAAGTCATCTTTGCTGCAGTACTCCAAATACTGGCCTGTTATATTCATTGAGATGTGTTTAGACCTGTGGTATAGAAATTATTCCATTATGGGAAATTCACATACAAACATCATTCAAAAAGTCCATAATCAAAGTACCACCTTTACACAGTTGTGAGTAATGGATCAGTCCCTGAACTGCTGAGTTGGAAATCACTACCTGTAGTTTTTAGGACTCTCATAATGATTCACATTATTTATATATATATATATATATATATATATATATATATACACACACAGAAGAAAGCTATCCCCTAATAATCAGCCACGGCAGGGAGTGTTAAATGACCTGTGTATAATGTACAAATAGAAGTGTACTGTAGGAAATGAGCTTGTGTGTAAAACAACACTGGTCCTTCTCTTTTACAGCTCTCAGTACCCTTTGACTGTGTGTGTGGCAAATAGCGTGTTTTGCTGCATCAGCAGGACTGGCTCACAATTTCAATTAAAGCTCAGGGGCAGTAGGAGTTCACTGCGAGTGGTGTGATGGAGACACTGGAGGCGAATGAGGACAACTTGTGTCACAGTAAAACAATAAGACAGAGTGATGTTTGGGATCAGAGCGGCTCTACACCGCCCGTTTGTCTGATAGGATAGAGACAACCCCTGGAGGTTGCAGAGAAAGTAAGAAATGAGGACAGGGAGAGGGAAACTCACAGGGAGGTCGGCGTAGAAGTAATGTTTCCTGTCGAAAAGGGACTTCCTGTTGATAGTGCAGTTGAGAGCCAGTCCTGTCATCACTGCTGCTTCGACACATCGTCTGTTCAGAACCTGGGGACACACGGGGACATTACCTGGTGATCTGACAAGAAGGGGATCAAACAATAGGTTATCTTTGTCTGAGAATCACCTACGGGTAATGTGCCAGGCAAGGATCCATCGAAGAAGGACACCAGGGAGTTGGGGGGGGCTGAGAAGCGAACTTGGGAGCCAGAAAACAGCTTGGTGTTAGAGCTAATCTGGGCGTGGATCTCCAAGCCGACCACCCCGACCAGCAGCTGGGGATCACTGAGGCAGAGAGGAAATAAAAGAAACCTTTACTACAAATCAGACAGAGAATTAGTGTTGTACCTGGCTTCTGGATAATGTTTTTTTTTGCTTTTTTAGGGATATTTACTGCCAAACCCTCCTGAGAGCTATCCTGAATAACTGGTCTCATCTGGTTATCGTCTGGCTCAGTTAACTCCGGGTTTACCTCTGGCTACGATCATGTGGTGCAGTTAATGAGATGTGGAGCTGTCAGAACCATGAATGACCTTGCTAATGATGTGGGATGAAATGTCGATACCTGCAGGTAACTTCTGTTATAATGAAAGTAGAAATTGTTGTTCCACTGAGTGAAATGCCGCTATTATGGAGATTGATTATTCTTTATAACAAACTCTCCCTCTTTTAGAGGCTTTGAGTGACAACTGGAAAACAAAACTGGAACAGCAAAAGGATTTGAACGATCTATAAAAGATATCTGCTGCTTGATGTTGTGTCACTTTATATTAAGTATTTTGTCAGAAATCCTGTGGAAATGTTGACTCCATATTCCCGGTGATGTAATTAATAGGTAGTTGCTGTTGACAGGTTATGATCTGATCCTGCTGAGGAGCAGGGGTCCATCCCCCTCACACAGGTGGTTAACCACGGAGCGCATCTACCCAGGTTAAACATTCCAGAAAACCTGAGTGAAGACCAAAGATAGCTGGATAACCCATTCATCTCTATGATACAGGCCCCTGGGATAAACCCCTTCAATGTCACATACATTATCATACACATCAATGCACACCTTGCACATTTTACCGCTATATATATATATTTAAAGAATTCCATTGTATTGGTTTGCACAAAATAATTAGCTCCTTAATTTGCTTCGTTCCCTTGTATTTGCATATGTTTGTTATGCTACAATGTTTGTTGAGGAAACTACTTTGTAATAAATGTGATTCTGAAAACCACTCAGGCAGAGGAGCAGACTCAAGTCAGACTCAACTCATTATGAACAAAACAAACCTTTACACAGTGGCCCAACTTAATCAATGAACAATAATAACACTCATAACATTGTCATAACAATAATAATGTGTAACAATAAATAAATAACAACAACTGGAGAAAAACGTAAGGTAGAATCCAAATAAACGTAATATTTGCTATTTTACACGCAGCTCATTTATCTTAATTAATAAGTCAGTGGACACAGTTTAAACCAGAGATATCAGGAAGTATATAAAGATAAATATGGGTCATTTATCTGCAGTTTAATACATGTGGATGAATCCACTCAGTGACAACAACAACACAAACAGCCTCACAGCCGCAGCTTCTTGTACCTTTTCGCTCGGGGCTGAGATTCACTGTGTCTCCGGAAGCTCGTCGTGTTTATTCCTCTGATCAAACACGAAGTCTTCGGGTATAATATCGATTTTCGCTTGTTGACACTCAGCAGCAGCTCCCCGGCTGCTACACAGGAGGCCGCCATGTTGTCTTTCAGGCTCCGTAACACACGAGATGGGAATTGTAGTTTTTTAAAAGGGAGATTCAGTATTGGAGTCCACGACACTCGAGTTTGGCTTAAAACTACAAATCCCACGATATCGAGGATATTCCGGTTCCGGCCCCCGAAGATAAGTCGCGTCACTTCCGGGTGGACAACTGGCGGGACTTCTCAGCTGCGTGGTGGAGGAGCAGGTTGTTGACAGACGGCAAAACTTGTCTCAAACTCGGGTTAAACTTTTTTTAAAGATGATGGCTACAAGCGGAAAAGACTGTGGAGTAAAAGATGGCGCCCCGGTTTGTTGTAACGGCTCAGCCTCGGCGAACGGAGCCGGCCCGGAGGCATCGCCGAGCCCCAAGCCGCTGAACGGAGCCACGGTTCGGCCAGAGGGCTTCACCTTCACCCCGCAACCCACCATCGAGGACATTCGGCGGATGCAGGCGGAGTTCACGAACGAGCGGGACTGGAACCAGTTCCACCAGCCCCGCAACCTGCTGCTGGCCATGGTCGGGGAGGTGGGCGAGGTGTCCGAGCTGTTCCAGTGGCGCGGGGAGGTGGCGGTGGGTCTGCCGGGCTGGAGCGAGGAGGAGCGGGAGCAGCTGGGGCAGGAACTCAGCGACGTGCTCATCTACCTGGTGGAGCTCGCCGAGAAGTGTCACGTGGACCTGCCCCAGGCGGTGCTGCGGAAGATGGCCCTGAACCGGCTCAAGTACCCGGCCAGCAAGGTGCACGGCTCGGCCAAGAAGTACACCGAATACAAGGACTGATGCTGGGTGTGCAGAGACAATCAGAGGCGACTGCTGGAACTGCTACTGGACCTTTCATCGTTTGGTTCTAATAGCTTTTGATCTTGTTCGACTTGTTACACCACTGTATGAAAACTTTACCCCCTCGTGCACAAAAGGCACGTGCAGAATATGCAGTTTTTTTATTTAGTTTAAAGGTTCAGTGTGTAGAATTTAGTGGCGACATCTAGTGGTGAAGTTGTATGTTGCAGCTGAATACCCCTCACCTCACCTTACCTTGCTCTTCCAGACATGGCAGCCTCCATAGAGAGGAACGTATGAAAAAACCTTCTAGGTTAAATAAAGCAATTAGTAAGATATTAGATGATTGCAAACTAGTGAAAAACTCAGTGGAATTATTTTATACTCAATTTCTGCCATTAGAGCCCTTTCACTTGATTACACACTGAACCTTTATCTTTTAAATCATGTTTTAGTCTGCTCGTTGGAGCCAATTTGAAGCATTTCATACTTTTTTAGTCAAAATATTCCTCTTGTCCGATTCTGTAAATAATAGGAGGAAAACATTCGTAGGACTTTTATAGGACTGAGGCTTAAAAAAGTTAGTGGACCTGAAAAAAAGTTGAATGAAAATGTTATATATTTTTCTTCTTTGTTATTGTTGGTTTATTTCAGGTTCCTGTCAGAGTTGGATCTTCTCATCTCCTGTCTCACTTATGCAATTTGTCTTGTTGCAGTAAAAGTTGCTTTAATCCAGTCCTGTGTGTTTCTTCTCATTCATCCTCATGTAAAACACTGAGTTAGCCTGTTATCTGGCTCCTTGCTAATTCAGTCTACAATAAGGACAAAGAGAGATTATTATATTTATAAATAACTTCATAACGTCTGCTTTCATATACAAGAGTGTGGCACTAAATGCAACCTTAAGTTGTTTGTGGTGTAAGTTACATTCTCATTTAGGAGGCCAAAAGGGGCTCATCAAAATCGGTAAAATTTAGAAAGACTTCTATTAAAAAGTGAACAAAACAATTGCCATGCACAAAAAGAAGGTGATGTTGTATAAACAAGTCTATTTGGCCTTGAGTTCTCTCCTGATGTCATCAGGGTTGAAAGGGGGTGGGGCTGTGTGTGGACCGCCCCCCGGGGTTTAACACTGGTGCTTGATTGAACTTTGAGTATGTTCAGGATGAGAAGACACTGAATATGGAGAGTGAAGGTGATTGGGGGGGGGGAGGAAGAGGGTTGCAGGGAGTCAGTGAAACGGCAGCTGACGGCGAGAGAGGGGAACAGTTTGGCAGCATCGGTTTTCCTAATAAAATGGAAACTCCAAACACTAAACAAAACAGTGAATGGCTCTTACAACCTTTAACCTTCCTTCACCTCACTTGACAATATCACCTGTAAATGATGGTGTGATGGTTTATTGTTATATCGTCACTGGCGAATTGTAACCAAGTCCTGCTCATTTGAAACAAGATGGTTGCCTAAGCAGGATCTAATAGGGGGAAAGTGAAATTCGCTTTTCTCTTTAATTCCCATCAGGAGGGAAACTTTTGATCAATGTTTCAGTGAAGATTTGAAACCAATAGTGTGTGTGTGTGTGTGTTGGGGGGGGGGGGGGATGTAAAAGAGGGGCCTTTGGTGTAACAGCCGTGAAAACATCCGTCTGATTAGTTTTTCATTTGATCTGTTTAGAGACACAAACATCGCCTTCAGCTGTATATCCCCGTATTCACTCTGGCATTAGTCATCCACATGCTGCGAAGAAAAAACAGCCATGACTCACTAAAGTGTTTCTCTGAACTGTACTTCAAAGTAAACGGCCTTTTTACTTATGCAGATCTGAGACAATGCCTCAATACTAATGAGGAACTGTCCACTTTCCTTAAACCTGGACATGTAGACTCCTCCTCTGGAAACTGAAGTCATTTTTAATGTGGAGCTCTTTGGGATGAAGGGTTACAGCAAAGAGAAGAGAAAATCATTTTTTCACTCTTGATCAAATGAAGTAGAACCACGGCAGTAGCTTCTGAAGGTACTTTAGTTAAATCTCAGTTTCAACGTTATTCCCCACAAGGCTCTGCAGATACAGATGAAACCATTTTTTGGCAGCAGTTCATCCAAATCATAAGCTCTCTTTCACTTCCAGCTTGAGTTCTTTAATACACAGTGAACATCCCTGCAAAGAGAGTGTGTGCTCTGTATGAAAACACAGCCTGACATTCTGTAGTTGCTATTTCAATATTCAGTGTGTAGATGTGAGGCAGCCGGGCAGAGGGCTTCGGTTACAGCTCTGGATTTTCAGCCTGTGTCACTGTTCTCACAGTTTTATGCAGCGCTGCTTCTCTGGGAAAAACACAGGCGTTGTTATTCTCTACAGAGTCTGTAAGAAGCTTTCATTCTGAAAAAAGGCTTCATGCATGTTTCAAGATTGGAATATAAACAAAGATTTTTCACATTTGCTCATTATCATATAAATATCAGATATAAAATGGGACTTTCTGAATCTGTGGCCTTTTAAGATTTATAATTCATTTATTTTTTAATCTATTGGAGTAAACGAGCAGATGAAATCATGTGGTGTAATGTATAGAGAGACTGAATCTGATGAGTCATGATCTCTCAGCCTGTCCAAATCCATCCATCCATATGGAAATGCTACAGAAACCTCAAAGTTATCTGAGACTCTCCCTTTACTTTTTAAAATGAGATTTTAATTGCACCTGTTATCTTCAAGTACAAACCCACGTCTAACTGTATATTCATTTAACTTCTCAACACTTCATAGTTTAAAAAAAAGTCTTTGCTGAAAGTTACCCGAGGAGCTGTTTTCCCTCACGTCTCCGTGTTTTGAGAGAGAAGTCGGACAGTTCTCGTCTGAAGATGGCGCCGAGGGCTTAATTACATGTACGACTTTTGATGAGTGTGAATCTAAAGATTTCCTTTTTGCAGATATCATCTATCATCAGTCCGGTTGTTGTGGGTTTCAAAAGGAAAGTGGGCCGTCGTGTGTTTTCCTGCTCGCACAGATAAGCTTGTGTTGGAGAAAGCTTCGGTTTCTCTCTAGTCTTTTTGGCCACTTCCTCCTCCTCTTCACTATCTGAGTCACACACACACACACACACACACACACACACACACACACACACACACACAGACACACACAGACACAGCAGCACTCTTTTATCCCCTCCTGGAGACAGCAGTGGGAGCTGTCAGATCTCACACAGTAGGGTTACCCAACAGCAGGGGGCTCGCGTCACATCAAATCCCATCACACACATACACATACATGCACACCTGCACACAGAAACACACACAGACACACACACACAGACCACAGATGTTTTTTTCTTTTAGTGGACCATAGCTAATGTTGAGGCAGGATTTCTTGCCTCCTCTGTGGCTCTGTCAGAGGCGATCACATCTTAAATGCTCCCAAACCGATCCGTCCTGAGCACGAACCACTTGGCAATGTTCTTCCTTTTCATAAACCCGACAGCTCCGCTCAATACGGCCGTGTTACAAGTCAAATATCCTGCCAGCAATTAAACCATTTCACGAGTGTCTCTGCGGTGTTCAATCAGATAAATGTGTGTTGTCTGTCAGGGTTTCATTTGCTTGCAGGCCTGTTTGCCTCCAAAGATCTGTGGCGGCAGCATGAAATACAAATAAAGTCAGACAATTAATATGTTGCAGGCATCAAGTTCAGATTGAGTGTTTATGTGCAAAAAACATAAAGAAAAAAATATATTTGCACATTAAATATCTTGTCTTTATACCATATTGAATGGAATATGTCAAAAAGGATTTATTTATTCATGTTTTACACAGTCTCCTAACTTTTTGGGGTAATCAGGGTCTTATATAATATATTCCATTCCATTCTCTATATTTTATACATACAATAAAACATTAATGTGACCAGTGTGTATCGTAGTTGGGGGGCAAACAGTTTTTGACTGTGCTCATTGGACATTTATGTATTTGGGACTTTTTATGATGTGAACATCTCCACAGAAAACTTAGTGGGAGCGACAGAGTTTGGACCATAAGGACATTAGAGAAAATATATGTATTAGCTTACAAATAATCGGCAAAGTTTGGATTTCCCTTATTTATAAGAACTCAATCAGCAATCTAGTAGCAGCTTAGACTCAGTCAGTACAATTAATCTTTCTTTCTTTTAATTTTTTACGATTTTAAAACCTTTGCATCGTGCAGTTTTTGATACCCGGTAAAATAACCTTTACTTTGAATGTCCCAAATTAAGCTGTGGATTTGCTCGGTGCCTGTTACGGGTATCTTGAGACATTTCAGGAGAACAAGCCGAGCCGCAATCAATAACAATTAAAGCTGAATTCCATTTACGTTGTTCTCATTGTGGCTGCTGGCTCGCCGACACAGGTCAGTGGAGGGGAGTCATGTGTTATTGGATCCACCCGTGTCTTTCCTTATCTGCTCTGGAGAAGCCGTTTTCTCTTTTTCTGTTTTGATTGCTTTATTGAACCGTTGACGTTTACCAGACACAATGGACTGATGGTCCTCAGCCCGACCAGATAGGCCTTTTTTTCACAGCAGACATTTTGACATATCGCAGTTGGAAAAGCACAAGTGTTCCCCTGATAACGTTAACAATGCTCTTCAAGTGTCCCAGTGAGGCATGAGCCACCGACGAGGTGGGGTTACTACATCATAGAAGTATATGGTAGGACTGCAACCAGCAATTTACCTTTCTTTAATAAGGGATTCATTATTTCAGAAGCATTTCAGAAAACAGTTTTAAAAAAAAGCCCATCATTATTCTTAAAATACCAAGTTAACATGTTCAGATGGTTCTGTCTAAAATCCTTATGATAGAATATAATCAAATATACCATTTTGGAGAAGTTTCAAAGTTTTACTCAATCAAAATCAAAGTTTTCTGCCAAGTACTTAAACGTACAAGGCCTTTGCTGTGGTGTATTACTGCAAGCATGAATATAACAAATGTGTCATATAAACTGTAAATATTTACAATTTGATGATGCTCTGTTTAGTCCTGAAAACATTGGTGTTTAGCCAAATATTTCTCAGATGGGATTGTAATGCTTATACTGGCTGCTCATACCTACTCCTGCTGCTGCCAATGTGCTTTATTATTAGTATGATTAGAATTAACTGCTTTTTCAAATACATTTCCTCCCAGGTTGTTTGTATTGCTTTTTGTGGAGTTGCCAATTTGGTCTCGAGTGGAGGATACTATTGTATTAATGCCTTTAGAAATGTAAATATGCGTCTGTCTCATACACAGCCCATTCACGTGAAGCATTTTCCTGTAATAATGGCTTTAAAGGAAACTCAACACGGCCGACGTCCTTCACAGAAAAGGGAATTCATTTCCCATTTTCTCCCCGTACTTCACATGTTACTATAATTTACATCATAGGGCTGCCACTCCACACGTCTGGCAACCTGAAGCCCTGAAGCCCTGAAGTCCTCACTCACAGTGATCCTCCACTTTGCATAACATCTCACGAGTCGCCTTCAAATTTCAAATTGCTGTGATTTTATCGTGCAGGTATAGTTACTGCAGCACGAGTGACTTGTTTAAAGCCGCTTTCAGACATGAACTCAACTCTGGATAATATTCGGAAATTATCTGGAGGGGCTGTATGTGTTTTTCAAATCAGCCCCCAGGTGAAATGTCCGGGGGAGCCCAGGTGAGTATACAGCAGGTTATTTGTCCAGATGCCAAACTGAGCAAAATAAAGGATCCAAATGACTCAGGATGAAAAAGAGGTGTTGTATTAGTATAAGATGCTGACATCAACTTGGAAAGAATTGGGAGCTTTTGTTGATAAGGGCCAACGCCTGTGTCTACGTGCTGTAAACTAAACGATGTGATCTCAGCAACTGAATTTACACATGAAGTCCTGCCTCCTTTATCTTCCCAGGCACTACCCCTTGTCCTACTGCTCTGGAAACGTTCCTGTTGTTTTAAATGCGTCTGACCCTGACTATCTCCTGCTGCGTTCTTCACGTGTGAGAGGTGAACTCAAGACAAGTGTCCGCACAACTGGGTGTGGATACTTTCTGGACTTCCTGTTGGAAAACAGCTTACGTGAGCTGCTCCGCATGAGGTGGATCAGTGGATTCAGAGGTATGATCCGTATCAATTCACCAGTCACTTCAGTCCCCTGGTGGTCTGAGGTGCCTGGCTGGAGAGAGCCCATAAGTCAACTGAAGCCTATATTGCTGCAAACACTACTGCAGTGCTGCTGCTCATCCAGCCTTTCACCAGCACCACCTCCACCCCGGCATCCACCTGGAGACTCTGATTCCCCTGTGGAGGACTTTATCACTGTCACTGCCCAATCTTCTCTTTGCTGAGGTTGGTGTTTACTTGCAGGGAATGATTGAGGTCAGACTCCAGACACCAAATACACTGTGTACTGCTCTGTATCCATTATATAGCGCCGCTGAGTGAACTTTTCTATTTCTTGTCTGCAGTGTTCTACTCCACGATGTTTACAGGAGCCGTATATTCAGGAAGATGTGGTTTGAGAGTTGAATCATAGCTCCCGGGCCTCTGTCGCTCTGTTGGGAGGAACGTGAGTCTGCTCGTTGTTTTTTAACGCTTATCGTTTTGCATTGAATGCCCTCGCCTCTGGTTTTCTACGGTCTTTTGTTCCGTCAGCTTCATGTTCACTCTGATGCAAACAAATCGTCTTCCTGGGACAAATAACACTGTAAGTGAACTGAAGTGATCTGATCCTGAATAAATAAATGAATGAATGTTAAGTCCAGGCCAGTCTGCGACTACACCGGGGGATTCTGAACAATAGGAGCTGAATGAATATCTTCTATTGTTCTGTTGCAATGTACTGTGGCGTTGAAGTTTCCTTTAAATAGGAAATCCGGAGCTTGTTTCATTGTGTTGCTTGCTCTGGCAAAGAGGACGTAGATGAAAACCAACCACTTCAGAGATAGTGGTGTTGTTGCGGATTGGTCTTTGAAATCCGTCCGTCTATTTGAACAGAGCGCGGCTCACATGGAAAAACGGGACGGCTACTGAAAGAGTTAAAGTGACGAACTCATGCTGTGGATTTCAACGTGTTATCTAAAGCTACAAAATATATGTGTTCTAGTCTCTATTTCATAGAGGGATAGATTCAGATTGAAAAACAACTAAATCGATGGTTAATTATCTCCGACAAGGAGGATTTGTATGTTTGTCTTTAATTTATTTTTTATTACATTTTGGTGTGGCTCCGGATCAGAGGTCAGATCCAGGCTTTTTTTTTCACTTTCTTTAACATCGTGAGACATTTTTCAATAATTTCACCATTTTCCCAAGGAGAAACTCATGAGAAAAACATTATAAAAGAAAATCAGGCAAATTTAGAGGACTGTTATCTATGAGTATGATAGGAGATTGTCGGGCCTGGTATGTGCTTTAAGTGTCATTCTAGTTTATTAGGCTAATATTCCCATAAAATGTATTGGCACCATTCAGTGAAAGGGACGGTGCCATGAAGGACGGTAGTAAAGTCCCTTTGAATGCCCCTGATATTACATGGAGCTGATCATTCTATCTAAACTTCAGAGGCTTTCCAATGCATGGATATCAATAATGATTAATATCTGCAGTAGAAACAAAGCTTCACACTCTTCTTCTTGACAGCCCTCTTGAGTTTTTGCAAGTGTTTTCTGTTTCACACCCTTTCAGTGTGAATTGGACATTGACAGTTGAGTGGAATGTAAGATTTATCACTTTGTCTGCTGATTGTTTGAGACGTGTGGATGAAACACAAACATAAAACCTCTATAAAGAGAAATGAAATACAAAGAGAAACAGAGTCTGTGATGAAATGTTGTGGTCGACAGCTGGGCCACGGATTCTCAAAGAGAAGGTAGTGAAGCAACTCTTCTACTGACGGCAACATTCGATTCTGCGTTACCTTATTTCTCTGTCATCTATCAGTGTCCAGTCAGGCCGACCTATTCAATATGAGCTTTTTTACAGATAAAAATGATAAAAAATATATTTACATTTACATTTTTACAAAGAAATATGTTTATCTTCTTAAATGTTCGATTTAATTGGTTGTATTTGTTCCTCAAAAATCCATCTGCGTCTAACTCTTGTGTTAATAGTGATTAATAGTGAATAATATCTGTCTTAATATCCTACAGCACACGAACATGCTGTCAGACATCTCACCAAATCTGACCAAAAGTCTGAAACTCCTTTTTGAAAAGTTGCAGCCAGGAAACATTTGACTCCAACGATTAAACAAAATCTAAATCGTTGGCATTTCATTTTCCCTTTCAAACCGTTAATTGATTGATCTGGTTGTCGTCGCCGCCCTGAGACACTTGTGAGGCTCTCTTAATGAAAGTGTAACATCATCTTCCAAAGGGCTTGACTCAGCGGTTGCAGAGCTTCAGCCCCGTGTTGCATTAGATTGCTCAGGTGTTGCTGGTGTTGTGTGTCCGACCCTGTAACACCGCTGCATACTAGATGCTGTGATTTGCAGCAGGAGCTAAGGGGCACGCGGTCGTGACTGAAAACCACATTTGACAGATGTTGTTGGCAAACGGGCAATAACAGGAATGATCAAAGTGTGACGGAACAGGCACAGGTCCCGATCCCAGAATGGCCACAGGGAACCAAGAGCAACACATATAATATGTGACAGGTGGAGGCAGAGGGATTGTCTTTTGATTTACTGGTGTGCTATTAAAAAGATTCATGCCTCAATGACAACCGGTGCTGGTCAAAGTATTGCATTTTTCATGTTGTATGAGTAAAATCATATTCAGTGTTAAAAGATGTGTCAAAGTTTCTGCTCCAGGTATTTCAAGAGATATTGGTTTTCCGGGCCTGCAGCTGAAATCAAAATGTTTCACATTTGTGTTTATAGAGTTTAACAGTCTAATTGCAATTATATATATATATGGTGTCCTTATAGGTCATAAAATCTCACTGAGTCCATTATAGAATTTAATGGTTTGTAAATCGTCTTGTAACCTTTATTTCATTTTGCACGTGGAGTCAATTTAAGAACTTTTACTCGTGAATTCCATTCGATGTTGGAATACTGTATATTTCTCAATTATAATAACAAATGCAGTGAAAATATATATGAAAAAAATATTGAGTCCGTCTCTGAATACTGATTTGCCTAAAACTCTCAGACATGAGCCCATTAAAAAGTTTGTATTTCAAAACAGGTCACGGATGCATACTTTCGTTAAAAATGATAAATAATTTCCTATGACATCTGGGCACAGTAGCTGCTGGTTAACGTTATTCAAATGGTCGTATAGTCAAATCACTTTCAGCTCTGGATTCATGCTCTTGAGAGTATTTACAGGAGCAGGACTGGAGTTCGTTGGACTGAATCAAAAATTCGAGTCAGGTCTTGTAGCACATCTAAACACAACAGGATCTGAGCCTGAGTGCTGGACTGTCTGAAAGTGTTACAGGTATAGATAAAGAGAATAAGTAGTGTGATGATATGATCAAAATCAATGGAACACATGAGAGAAACCCAGCAGAGGAAAATGCGGTAGAAAACACAAAAGATAAAACAAGAAGGAATAAAAGATCAAACATCGATGATACACACGCAGAACCATGAGACAAAGTCAGGCTGAGTTAAAAGCAAGATAAGAAGGTTGGTCTTTTTATAGAGAACGTTCTAGAGAAGCTGCATTCTGCACCATTTGTAATCAGGAGAGAATATTGTCCATGTTCATTGTAATGAAACAACCGGTCGGCCATATTGTCAAGATGTCCAGCATTACTCACTAAACCCTCTGAACATCATGAGTTTCACTGCACATAAAGATGGACAAAAACTACCACCAAATCCTCTTGACTGCCCCCTGGTGTACGGCTGCAGTAAAGGTCATGAATCCCGCCTCCTCCATGTTAGTACATGTTTCCTCAAAGATTGCTTTAGCTGTTTCAGGTGGTTCTTACAACATTGATGTATGTTCCAGTGTTTTTATTAGTTTTTATAAGTTATAAGATGCTTTAAAAACAGGGTGACTGGGGAACTATGGGTGGGGCCTCGATGCCTTGACCCTATTCCATTATAACCACTGCATTGAGCCCCGCTCCAACTGACATCAACAGCACAAGATGGCGGCACCAATATCCAGGATATTGTGATGTTTTTGTCAAACAGTCTATGTCTTTGTATTCCTAGTGTCCACTCAAAATAGCAAGTGTGAGTGTGGAAGAATGCGAATGGACACATAATGTATGACAACAGTACCGGGGCAGGTTTTGGCTCGACACACGTCTTTGATCCGGACGCCATCAACTGTCGAGTGTCGCCCTTGTTTCGTCGCCTGATTCCTGGAGGGTCCCGGTCCCAGCTCGCTCAGCTCCCCGGCTCCTGGAGGAGCTGTGCAGGAGTGACAGACAGTTAGTAGTGACACTCTAAATCAGCCGTAGAGGCCGATCAAAGTGCTGCATTGTTGGACTGAAATTGGACTGAGCTGTGGCGAGCTGGACGTAAGGCATGTCTCTGTCCTGTCTGGTCTCATTTCAGGCTCGGCCTATTGAATGATTCATCACGCACGGTGTGGAAATGATGAGGGAAGAGTTCAAATGGAGTGACACATTCTTGGTTGAGATGTTTTTTACCGCGTGGGGGGGGGGCTGGTTTGTGAGAGGTGTTGTTATATGCAGATCGTGAGTCTTTGAACGCTCCATGCTCGGGTAGATTTACCACTTTCTTTGTGCCTCACTTTTTCAACATTAGTTGGAAATCAGCAGCACATCCTGAATCTCATACTTCTATAAAACCATTTTTTTTTAGATTCAACTTTATTGTCATTGCACAGTAAAAGTACTTATACAACTCAATGCAGTTTAGCATCTAACCAAAGGTGCAAAAAAAAAAGGCAGTAAAGTGCAGAGTATTGTGCGTATTTAAAGTGGAATGTAAATAAATAGATATGTACAGTAAGAAATATTTATGGAATATTACAGACATGCAGTCACTTGTATAGAACAAATATGAAGCAAAATAAATTAATTCCAAGCAGCCTGCCTAAAAAGGATACAATACAGTGTCCTCTGCTTCTAATGGCTGCAGATACGAGACGCTCTCTGAATGGCGTCCAAGGCTATCTCCATCCAAAGAGCCTGTTGCCATGTAGAACTGTTGCTATGCAGGCGTCTCTCACCCTCTCATTGAGATGGACAGCTGTAGCCTCGCCACAGGGAGGAGCCCTTCCTCTCTCTCTTACTTCCTGTGTGAGGTTTCCCGATATCAACCTTGAAGGGGGGGTTGGCCCCGAATAGTTCCATCTTCACAATGATCAAAATAAAACAGTGACTCACACTCGCATTCACTGAGAAAAAAGCATAAAAACTGTCTGAAAGTCCAACAAGTGACCAAAGTTTGCAGCAGAGCAGCAGAAAGCATTTACATTCTGTCTGCTAGCTTTGTGAATATTCATTGAAATCCCACAGTTTCTACAGGTTGAAGGCCTCCGGGCACATGAGAGGTGCACATAGAAAAATCCTCGTGATCATCGCGTAGCTCTGCTGACATACGTATTTCATAAGCTTGTGCAAAGAGGTGAGACGTGGCAGGAACAAATTGTTTACTTCATTTGTGAACTAACAAACGGCTGAATGGCTGGTTTACAGCCGGTGATGTCAGAGTGCTCTCATATTCAAGGCAGCCGCAGCATTTCACCGCATTAAATTTAATTTGTAATGATTAATAAGATTGACGGTGTTGGATGTTGTGGATGTAATATTCTGTTTCTACATGGACGGCCTGGTGGGATAGAGGATTCTTACTTTAATCATGTTTTTTATCATGACAGCAGAGGTGTGATTTATTGGGAACAGGGAAGGTGCGTCCCTCAGACAGGAGGAGACAGATGTGGCTCACTTTTCTCTCTGTTACTGTTTTATTCGACAAACTCTATCAACTTTATGGCCGCTGTTATTTTTCATGTATATATACGACTAGAACTTTAATGCTGGTACGATACAGGGATTTAATCACCTGTGTACTCCAAAACGTTCCTATTGTTTGATTTTACAAGATAGTTTTAACTCTAACATTCATTGGGTCTTTATAGTATATCACTGCCAACACAAGCCGTGTCCCAATTCCGGGGCCACGTCCTTCAGGGGGCTCCGTCTGCGCTGGCCGAGCTGAAATGAGACGGAGGATTTCTTATTTGCGTCACCAGCTTGATCCCTCTTTTACCGTTGCTTTGTTAGCTACTTTGCTACTTACCACAGCTCAGCTACCTGTAGTGCTGGCTCGTTATATCACCAGGATGCAATGGATCCTGGGGCAGGTTGGCCAGAGAGGGACCCACCGGTTTGATCCCTCTATGCTTTGAAACGGAAGGACGCCTCAATTGGCCACATTTGAAAGAATCTTCGAAATGGGACAGAGAAGTCGAGCCGCTGTGACGCGGTCGATGTACAAATTCAGCCTCTCAAGGATTTCGGCCCCTGAATTGGGACACAGCTGTCGACTGCAAGCTACTTATCATGTTTGAAAAGCCATCATTTGTCATAGAACTTGTGTTTATATACTTCCTGTTTGTGTTGGCATATGAAATTTAAAGAAAAAATGAATGCTGCATGTATTAGGTGTTAGGGGAGTGGGGTGGATGGTGGGTTTATGAAGTGAAAGACCCTCGAGACAAGTGTTTGCATTCTCAATCATGTGTGTACGTTTAGAAAAGATTGTGATTCTGGTTAATTGTTATTTTTATTAAAGGACACATGTTATGGTTTTTCAGTTTCTCTTTCCTCCAGTGTGTTTTAAAGTTTTTTTTTGTAGGTTTAATCCAGGATGTTAAGGGAGCTCCTCTCCTCCACAGAAAACACTGCTCCGGAAACTCCTGAAATAACTCAATCTTTAGTCGTGTGACATCACTTCCCCCCCCCACACATTTGCATAGTGCACAACTAGCAGCTAGTCATGAACATCCGCTAACAAAGCCTGGTGAAGCGAAAGCGGAGGCCGACATTTCTCACATTCGCCGGAAGCTGCTTTCCAATCACAACCGAGTGGTGCAGCTGACCAATCGGGGTAGACTGGGCTCATTATCACTCATTATCCACTCACCACTATGGTGATGGAGGGGGTGGGGGGGGGGGGGGGGTGAAGTGTTTGAGTCCACAAAAGTTTCAGGGGTAAACAACGCCGCAGCCAAATCCAACACAATTAAAGTAGCTGGGGACTACGTCTTTCAGACAGAGGCTGAAAAGAGGAGCAGCAGCAGAGGACTATATGAGGAAAGTCATGTTTTTTCTGAACCTTAGAGCATGTCAACATTCTGAAGTAATAGCACAAATTAACATTTTAACCTGCAAATGAGCACAATGAGCCTCTTGTTAATTATGCCCTGTGTCATGCTTCCAGACACTTTTTAATTTGACTTGAATATTTCACAGCAACAACAATCTTTCTCTCATATCTAAGAGCTGTGAGAGGGCATGAACCCAAAGCTAAAACACTTTAGATATTGGAGGGAAAGATATATAAAAACCTTAAATAAATAAAGAATAGTTTGTCACTGAATATTTCCCAGTTACATATTATAAAAACACTCAGGCACAGATACACTCATTAAAAATTGTACATAATGAGCGATACTCATTATAAAAAAATCATAATCTAGCTGCCGTTTTTGCTGCAGTAAATGAGTTTTGTATATTAAAGTAATGACTGCGTCGGTCTGTGAGAGCATTTTTTACGCCCGTGCTGGAGAGTGAGCCAATTAGCCCGTGATTCAAGACGAGGGTCATCAGAATACCGACAAACACAATGCAGGGATTACCCCGAGCTCCCTGTACCACAGAGCGGCGTCTAATAATCCAAATGATGTCCCTGAATCTTTTCCTCCTCACACAAAAGCTGAGGAACATCCTGCAGAGACTGTGCGTTTTATAATGAGGCAGGTGTTTTGAGCACTGCAGCACAGGACCCTCCGTGGAGACCTGGAACTCAGGGAACATCCCGCTCTGTAAACCTGCTGAGCTCGACCTGCTGTTGCGCTTTGGTTCCGTCGCCCGTGCTCAGGAATCAGGCCTGCTGATCATCGTCGGCATTCCCAGAGCGCACCCTACCTGCGGCAGCTGCTCTGACCGGAGCCAGGGCGAAGCTGTGCCAGCTGCCCGAGACGCCTCCACAGCCCATGTGGAATAACCAGAAAATAGCCTGATTCACTGCTGCCCTGCTGCCAGTTTGCACCACGAGCCAGCCATTGAGAATATTCGGGGCCAGACGTGGACACAATGTCACAAATAATTCCCCATTGTGTCCTTTCCACTCAAATCACTGCTCAGTGAACGAGAACACTGAACATCCACACTTATGCATTTTCATTTCAGAATGGCATTTTAACCCCCGTCCATACTAACACACTTGATAACATGTGATATGTCACTTGACCATTCACATACACCGGGCGTGTGTAGACAGGAAGTGGATTTTATAAACCGCAGCTGGTTGCTTACTTACAGAAAATACTACGAATAAGAAATAACAACAATGGTGAAAAGTAAACGTAGTGATTTCTTTCATTGGAATGGCGACAAGGTGGATCTGTAAATGTGAAGCCTTTTGCGTTCTCCGCTACAAGTTGATGTGATTGATGAGAACCAATCAGGAAGTGACTGATTCATTGTTTCCATACTGCTCCATCCAATTACACGTCAGTGGAGTTTTCAAACTAAAAGCAGCATTTGCGAACTTATCCACAACTCTTTATAAAACGCAGTAGCTTGGATGTAGCCTAAAGTATCAAAACTTTTCAAGGTTGTTTGGTGAATTTGATTTGCATGTGCATACGTGACTGTGTTAAAATGTTTCTTTGACTACAAGTGCTCGTAACGTTGTTTCTCTTAATAGTGGAGTTTGCAGTGGCCCCCTGCTGTGAGGCTGTGTGGATTCATGAGCACTCCTGCAGCAGCAGCAGCAGCAGCTGGGGCTGATGCTCTTTGTATGAATACCACCCGCGTGTGCTTCACTGCACAGGGTCAGAATACAGATGAGCCCTGTTTGGACCCTCCCTATTACTTCCCTCCTCACAGTAATGTGTGCTTCCCTGTAGTAAAAGGCACCTCTGCTGTGGGTGTTTTAGTCCCCGGCTCCATTTGTCTCTCAGGCCATTTTCCCTTTCTCTTGTTTTTCTTCCCTGGTCATTGCACAGTAATGCCCGTGTTGCTCTTTACCCTCGGCCAGTCGTCCCCCCCCCCCCCCCGCACCGCTCCCCAGCTCCCTTCTCTCTCACACTGCTGCTTGTCCAACCTTTCAGGAGCTTCCTCACTTCGGCCTGTAACAGAGGTCATCAGCTCTTCCCCTGTGTTTCGACTGGCAGGCTATCACTCAACACCACCACAGGGGAAAAAAAGACACAGACTAATACCTCCCACCGTCACACTGGACCATATCAGCCTCACAGAAATGGTACAAGCACTTGCACTGGAACAGTGAACTTTAAAGAGAGCCTGCTCACTTGAGATGATGGGAATAGGGGTATGCTACCGAACAGCATTATACTGTGAGAGGGACGATAAAAGACTGTTATGACCGGCTCAGCTGTGTCATACTCCAGAGTCAAGTACCAGCTCACTTATCACCCACAAGTATGTGTTAGCTATGTTTCTCACTTTGTCTGCCGGCACTTTATTTTTTACCCCCGTGCAACAATTCACAAATGGTGTATAAACAGTCTGTAAATACTTTAACATAATTTAATATAGATTTACAGTCAGCATATAAAAGAGAGAAATACTTGTTCTTGTGCAGGAATTCCTCGCAGTATAAACTGCATTATCCAATGCATGTAATAGACTTATTATATTATATAAAGCAAATGTCTAAAAGAGGAGGTTAAATCCTTCAAATAACAAACATACGACACAAACATGACACTAGAAGTCGTAGCTGTTGTTATTAACTCTGACAGTAAGTCTAACTTTATCTTGTTTGGCTACACCCACACTAATATGTTTTATTTTTAAGATGCATCACCTCTGCTTGGCGTCCACACTACTCCCACTTTTTTCCAGTCCCTAAAACCGAGAACTTTGGAATGGTGATGTAATAACCATTTGTTATATTTCAATTTCCAACACTATACGGACAGTAAATCTGTCAGAAACCGACGCTGACCCCCCCCCCCCCCCCCCCCCCCCCCACACCACCTCCCCCCCAGTCTGTGAAATTCTACAACGAGTCTGTTGTCCTGAAGCGCCGACCGCAGAGTCTGTCACAGCAGCTGAGCAAACCACTCATCCTTATCTCCATTCAAACATGGCAGCTCATAGATTATGTATGGTTCATGCGGTATGGGGCCGTGTCCTAACCCCCCCCCCCGATCACGGGGAGGCAGAGTGCTCCAACCCTACCAAGTGAGAACCCGTAATATACACATGGACCCCGGTCATATTACTGATGCCCCTGGATATCAATGATGGGCAACCCCCCCGGCACACTGCGCCTCCTGGTGTGCAGAGTGGAGTGGATGACGGGGTCTCACAGAGGCCAAGTTCTAAATCACGATGTAATGAGGGAAATTATGTGGCAAATCATGACAGGTACACATTACAGTCCATAAGGGGTTGCAGGGTATTGTAATTACATCTGCTGTAAATCATATAGCTATAATGTGCGACACGCTCTTCCTGGGCAATATCATGCAAAGGACTTTTCAGTGTAACGTTAAGAGAGGGAGTGAGTGAGAGTGAGTTCAAACCAAACCTGTTTAAACGTCCATCGATTTCGAATGGGTTTCCCTGCCCTGGGTTTGTCACTACACTCATTCTCTGTCAATGTAACATGAGATGTGACTATTTGAAGCTTCAAAACTGTTCATTCAGTCAATCATCGAGGGGAGGGTTCACCGAGAAATGACAAATCACTCATGATCTCCTCCCCACTATGCCGATGGAGAGGCGGGTGAAGGG
The DNA here is from genome assembly GCF_947347685.1 of Pleuronectes platessa. Lineage (NCBI taxonomy): Eukaryota > Metazoa > Chordata > Actinopteri > Pleuronectiformes > Pleuronectidae > Pleuronectes > Pleuronectes platessa. The sequence goes on along the minus strand of NC_070628.1, from coordinate 8,434,259 downwards.
TTGGAGTCCACAAAACACTTTGTGGAGTTTCAAGAGTAAACAGCACTGCAGCCAAATCCAATAAAATTGAAGTTAATGGTGATAGATTCTTCAAACGTAAAAAAAACCAACAAGGATGAAGACTTGAAAGTACAGCCTTGTATTCTCTTAAATGCAACTCCAGTGATTCTAAAAAGAAGTTGGGTTCTAGAGCTGCTTATGAGAAAACATCTCTTCTTCTTACTTGATTTACAACATAAGTGAGGAGTTTATGATCTCAATGACTAGTTTCAAGTCTTCAATACAGCATCGTGCTCAAAAATAGATGATAAAGCACAGTATAATGGGGCTTAAGGTTGTTGTGATTGACAGCTGGTATTGTTGATTAGGAGCAGGTTTATATATGCGTACAGATTCCTCAAGCAAATATAAAAAACTCACGTCTTCAAAGCAGTGAGTTCACAAACCAAAGAGCTGCCACTTGGTCCTTGAAAAATATCAGTTTTGTGCTCAGGAGATGTTTGAAGTCACGATCAGTGGTTTTGGTTTTTGGGATAAGGAATCAAAGAAAGGGATTTCACACAGATGCTTCTGGCCTCATGCACACAAACAAGACGTCTCTTTTTCTGTCACACACACACACACACACCTACACATCTATGCCTCGTCCGTCGTTGAGGCCGGCTCTATTGTCCATTAATGGGAGCTGCCTGGAACCCGCCTCCTGTCCTCCTCCCTCCGTCTTCCCTCTTTACTCCCTTGTGGAAGGGGGGCGGCGTGTTGGCTAAAGCAAAAGTTCACACATTTCTATAGGCGGGGATAAATCTCAGTAGTTAATAGTTTAATAGACTTGGTCTGTGTTAGTATGTTTTGGACCACCAGGGCCAGCAGTAAGCCCTCAGGAGGAGAGAGAGAGGGGGATCCAAGTGTCCGATTCCAGGGCCGCACAATAGAGATCTCAGCCTCCAGGGCAGCTTCTCTGGAGAGCTGCTGAAGAGGTGACTAATTATAACACACAGGCATCCACCCATCGGGGTCCCGGAGAAGGAAGGAAGGAGTGAGACAAAGGTGAGGCAAAGAGGAAGGTATAGTCACAGAAGTGCCTCGGTAAGTGTGTGTACGGGTGAATAAAATAACAAGATGAGAGCGAAAAAGCAAAAAAAGAGGTGGTCCAAAGCCTGTTTGCTGGCAGGCCCGCTGAGGGAGGGGGGGGGGGGGGGGGGGGGGGTGTTCCAAGCGGCGAAGGCCCCCTATTCAGGACGTGCCACCAAGTGGTCTGTTCCCACAGCTGAACACAGGCACAGCCAGGGGCACCACCGAGGCCAAGGGGGGGGGGGTCTTTTCTCTCCCTGAAAAGAAAACGTCCTCCAGAACAGGAGTGCCTTCATTTCTTCTCTCATTCCTCTCTGCTCCCTTTTATGTCTTTACACGCTCTTGTTTGAATTATGGCCACGGCCGCTTGTCCACCAACACCTATGGAGAAACGGAGCGTTCAAGGAACAGTTCCTACACTTGTTCAAACTGTGAGGAGATGAAGAGCCACTGGAGACGCTCATTGGTCCAGTGTTACAGCCCTGGACCCTTTCTGCTTTTCACTCCCCAACACACACACACACACACACAAACACACACACACACAAATACACATCTCAGACACAAACATTTGCCAAATACGTGTTTACTGTTCTCAGACATTTTCTTGTTTGTTTCTTTCCTTTTGTTTCTTTTCATGGCACCACACCAGCGACGACTACGGCCAGAGGAAGGAGCTCTCTGTTTGTTCATCCGTCCCACTCTCAAGATCGAGATGTCTCTGTAGGACCGTGAGGGGACTTCTTCAAAATGTAGTAAATGTAATGTCACTCTGACATCACACTGCAGATGTCTTCACATTGTAAAGACAACAAATCAGGAAAACCTTGAGAGAATCACAACAAATCTTGCACAAACGTTCACTTTGTCTCTACCATTTGGTAGAAAGGTCTGTATCCGTCCTGTTCTGTCTGTCTTACATCTCCCTTGCTCTGTTTCCCTACTGCTGCTGTACTGGGGACTGAAATGACCAGTGTCAGGACAGCAGTGTCTGTTATTTGTCAACATGTGATGAGTGTTGCATGTAGATCACTGCCAGAATTCGAATCTGTCAAAATGATTGACAGCCTTCAGATGTTTCTGTCATTGCTAAAAAAATGTCTGTCAAAAAAGGAAAATATTCAGTGAATATGACCCTGAGAGGAAATAGGTTTTTACTAGAACTGTATTTCAGTCCTTACGCAGAACTGCTCCCAGCGGGTGGAACAGGTCGCTGACTCACCAGAGGGTCAATGGTTCAATCCCCGGCCCCTCCAGTGTCTATGGACAAGACAGTGAAGAGTCAACTGTAAGGAAATGATTTGTAATAGAAATGTAAAGAAGTGCTGTATAATGGTGCGTGCAAATGGGTCATTGTGCCTTGACTGGTTTAACAGACAAGAGAAGTATAAATGTGGCAGTAGTTATGTCTTTTCTTGGTTTCTCTTTTAAGATTAATACTATGGAAACAATTATTACATTATTATAATAATTAGAAAATAATTTAGATAATTGTCGCCTACCGGTACATACAGAATACTGAGATAAAAACAAAAAAAACTCTATGATGCTGTGAGGGGGAAACCAGGGATAATAGTAGAAGCCGTGTGGAATGTGCAGGAACATTCATATTCTCATGGAGTGTACGATGTCATCAAATGTCCCGTCTGTCTGTCAGAGTAGTGAGTGGAACTGCAATTTCACAGAAATCAGTTTTGAGCTCGCTGGGCCCAAATATTCATTCTCAGACTGAAACACACTTTCCACAAACTCCCCGGGACACCTGAGTGCTTTTTCTGAAACTAGGAGCTCCTCGAGTCACACAGACTTTTCACCAGTTGGAAAAATGTTGCTGCAGTGGAGCGGTGTCGCACTCTGACACACTTTTTTAAAAATTTAATTCATTAAAATAAAAACTCTCCTATCATGTGAATGAACGTCCTTTTGTGTCCGAACACTTTCTGTTATCAGGATTCTGTGGAGAAACCAAAACGGTCTAATTCAAAGGTTTCACTTTGAGTATTGAGGATGAGATAGAAGCAGTTCTGTAATTAACCTCGGACATAATCTGGAGTCGCCACTGTTACAATGGATCCTGGTTATATAAATGAACTTAAACAATTAGAGAGGATGTTAATCTTGAAAGTTAGGAAGGTTTTGAGGCGGTCACACATTATAATTTCGGGCACCACTAATGATCAAAGTCCATCTGAGAGAGTGTGTCAGCCGGCGCCAGCTGGTGTTTTCACATGGGAAATAAAGTCTTCTCACTTCAGTGGACTGAGCTCTTTTACCAATAAAGGTGGAAAACAGCAGATTAACTCTGAAGTTCTATTTCAAGGAAAATGTCAGAGAGGGTAGAAGAGAATGCATTAAATGAAAGTAATTAAAAAAACAGGAATGGGTTGCAATAGGCAGAACCATTATGGATCCAGTTAAACACCGGGATTCACTTTGGCCACTGAAAACCATTTCAAACCTTTTACGAATTGGATTCCTCTTGTTGTTTTCATAATTGTATAATTTCTGTGCAATTTGCAACAAACAAGTTGAAGAGGTGAACTGGGTTTGATGATTGTACATTTCTGTTTTTGTGCAGTGGCTCCAACATCTGTGTGCTTTTGTAGGTTTCAGGGATCTAAGGCTCTGTTATGTACGGTGGCCTTGAAGCACAAATCACAGCCAAAAATCACAGAACATAACAACAAATCAAACAACACAACAGCAAACTTGCAAGAGAACATGAAAAATCACAAATAGACAAATTATAAAACATGATGACGAATCACAACACCAATAAATACTTAATTGGTGTTTGGTGGTTTTCTGTTGTGATTTACCCTCCAGGGCCACCGTAGTTATCAGCTCCAGGTGGATGTTAACCTTAGCTCCTTCGCTCTATATCTTGTGAGCTCTCTAAGTTCAGCCACATCTTTACACTGTGTGAGTTTACAAATATGTGGGTGGTTATGTTTTGTCCAGTGTGTAACTCGTGCCCGACATAACCCAAATAAAATGTGGCACTGTACAGTAAGTTAAGCACGTCCGCGTTGTGACACCACAGCATTTCCAAAGTGTGTGTGGATGTTTTCCTCGGCTGTCTGTCAGGACACAACATTTCTATTTACCAGAGATAGGAGGAGCTCGACCTCAGTGTTTTCCTGCGAGGATCTCTCGGGTGGTTTCTGATGAGAGGCGGGCGCAGGTCGGCCTCGGTGAGAGATTGGACCTGTGGCTTGATACTGACTGTCGGTGTTTGTTAAGACGTCATGCCGGGATTCATGTTTTCCACAGGGACTCGGTGGAATGGAATGAAGGGACGGAAGCAGAAAAGAGAGACGGTGCTGCAGTTGTTACTGAGTTATTGGACAGATGAGTTATGTGGGTCTTCTAGTGTGTAAACTATGGAAGGTTTCTCGCGGTCTTTTGAGGGTTTCTATATATTTCTTTCTCTAAAACATCCATAATATTTGTCTTGATGATTTCAAGGTGTGTACAGGTTCCTGACAGCTACAACACTACAATAGCCTCTATTACCGTTTGGGTCACTGGTTGTTTCATAACATATTTCAGCCAAATTAATTCACTGGTAGAAGCAAACACAAGAAAAACCCAAAACAAGAAAAGCCTTGTGAAAAGTCAGTGTTAAGGTTCAGTGTGTAAGATTAGGTGAAAGGGCAGAAAATTGAATATAAAATAATCCTAATCCCAATCTACATTGTACGAATTGTAGTTGTCTTTACACTGAATAAGCCCTTTATATTCAAATCCTTTATATTTACACAGGAGCAGGTCCTCTCTACGGAGGCCGCCATGTTTTTTGACAGTATCCAAGACTGGACAAACTAAACACCTTTTGAGTTCTCTTCCATGGAGAACCTGTGGAAGCCTTGGAAGTGGAGGGTGGAGGGGTATTCAAGCTGCAACACACAACTTCACCACTAGATGTCACTATATTCTACACCGAGCCCTTAATTTAGTATTTTTGAGACGTCCTGTTTTCTGTTAAGTCGTGACCATCTGAATGATAAGTGTCTATGATTCGCCTCTACGACTTTTGAGACAAGTTGGAACTCCATTCATATCCATTGTAAGAATCATGAGAAGTCAGTGTTACCAGTGTTTGTGTTAAGGCACACACAAATGAGGTGGAAGTTATGTATCAGCAGTATAGTGCCCACATTCATCAAATAAAAACACTCTGACGCTCCGATTCCAATTAGCAGTCAGTATTCCAGATTTAACTTGAATGGCAAAAGGGAACCTGTTTCCAATAATGAGCCAATCTGCCAACTTTGATGAATACGGCAGCATCTGGAGGTAACACACATACACACACACACACACACACACACACACACACACACACACACACACACATGCATTGTGCATCTGCAGGGAAATCCAACATAGAGCATCAAAGTAAACATGTTGAGCTGACACATCTTTTCTCGTGACAAATTCTACACTGTGGCTTCACTAACTGAAATTGTGGATCTTTTCTGATTCATTAATTAAGTAATAAATGAAGTAAATCCGGTGATCTAACGTTGTGTTGCCCTTTAATCGGATATGTAAAGTATTTAAAAAAAATTTTTTTAATAGGGCAAGTTTTAATTACAGACCCTGGAGACTGGAAAACTGGGGTTTCTTCCTCTTCTCTACAAGGGAAACAGCGGATCAGTCATATGAGATGAATGTTTATTTCAGATCTTATTCATCAAATCTCACAGTGTTTTCTCTTTTTTTTTTACAAAAGTGCAAAACCCAGCTGAAATCAGTGCAGTAAATTGTAGTGTGGGATTTTTGAATACTGAATGTTAATTAGAAATACATGCAATTTCCAAGAGACAGGGGTTTGTGAGGATGATTCTGAGTTTACTGCTTCCAGCATTTCAATATGTTATGAGTTCAAATTAAACTATTTACCAAGTCGTTCTCAATATCACAGAGACTGTGGATCTGATGTGGGGGGGAGGGGGGGGGGGGGGGGGGGGAGGGGGGGCTGTGTGGTAGAGAAGCTCATTAAAGTATCTGGTTTGAACAGGATGTTTGTTTTTAATTGAGTTTCTCACAATTATTCATTCTTTCCCATTTTTGGGGTTTTGTTTATTTTTTTCATATTTTGCTGTGTGTCATGTTTTCTTGTTCTCTCCCCCCCCCCCCCCCCTCCCCCCCCCGCATGCTCCAAAATAGTAATTAGTGCAGAATCCAACTGGCGCCAGAACACAGAACCACAAAAACACGGAATCTGTGGCTTTGGGGGAAGCTGCCTCTTCAACAGCATATGGCAAACACCCGTTGTTTTGTTTTTTACTGATTTGGGGATTTGATGCCCCCCCCCATAAACACACACAAACACACACACACTGCTCTTCATCGAATTAGCTCGTATCTGTATTCATCACTGTAACTATCAGCTTTTATTCGTATACGTTCTCCTCAGGACCGAATGTGTTGAAACCCTCTCTGTTTGTGTTGACGCCAGTTTCAAGAGGAGTTGTTTCAAGACACTGGGCACACACACACACATCGTATAGGTCACTTTTGCAGACCTAGCATAGATTCAATCATTTCCTGGAGACCCTAACCATAACCGCTACTTCCTTTACCCTTACCCTACCCTTAACCTAACCCTGACTTTCACCACAGACCCCAAAATCAGCTTTTTCCCAACTGGGGACTTGACTTTTGTGCCTGATTGGACAAGCCATCCCCAATTTACTGGTCTTTGGTCTGAAATTAGCCCATGACCGAGACACACACAGACACACACACACAAACTTTGGTTTGGCCTTAGCCTCTATGATAGAGGAATGTTAATGAGCGTTGCCAGCTTTCGAGCTGAGCTCTGTGCCATATGTGCCTGCCATGGGAGTGGCACTAATCCTACCGACTAATTTAACCCAGGAACACACAAACGCCCACTGACACACATGCCTTCACTCTGCAAATATGGAGGATGTTTTTGCATTTGTCAGGTCGCACAGAGCTGGGGGATTCACTGCAACATGTCTGCAGGGCCAATTCAGAAAACTGCAAAAACAGGCAAAAGTGCAAAACAGGATTTGGCTCTTTTTGAGATTCTATTATTAATTCTTCAATTTCCGTGTCTGTTTCATGTTGTCAAGATATTTTGTCACTTAGTTAATCAGCAATCTAGTAACTAAGTATCCGCCAGATTATCTGCCCAAACGTTGAGATCGTTGCACATGATCTCAACTTGGTGACTGCCACACACACACACACACACACACACACACACACACACACACACACACATTCCAACACACAACACACACTGTGCATCTGTAATTGTGCAGAATGTGGCTTTTTATTTATCACTAAAACATGCTCAACAAAAAATAATCAGTATCAGCAAAACGTTTTCACCAGCAAGTTGCATCTGCCAGAGTATTTCAGAGCACCTGTGTGGGTGTGTGGAGATTTTCCTTTGTGCATTTGTTTTGGTTTGGACAGAATGAAATCAAAGTAAATGTTGCTCATCCTTTGAATGTAGACACCAGGTTCTGGATAATTAAAAAAAGCGCTTGCAGCACATTTGGATTTTTATGTCTCCAGTTGGGCTTTTTAAGAACATCTATCTTGTTCTTTCTTCTCTTTACCAGCTTCTCTGTCATTTAAGTCTTGGCAGGCGGCAGGTTCACTCTTAGCGGAAGCCAAACTCACACACTCCGAACACTTACACACGGAGACTCACACTGAGTCTTTGTGTAGCTCGCTCAGTGTGACATCCACAGACCTTTATGTGTCGGTGTCATCAACTCAGAGTAGAGATCTGTTGCAGAGAGGTACTTCAGTGCAGATTCAAGAATTTTGTTGATGTTTCAAAGTGGATGTTGGCAGAAGAGACATAATAATTCAATGTGATAAATGGGGATGGAAAATGTGTATTTGTAATCTGCTTAGACACATTTGGCAGAGTAGATTTTGTGAGTCAGATATACTCAGAGAGATAAGATTCCCCAGTCCTCCATCATGGGTTGAATCAACAAAAGCATATCTTTCTATCTATCTATCTATCTATCTATCTATCTATCTATCTATCTATCTATCTATCTATCTATCTATCTATCTATAAAGTTACATAAACAAAAACAGTGTATGATGATAAAATAATTACAGTAAACTTGATTTATATTACACATTTCAGACAACAGGTAAAAAGTGCTTGACAATAAAAAAAAATGTCCAAAAGTCCCAAAAAAGAACACAGAAAGAAAAATGTCAAAAATAAATGGAATCAGGAAAAGCAATTTTCGGGACGTAAGATTTCTGATAAATAACTTGGAATGAGTTCTCACAGGGCTCGGTAAATAATCAATAAAATCTTTAACTTAATTATAAAGGTAACAGGAAGGTGATGTAAGGAAGTCAGGATCACAATTTTTACTCAGAGTTTAAATCCTGGTTACAGATTTATGGGTTTAGATGTCAGGTTAGAATGTGACGTGTAAATTCAGAAAAACTAGAGCTGTGATGTAGACCAAGACACTGTTTTCTTTCAAGAGCCTTTATCAAACCCAAGCGCTCACACTGCAGTGGCAAACTGATGTCAATTGAAAACAGACTGAAATACAGTGCATGCTAATATTAATGCAATCAGCATAAGTCAAGTTTAGCCTGATCATTAGGAGCTGTGGCTATTTGAAAAAAAAAGAAGAACTGCTGAGCTCTCATCGAGCACTCATCCTGATGTAACAGGTTACACCGAGCTGGGGAATTCACCGCAACATTTCTGCGAGGCAAATATCTGCAAACTGCAAAAATATGCAAAACGGATAAACAGGATTTGGCCCCTTTGAGATTCCACAATTAATTCAATTTTTTTCCTGTTTTCAGTTTTTAGATATTTTGTCTATTAATTGCACAGCAAGAGAAGCATTTATCCTCTGCTCATAACTACAAATATACTTATGAAAAAAACTTGACGGTTATTCCATGAGAGGAGGACGAGTTATTTGTCAGGCTGTTTTAAAACCAGTGACCCATATTTACTTGCTGTAATAATTCCTCTTTTTTACATTATTTTCCATTAAACAAACCCTTTCCAGGTTGCTTTCAATTCAAGTGATCGGGGCGTCAAATCTACAACACTAGTTTTAATAAAAATGAGTAACATTAATGACGTGTTATACTCGAACATGTTTCTTTAAGCAGCTCCTCTGTTGCCTAATCACCTCAGCCTCATTGAGTTATTGACCATTCTCCTCTGACCTCATATCAACAAGATGTGTTTTGCCCACAGAACTCGCTGCTCACTGTCTTTTCTGTTTTCACTTTCATCTGTAAACTCTCACACATGAAAGAATCCCAGGAGAAGTCATTTATTTCTTCTTCACTCTGACATTCTGATGTCGGTCGAGGCTGCACACGCTTTTATCCGCTGAGTTGCTGCCACGTAATTGGCTGATTAGATAGCTTCATTATGTACAGGTGCAGCTATAGAGTGGCCGCTGGGTTTATAGAAATTTTAGTGAGACCTCAATCTGGTAAGTTTCAGTCCGAATCAGGTGTTAATTAATTTATAAATGTATTTATTAATGTGTATATACATTATTAAGCCACTGTTTTTCTGGTCCTGTGCTGCCTCATGAATATAGTGTCAAGGTGGAGTCAAATGAAGTATTATTAACTTCACCTGTGCATGGTGGACTTATCATATTAATGTTCTGACCCTGACAGAAGATGTAACAACCTGCTCTAAATGATTTACTGCCACATTAAGAAGCCTTCGTCCTCACACTGACTCCAGATCATGAAGCGCACTCGGGCTTTAATTTCTCTCGCTGCTGTTGAAGAGTTGCTCCTTCATCGCGGCGTCTAACTGTTTGGATTTTTCCTCACACACCCTGGAGGGTCTTTATTTCTGAGCTCGATCCCACCGCTGGATCGGTGGCAATCCGCTCTGCACGTTAGATGTTGTACGCTGTGTGTTCTGTGTTGTTATGCAGCAGAGAGCATCCCCAGGAGTGCAGCCATACCGGAGCTCAGGCTGGATTACCATTTCTCTTTTGCTTTGTATCTCTGACAGAAACACTATAGGGGGACTCCAGAAAACCTGTGTATTAATACTGCATGTCACAGCGGTGAGGCGCTTCCAATTAATTAGAACAATTTGATGGAATTCCTGTGATATTGTTTATTGGGAGGTAAATGGTGAATTCTCTGGGGAGGACCTGCTCTGACTGGGAGGGATCGTTTACATCCCAGTCGACCAAAAGCAATGACAGGCCAGCGTTGAGACCAAGGGGCGGAGATTCAGCCCCCCCCCCCCCCAAACCACCTAAAACTAATGACATCAAAAGTAAACACAAGGAGTTATTCTTGAAACTCAACCACAACAACAACAACAACACAAAACACCTCTTGGCTCTCTCTCATCTGAAGTTATATCATCGTATTTATTTCATCTTGCTGGTCCATTTGTGTCATGATAAATAATTAATCTGTAAACAAACCCATTCATCGAGCACGTTCATAGATATCAGTCCCCGTAATGTGCAGCGTTTTGTTCAGCCTTGTCTGGATCCACCCCCCCCCCCCCCCGCCCCCGAATTTAATGGCTCCTTTCTTGGCCGGCGTCCCGTCCTTCCACCGGCAAACAAGACAAACAACCAACAGGGTTCAGAGCAAAGCATCCTTGGTGGAGGTAATGACAGCAATTCCGCCGGATTTTCATTAGGGATGTTATCTGCATCAAATCAAGCGCTCCCCCCTACCCCCCCCCCCCCCTTTCTGCCTCCACAACAAAAACACAGCATGATGCGGCACAGCAGAAAAACAGCAGTTCGGAAAATAAACCCATTAGGGCCGAGTGAGAGACGTGTATGAATGACAGCGACAGAAAAGTTGTGTGAGGACAAACAGAATCAATCCAGAGGGAAAACTGTGCCGATGTTGATGAGGACGAGACGAGGAATCGAACCTGCCCGCTGTGCTCGCTCTGAAAGAAGCTTCACATCCCGAGGTGTGGGAGGGTTCTGGGATTCCGAAAGGGAGTCAAGAAAATCGGAATGATGTAAATTGCCAGCAGTGTTGTGTAGCAGCAGCAGTGCGGGGGTAACACCAGCTTAATCTGCAGCATGACAAAGATGTGAGAGTCGAGAAAACGTCTGCAGGAAACTGTGCTGTTATTGTGTTGTGGACGCAAGCAGGCAAGGCACAAAGCTGTTCAAAGGAAGGTTTGGGTTTATTTTCTGTAATTAAACAATATACAATACAGAAGAAAGTAGATTAACAGAGTCATAGGGGCCTTGAAAGAGGTCAACGAAACATAACTCTGGTGAAACTAAGACAAATAAAGCAGGTGAACTCAATTAACAGACCTTCCTAAGTGAGCCAGGAGAGCAACGTACAACTGAGCAAACCAATAAACACACACAGGGGTCAACTATATATTAGTAACTGAATCCCAAAAGCAAAGATACCCTAATCCGCCCCATGATGTCAGAGCTCTTGGTTTGGTCCTTTGCTTGGCTCCGCCCTCAGCTCAGGTTTTTTTTGTTGGAAGGAGAACTCCAGACAGGTAACACAAACAAAGAGAAATGAAAGAATACACTTTAGCACATGAAAATGAAAAAGGTTAAAAAGTTAATCCTGGTAACTAAGTTCTTTGATTTTGAGAATCTGTTACTGATTCTTATCTGATATTAACCCTAACCTTTGAAGCATCTATCTGACTTTACCTGAGCCAATCCCTGGAGGTCACTGTTAAGTTCTTAAAGTTTTGAAGTGTTTATTAGTGATATAATATAATTTACAATATAACAAGAGGGATTCCTAACATTGAGTTTTGAGAGTTGAGGTTCTTTTCCCCCAAATTCTCTCTGGGTCAAACTACAGAGACCATGCTGAAGATTTCTGAATGTCCTTATCAGACCCTGTATTCCCACACCACCCTGACCTGAGGAGGGCGGGTCTACGTTGGACCAGAACTCAATCTGTGATTCACACTCACTTCACCACGCGGCTGGTCGGGTGCACGAGGTGCTCGAGAGGAGCCTGACATTTCACTTCTGTCGCTCTTTATTATTCCATTTGTTACACAGCTATTTGTGGCACTTGCCATATGAACAACCGAGTGCAGCATCACAAGTGTCTCCCCGGAGTGACGGGAAATGTGTGAAATCGTGCCCCCGTTTTACCCCTGGTACGAGGAACAGTTTTTTTTAAACTTCACCTTCACTTTTGATTTCTGACGTCGTCGGACTGCACGCCATAAACCGGCTGTCGTGAGGTGGCTGTGGCTCAGGAGGTAGAGCGGGTTGTTCATTAATCACAGGGTTGGCAGTTCGATCCTCCTCCTGTACACTTGTCAAAGTGGTCCTGCAAGGGAGTGAAACCCTGGATGGCTCCAGATGGGCAGGGCAGCGCGCTCTTTGGCAGGAGCCCGGCTGTCGGTGTGTGGGTGTACAGATGGGTGTGTGAGGGGAAGGATGATAAACTGCTTTGTCTGCTAACGTAGAAAAGTGCTTGATGAGTCTATTAAATTCTATTCAATCAAACGACAGACATTAAATTTTGGCCTGCCATCGAGATACTCAAAGAACATTAATTAGCGTCCACTGATGACTTGCCATTGGCGAAGTTTAGAGGGGTTAGCACCGGCTGCAAATGAAACCCTGTTAACTTCCCTGAGAGTGTTTATCTGCTCTTCAGAAAGATGATGAAGGTTGGAGTTGAGCAAACTGGTGCAGTTTTACCAGCCACAGTGTCTGAACTTTCATTGGTGCAGCAAAAAATACATTTTCACATTCATATTTTGAAATTTTCATATGCAGAATGCTCACAGCAAATAGCTGAGTGCTGCAACACCTCTAAACGGATGTGGACAAAACGCTGAGTGAAGAAATGAAAGCTGTCTGACTTTGTTTTAAAATGATTCTGTCTACCAACTAATAGATTAACGGACCAATCGTGTCATTGATTCAGATAATGATCAGTCTGTCATTTATGAGCGCAATGAAATGATTCAATTTTTGTCTATCTGAAAGATCGGGGGGGAACTGATCATCCATAGATGCAAGAGATTCAGTACAAATTAGATAAGGGGGAAATGAGAGAAGTTAAAGAAGTAGAAAATTGAAATGGGAGATGAAGAGAATGGAGGGAGTAGGCCGATCTGAAGTGAAGTCGGTTTGAGTGGGAGAGGAGCTCCGGCACAACGTCAGAAAACAAAGCGGATGAAAGAGAGACGGACACAGACAGAGGAGAGACGGGAGGAGGATACCCCCCCCCCCCCCCCCCCCCCCCCCCCCCCCCCGGCTAGCAGCGTTGCTCGGACACCGGCCGAGGATGTGCACCCATAATTCACTCTGATTTAGGGCGGCGATAGAGTGCTCACGGATAATAAGCAGTGTAATTTTCAGGAAGGTGTGACCAGACTGCGTAAGTAGGACCCTGGTGTTTGCAGCACGTCTCAGCCGCTCCTCATTTCCCTCCTCGACTCAAAGTCAATTTCAGTCCTGTTGCGCTCGGCTCTGTCCAATTCATTTAGCTTTTTAATCTCCATTGATCACCAGTTGCTCAGTTCATCTGACTTCAAATCACTTAATTTTAGTTCAGTGTGTAAGATTGAATATAAATTAATGCTAGAAATGTTTTCACTTGTGTGTTTCATCTAAAAGGCATGAATTGTTGTTTCTTTACCCTAGAACAGGGCATTTAGATTTGGATCGGCTTCTTTCTATGGAGGCCGCCATGTTTTTTACATTAGCTGAGAGGTGACAAACTAATCTGTTTAAAAAAAAGATGCTTTCTACATTAGTGGTCAAGTCGTATTTCCATCCCTCTTATTTGCTTCCTTTGTTTGAGCTGAGCTGTTTAGAACATTTCAGTCGTCAGTGGGTAGAAATCAGAAACTCCGCCAAAAGCCCCAAAGTCTTTTATTCCACACCAAACCTGTAATGATTGTGTGGCCATAGTTTGAAAACTGAATCCACATTATCACAACTTCACAGTTTATCACGGTTTAAGATTTCCAGCCCTAGTTATTACCGTCTGAAAAAAATCCTACAACCTTTTTGGGATCCATATACACACTCATAGATATCAATCCCCAGAACATGCTTTAGGTTTTTCCATCAAGATCCATGTAGGATTTCCTGGGACATTGGTGAAAATGACTACAAAAAAAAGCTACACAATTCTGTTTCCAAACATTTGACGGATCTGCAGCAAATTTGAAAGTGTTCTCTCTTGGCCCCATGTCCCATCCTTCCATCAAGGTTCATAGAGACTGGAAATCCCTTCAAGGACGGGGTTAGAACATAACCTCTGCGGCAGTAAATCTCCTCCATGATAGATAGCTTGGGATTTTAATTTAATTTAATTTAAAGAGTTAGTTCACAGTGGATTGGACATGGTGAGATTTATTTAGGAGCGTTGTTAAATAACCAAGTTTAAATCCAGTGAGTGACATGAGATTTCCTCTACAGTTCTGGGGGGTTTGAGTGGGCGGCCACATTTGCAGTCCAAACCCTAAAGAAGATCCTCAGCCTGCAGGTACCTGACACCTTCTGACTGGATCCTGCTGCACTCATCTGACTATTCTGGTCCTGACAGGTTCTTGTCACATGTTCAAATGAAGCCTCCTCTGTTTGGCACGTCTCCTACCCCTCTGAATCGTTCCTACATGAAGTAATGTGTTGACCCGTTCTTCAAATCTCCCCCCGAGCGTGTGATAAACTTCCTCTGGCGTGCCTCGACTTTCAGCGCTTGCCACGGTAATTGCCGCTTGTTCAAGGATGGGACACGGCAATAAACTTGTCAGCACATATTACTGTGTGGGACAGATGAACAGGAAGGAGCGCTCTGCCTTCCTGCCCTCTCATCTTAATGGCATTCATCTCCGGCGTGACGTGTCCCCGGACAGACAGCTCATTTCATCTTATTAACTCTGAACAGAAGGGGTGACATTGTGTCCATTATGATCCTCCGGTGTCAGGCTTCATTATACCAACATGTGTACGGCTCGGCCCTGATTCACTGGCGATGATCTGACACTGAGGGTGAAGCTGAGATTTGGAGCATTTCCCCATGATGACAAACACCAGTGAGCGACGGTTGGGCGACACAACATCTGGCGGATGTTTTATTTACCTGTGTTTGACCTGACAGTGCTTTACTGGCCTCCTGTTTTTAAAGATGGCTCCCTCTTAGGATTCATTAGGGAGCAGCTCAATCATACAGACGAGCAGGGAAGGGAAGACACAATTTGGAGGCATGCAGCCGCAGGTGGGAGTATTTGGGGGGGTCTGCAGATTTGGGAGGCAAGTGGCTGATGTCTGTGGTGGAGGAGGGGAGTGACTGCACATCAACAACATGGGGTTGTGCAGTCAGAGCTCTCTGTCCTGCAGTAAAAGGCTGAAACTGAGCTTGTGGTGCAGGTGATGCAGGAGGACGGTGTATAGCACACGTGCACAGAACTATTAGTTACTGTATTTCCCCATTGGCCGACTGCTTTTTTCATTTTGTTTCTTTATATTCGATCAGTTCCCTGGAGCTGAGGACGAGCAGGAGACCAGCTAACACCAGGAACACCTGCCGTGCCAACTACAGAAGAGCTCTTTCTCTTGTTGGTGCTGTTTCCAGGTTTACACGCATTTAGATAATAATGTTAAAGTAACACAAACCTCGTCAGTGCAACACTTCAACACAATCCATGCAAACTGACGTATCAAAGTAATCTGCATGATCAATTATGACGATGCGTAATTCCAGCCATAATATAAGAGGTCACAAGGATATTGATATTGAGATATTGTTAAATGGCAGTTTACTAAGCTGAGAACACTTGGCCTCAGTGTCAAGGTTTAACATAATATGGCTCCTCCACCACTCTGTACTTACATCAGGTTAAAAACAACAGATCCAGTCTGAACATGCTGATGATCAATATTCACAGAAATGTATTCATCAATAGTGCAACATATTTCTGACATGTTTTTGTTTTATTAGTTTTTATTCAGGGGAACATTGATTGAGCATCAAGCTGGTTCACAATTCGAAACCATTAAGATATGACTCCCAGCATCACCAAGTCCAGTCCCCAGACTTTCCCTTCTGCTGTTAAATGCTGTCTCGACTTGCTATTGATCGGAAAGTCCAAAATATCCCCCCAAAATGTTTTCAAACTCTAAAAGAACCAAAATGTTTTTCAGTTTCCTGCGAACCGAGAGCACTTCTTCTTCTGGTCAGACAAAACTGATTAAACCGAAAAAGTCTGAAGGTCTGAACTGAACAGCTTGTGTGAAGAAAAGAGTGAAAGTTTCTCTGAACCACAACAGAGAAGTGAGGTAGTGTTTTCTAAACAAATAGGGAAGCAGCGTCCTTTCCTTCTATCACTAAAGAGAAGAGCGGCCCACATCCTGATCTAATTCACAGTGATGACATTCACACTAATAAAACTGTGGTAAACTTTATCTAGTCATGTAATTGTGGATGGGGCTGCATGCAAATACATAATATCACAATGAAATACCTCTGTACACTCTGCACATGCATACATTATGTGAATGATAACAAGGCCTGAAACTGAAAATACACAATATTTAATATATGATTTATATTTCATGGCTGCACCAAGACCTTTTCCCCCTTCTGTCATTACTCCTCAGCGAGGGGGGGGGGGAGAGGTGGTGTTGACTTTCAAAATCCTGACGCTAATTAACACACTCAATTCTTATGAGGTTGTGGCAGCTAACGCATATAGATCCACGATGAAGGATTTCACTGTTTAATCGCGACGCATGCTTAAAGCGTTTTTCAAAAAGTATTTTGTCACTCAAATGAGATGTCGGGTCTTTCCAAAACGATTTGTTCAGTGGAAACCCAGTGTAGTTTGAAAGTGTGTGTGTGTGTGTGTCTGTGTGTGTGTGCCCTCTTATCATATTTTTTCACACCAGCTGTATCTCCCTCTCACCCTCTCCCATCATTTTAAATGGCGTGCCTCCGAGGTTGAAGGTTGCAGGGGAGCATGCATCATCCGGAGGCCACCGGGTCTCGTTCCCTCCCCACTCAGGAAGCAAAGGCTTGTTAGACGTTGGTGCCTTCATGTCTTTTTATACCCGCATTAAAAAATAAGATCTCCCACTCCCCCATCCATCCCATGCTGCCTCTTCTCTTTTTACCCTCCCTCCCTCCCGGAATTCACCCGGGCAGGACAGATTGATGAGGAGCTCGGCTTCAGGAGTGATTCGAATCCCTCCTCACTGAGTGAATGGATGGATGCGGTGCTGCCCCTGGTCATCGGGCGTCAGGCGGCCTATTGTGCCATTCAATCACGCGCACTGTACAATATGGATTCTGAATTATAACACAAAACAATTATCATAAGGCGTTGACCATTAGCTGCGGGAACAAACCCAGAAAAAGGGTTTTCAGTGGCTGTAGTGACTGTGTGAGGCAGGGACGCTCACTGCAGACAGGACCGCTGACAGCCTATAAATACATTATTTGTCACTTGTGTTCTGCAGGCCACTCTCATTAAATGTTTTATTCAGCTATGCCAGTACCAGCAGACGACCCAGTCAGGGGAGCCGCCGCTAATGAAGCAGAGTTTTTAATTGACGCTGTCCGCATCAGATATCAGAAATGTCCTCCTCCTCCTCTCTGCTGGGTTCTTTTCAAACCTCTTGGTTGAGATGAATTCAATCCACGACTCTTTCTGTCTAATTCTGCTAATCTCTCCTCATAGTGCGCTGGCTGTACTGTTATATGGGATTTAAATACAGTTTGCCAGAACTCTGTATGTGGGAAACGAAGAAAGCTGGACTCGGGTTCCAGGGCTTCAGCAGCAAAGGTCTTTGTGCTCAGGCCAGTGGTGAAGGGGCAGTGGGAGGGGGATGGAACCAACAACAGCCATTAATATGGGAACCATCATAAACCCTATACACTAACAATACGAAAACCCTTTTTTATGGAATAGTTTGTTATGTAGCAATATCTCCTGTAACGTTTAAAAAAAGGCTATGTAATAATTCCTGAGCCTTTTACAATCAAGTTTTAGGTGGATGACCGGAAAAAGGGGCCTCAGATAATGTGCACTCACAGAAAGTCATACCCACAATCTACAGGTAATCCAGAGAAGATTGGTTTGCCCATTATTTGTTCAGTTAAAGTTGTTGACATTTCAGGAACATTATTCTGTGAAGGAAAGATTTGAAAACAGAGAAATCCATTATTACTTAAAAAGAACAGAGGTCTTTTAAAAACAAACAATTAGAGCCAGTATGTTGAGGAAATAGAATGAAATTGAAGTTTTGCTCTGTTTTGTCTTGTTGTGTCAGGTAAATCATTTTGTTGCCTTATTTAAATGGTAAAAACAAATTAATTGTAACTTTGGAACAATTAGAGATATTTTCATTTAAAATGTTATTGAATTATTTGCTTTTGTTAATTAATGTCTTGTGAAAAAGGGGCAGATAATATCAGATTAATCTTCTTCTTCTGCTCCTCGTCGTTCAAGAGGTGAGAATTTGTGTTCGCATTTAAATTGTTTTGTTTGGTCGATTAATTAAATAATCTATATATGCTAATGAATAAGTAATGAAAAGGGTGATTAAGCTTGGGGATGTGTTTTGATGGTAGAGAGTGGAAAAGGATGAAGAGGGAAGAAGAGGTTGCTCTGTTTCTGATTGACAGGTGGGTTGTTTGTGGTCTGAGATCAGTGGTCCTCCTTGACAGTGCACATGCAGGAATGTAGTGGGTGGAGCTTCTAAGGGACCAGTGAATGGAAGGGATGCATTTGTTTTGGTCTCGAGCCCAAAATCCGCTCACTGCTTTAATTCACATTCTTGAGAGGATTAAAGAAAAGTTTGTTTTGAGATGCATCAACACACACACACACACACACACACACACACACACACACACACACACACACACACACAAGGGAGAGCGAAAGAATAGTTATTGTTTACGATTTGATTTTCAATAATTCCCAGGTACAGCATATGCCATGGCCTGTGGCTTTAGAGGACGCTTCGCAGTCGGAGAGAGAAACCCAATAAAGATGAGCTTTATCTTCTGTGAAATTAAATTCAACTTATACCCATATATTATTTTGTCCGTTTGTTTCACTGCCTTCCTAGCTATCCCACTTCCTGATATCAACGTATACAAATGCACCTTTTGGACTTCGTTATTTGCTGTGCATGTTGTGTATTAAGATATGTTCGGACACGCAGGGAGAAGTTGTTGTTGTGGTCGGGGTGTGGTTGTTGATTTATAGGTGCACAGTAGGAATCGTAGGAATACTGGTCCTGAAAGATATTGGTTGTGCCCCTGCTGTTGTGATGAGTCATTGTTTGCTTTGGAGGAAACTAATCAGATGTTTGTCTCTGTGGTCTTATAAACTGCTCCCAGCAGCTCCCTCTATTCCTCTTCTATCTCCAGCCTCTCCACTGGTTTGGCTCCTGTGGCTTCAGGATGAGCTGCTGTGAGTCTGGCCTCAATCTTCCCCTTCACTTAGAAGCTGTTGTTTTCGGAGAAAACCGTCTTCGCACATTAATAGTTTGCAATAATAAACGAACAAAAAGCCACATCCTGTCCCTCTTGTCCTTGTTATGTGAAGCATCAACCAATCACATCTTCATCCAGGGTCTTCGGGGTCGGAGGACTTAACATGGGAGATGTAGAGGAGTTGAAAACGTCACAATATCCCTTTCCCATTGGTTGGAATCTTTTGGAGCCATTTCAGACTTCCTTATTTTCAATATTGTAGTCTTTATTCCAATATTGAGATGTTCAAAAAACACCTGATGAAGAGATACAGAGCAGTAGTTGTTACATTTTGTTAAAAGTGATTGCATTAAATTTAAAATTCTTAAAATGTTGCATGATATTTCACAGTATGAAGTTGCAATACATTTCGAATTGGTCGAATTGGTTGAACAAGCATCTTCATTGTGACATTCAGTGAAAGACGATTTGTGCGTAACAAACACAAATGTTTCAGTTTCCCTGACTCCTGATCAGATGTGACTCGACAGCACACACTCATCCGCATGTCAGTGAAAGTTAAAATCAATGTGAGTTGAAACCATCACACCGTGGATGAGGGAGGAAAAGGAGCATGTCCACCGGAGAGTCATGTTTACATCACAGCGGATTGGAGCTGGAACCATCTCGCTTCATAACCATGGGAAGGGTTTCATATGGAGGGACTCACACACACACGCACACGCACTAACATTAACATGACCGGAACGAGAGTGTGTCTTACTCCACTATATCACTCTATACCTCTTGACTGCTTTATTAATAACTCATACTTAACCTGGAAGTGATATCCTCATGGAATCATAAACTACCTTGTTTTCAGTTATTACAGGACAGATCATTTGCCGCCAAACCTCAAAACGGGCGACAACAACAACAACAACAACAACTAAGAGTTCAGGAAATGAGTTTGAGAAAGCACTCTCTCTTCCTCCTTCGTCTCCTTCAGCTTTGAGCCGTGCTCCGTTGTGTAATTACCTTGTAATAACACAACATCTTGTTAAGCTGCTCCTGGAGAACATGAAAACGACAAGGCTTTCCGCGGTGATAACACCAAAGGTTGATGCCTTACTGTTCCTGAGCCTTTGAAGTTGACCAGGCGTGACGAATAATGTATCTTCTCCGCTGCCTCTTCCTAACACAATATTACCTCTGGCAAACTTCTGCCCCCGATCTCCTCCCGGAGGACAGGTGAGAGAAGTTTTACTCTTTCCTTTGTAAGTAAAGCCGTGTCAAGCAAACACAATTATTTTTGGAAGCTCTTTTCGTGCAACCCCTCCTTACTGGGGATCAAAAGTTTTTCTTATTTAATTTGAGCGGTTTTAACCCCTGCTCACTCTCGGGCCTGAGCTAATCCTCGAATGCAGCTCCCGGAAACTTCTCTGATCACCCTGCTCTCGCACGATTCCAGACGGAAACAATCGTGGGTGCAAAGGTAACATGGCGATCAAACCCACTGTCATACACGGGAGTCGTAGCTGAACTGGGGCACGAGAGCGCAGAGGGATGAGTTCTTTACATCTATCCTTTTGTTGTCTTTCAGCACAGACTTGAACCTAATTGGTCTCTTCCTCCGAGCCCAGAAGTAAAAAACCTCCATGAACTTGAGCTCTGGGAAAAAGAGAAGAAGCCTGATTCATCCCCTCACTGCAGTGCAACTAATTACAGCTTGGCTTGGCACAGCGATGTGGAAAAGTCTCGCTGTGGAGACACAGTTTTAAAAGACCCAGATTCGTATATGAGTGAAAAACCTGTCTGCCTTCCGCCCCAGTCCTGTTGCATCCGTCATTCTTCCAGCATCATTACCACAATTCCCTTTATGCCTCTGTGACATTATTAATTGCTGCGAGTTTGTTTACTCGGCTCATCTAAACATCTCCGTTAACAAGCTTGTGCCTGTGATGTTGACATTTGTTGTCCTTCATGACTAATTCTCCTGCCTTTGATAGCAGTCACCATTAGCGCCGTCATTATGGCCCCTCTCAGTGTGAAGTGGGCAAGAATGTGTGTGTGTGTAGTCGCCCGATGAGGTGTGTGTGTGTGTGTGTTTGTGTGTGTGTGTGTTGCCATTCTGCTGGTGCCTATCTGCAATTACTCCCCTCAGTGGAAACATTAAAATCTACTGCCATGGAAAGATGCCACGGCTGAGACACTCGTGCCCATACACACGTACGACAAAGGCCCCGGAGTGGGCCGCATTCGCCACATATACACGTTCCATCCATCGACCGAGAGGCACAGCAGATGCCAGGATGGGAATTACTACTCCAGTCTGAGCAAATGGTGCAAGAACTCTGGGTGCAGCAGTGCCGCGACTGCAGCACTGGCTTATTTTCCGCCCTGTGGGGAATATGCCAGTTTAGAAAGCCCTTCAGATAAGAAGCACATGGGAGGGACATCGAGATGAGCTCTGAGGCGAACAGGTCCTAGATATTCAAATTTCAGTCGTCTCCGAGCCGCAGCGGGTTTGTTAGAGAGGCTTCGGCTCTCTGACAAAACTAAAAACCTTCTGTGTCAGCGAGTGGGGTGACATCTGTTTGTGTTAGCGTGCTTCAGAAGATGATTGTCATTCACGCTGATTCCATCAGGTTTTCTGTTTGTATTCTTTTGTTTCTGCTTAAGACGTGTTCACGGTTATTGGTTTTCTCTTTATCTGACGGAGCCAATTTTCACGTCTCAGTGTCAAAAAGTGAACAAAGATCGATTTTGAAATCTTGTTTCTCTCTGTTGCCTCAGGCAGCCACGAAATGGGACGCACCTGAGTGATCTTGGTGAGTTTTGCTGCGGGTCAGTTGATGTACACA
This sequence comes from Pleuronectes platessa, assembly GCF_947347685.1. NCBI lineage: Eukaryota > Metazoa > Chordata > Actinopteri > Pleuronectiformes > Pleuronectidae > Pleuronectes > Pleuronectes platessa. Next base: position 8,411,880 of record NC_070628.1, on the reverse strand, counting down.
TTGTAAAGATACGGAGCCACACTTGTTCACTGTGATAAATGCCTGATGGAGCTTTGAGAGCTGAAACTCTTAATCATCTCTTTGACTGGCAGGAAATTAAAGTTGCCCTCCAGAAGTTCTGCTTTACATTCAGTGTTTTTCACTTACACTCACTTGTTTTTGTCCTGGAGCTTTAACTAAGGTGTTGAATACATATTGTTCATTGTAAATCACTAAGAAATTAAATTGTACATTGACGATAAACCAGGGGCCTACATGTGAAATACTGCTTAACATAAACCCCAGTTGTCAGTCCAAATAGCAGAGCACTCATTGAGGTCCGGCTGTAAAAACGTATTAACGGATTTCCTCAAACAGTGACCGGGACCTTTATTCACCTCAGCTGCAGAAGGTAACAGGCTTTTGTTTGGGGCAGGCTTCATTAGAGAAAGGCCTTTACTTTTATAACTCCTCTGTTTGATTAGTGTAATTGGTCGAGTTTCACTTTGACCTGCTCCTGTTTGCCCTGATTCTCTGTCCTCTCCTCCGGGGCTGAGCTGAATATGCATTGCACGCTTCTATACACCTACACACACACACCTACACACACCTACACACACAGAATTGCTTGTGTGTGTGTGGGATTCTGTGGCGCACAGTGATCCATGTTGAATGACCATAACTCATGTTGACGACAACTATGTCCGTTATTTTAAGCGCAATATAAAGTGGAAGGTCAATAACTTCTGAACCTGTGGACAAGCAACATTCTCAGCGTTTATTTTTGTAAGTCAACATGTCCAGTCTCATTTCATTGGTTGGACACTTTGTTAGGTGCTGCCTCCAGTTAGCTTCTGCTGATGTAATTAGCTCAGTTCACACGCTTTCTCCAAACTACACAGGCTCTTTTTATGATGTACAAACAAGGACAAAAACAATAATTTCATACGCAATATATAATAATGCAACAATTTGTTGTAAGTTGAGATCGGTGTTAGATATCCATTCATAAAACCAGGTAATTCCAAAGGTTTCACTCACTGTATAATTACATTATTACAGCTTAATATGGTACATTTCTTAGAAGTAACTTTTTTTATTGTAAACATACAGCATTTGCAAAAACGAAATTTATTTGCTGCTTCTGTCTAAAATTCCCTCTTTTTGCTCCATTTTTGGTCTCTACCAACCTGAGGGAAAAGTCCGTCCCTTTAGCTGCTAAGCGCTGCTGTAGGTTAGTGATGATGCAACCTAACCAGCTAAACAGGGAACTGAAACCCAGTTTAAATCTCTGTGAAGCCAAGTAAAGCTGCAGATTTGGGTGATAAGTCTCTGCGGGTTCATCAATGGGAGCAACCTTCCCTTTCTTTTTCTCCTTTTTTCACGTATCAACTCTTAGTTAAGGTTTTAAGGACTTTAGGCTCAGGTTTCTGTTTACATCTCTGACATGTGGACATAAGATCTTCTGTCTCTGTTGACGCATTTTGAAAACTAATTATTTGTTTATGTTATCTTCAATCAATAACCTAGTTTTTCCCCAAAAGTGTCCATGTTTTATTGTTTGTTTCCTTTGTTTCATGTTAACAATTGTGCTTTTATGGTTTTGCTCAGTGAAATGTGCCAGGCTCAATAAACTTTATTTATGTACTAAACAGTTTGGCCCAAACTGAACAGTGAATAGATAAAAGGCAGTTAGATGGATTTCAAAGTGGTACCTCCACCATGCTTTTCATTTCTGTTGGCTGAATTACACAAGAACTGCTGAACAATGGATTTGTCTTGAAAGCTCTTGGAAGGAGGAGCGAAGGAAGAAAACATGATCCAGGAAATTGTCACATTCTTTTAAAATCCATGATAGGATGTTCCAACATTTTTCTGAATCTCAAGAAATAATACAGAGATCTTTATAAATATATAAGGCATATGTATAAAGCTATAAACAGGTAGAATTTGGTGCAGATCTGAATAATGGTCTCAATGTACTTTTTATTTAAAATGGTGATAAAGTGGCCAATCTGCCTTGGTGGACTTATGTGCATTTCCTGTTTTGTCTTCTTCGACATCTTTGTAAGAGAACACCGATCAGTAAATGCACTATAGCTTCAGAACAATGTGTTGAAGTCAATAAACCATTTTGCTGTTTCCTAGTATAGTCTCTGCAGATCTGAGCTTGGTCTATAACAGCCATAAGAAATAAAGACAAGCGAACAGATTTTCAAACCATTTATATGAACGGTTGGTTTCCCCCCCCCCCCCCACACACACACACAATCTAAAAGCCTACCTAAAGGATTCTTGCCGTCTCCTTTATGGCTTGACAATATAACACAGCCTCCTAAAAGCAGAGGAGGCGTTTAAAACCACAGCAGTTTCCCTGCATGGTCTTCGTCTTTTGCTTTTTCCCAGTGGTCACGGTGGCTACCGGTGCTTTCAAACTCTGTCCTGAACAATTTGTCGTCTTCCATATCAAAATTATACAGTCTATCAGCGGCGTGCGGCTGCTCTGATCCAACAGTCTCAGTTTCAATTGATGTTTTCTCTGCAAACCTGCCGTCCGCTCCCTCTCAGAGAAGCATGTCCTAGAGAGGAAAACGATTTCTCCGCCCCGAGGTGTAATTTCTGCTGAATTGTGATGTGTCACGAGTCACGGCTCCTTAATTACTCGGTTTCAGCCGCGATGACAACTGGAGTCTGATGTATTCAGATAGTGGTGTGTTTTCTTTTCTCATGCTCTGCTCATCTTCAGCTGAATAAGATATTGTTTGATGTGGTGACAGACACAGGAAACCCTGCAGACGTGTTTTACCTTTATCTCCCTATACAGAGATAATAAAAATACAACACACACACAGACACACACACACACATATAGAGACATGTGCATCCATTCAGAAACACACAGGACTACATCTGTCTCTCCTCTGCTCCCTGCAGATGCACCGTACAGTTGAGGACATTTCAATAAATAATTTCCTGTTTGTTCTGCTCTTGATGGGACCAAGCACATTTAAATGAGCAGATAAATGTGTGACTCCTAAACGCCAACACCACTAATGCAGTCATATATAAATTCTGACACTATGGCAGTAAGCCAAGTGTGTGATAGACAAACGAGTGTGTGCCGCCTTCATTACATGACAGTCAAACACTAATAGTGTGAAATAAACTGAGCCTCAGGCCGTTGTTATTTGCAGAAGCTGTTTGCTGATAGGAAACTAATCGTCAATGTCCTCTCTTTAAAAAAGCTAAAGCACCAAAAGTTTTCTGATTACTTTATCATACTGTACACATTTGCCGTTTTTTTATATATTGAATAAAAAAAATCTTTAGACAATGGATATTTGGTTAAAAGAATGAACTTGAGGCTGCGGATTCGACTGCTATTTGTCCTCTTTATCTTTGAAGTCACAATATTGACATTTCAGTTAAAGAAATAACAATTAGCTTAGAAACTATGATGCACGCCCCTTGTTTGTTTCAGGAAGATTTAATACTGTAATGATTCCTCAGGACATTGAATTACCCATTTCTATAAATGTCAGGTTGGGCTTCCAAGTCACAATATTGACAGAAAAAACCCAATTGCAATTATTATCACTTATGTGCAAGATATTTTCTGTTTGAGACTTGTATGATCAATCGTTATATTTAATCATCGATCATTATTATTTCAGCAAACAATTTATTAAACAAATGTCAAACCTTTGTTGATTTCAATGTCTCTGCAGTGAAAATTATTTTTGGGACTTGAGACTAAAGGAGACAGAAAATACGCTTTTTGGCTTTTTTCGACTTTCTGACCTTTAATATTTTTAATTGATTTATCCCCAATATAACAATTGTAATCCACCAAAGACAGTTATCAGTTCCAGTCCTGACCAATTTTATTCTTTCAAATCTAAAAGTAAGAACAGAAATAGAAAATGAATTCTTCAGCTGGAGATAATGTAATTAGGCAAATGCTATGTGTGCTATCAACTCACTGATTCTTTCATTAATGCAAAAGACTAATCAAATTAATGAGAATCACATCTTCAAGCCTTTTATTCACGGTTAATGAGCACCTGAACTTTAGATATTCATAATCGCTGTATCTTTGACTGTTATCAACACGTTTTTTCATAGAGGATCCCGTTAAGCTTAATTTGTGGAACTGCCCATGTAGCCAAAGTCTCTTAATTAACTTATATATAACTTATAACGCATATTCACAGTGTGTGTCCCCTGTCAACCTTCTATCCTCATTCATGTATTCATACAGACTAGATTAATATATGAGGGGAAATAAAGGCAGAGGAGGGGGAAGGAAACTTGAAAGATGATGTCTTCCCATTAACCCGACACCAGTGATCCCGCACTGTTTTATACATGTATTGTAAAAGATTTATCGCGGTGCTCGCTATTATTTTAATAAGAACTATATTTCTGCGTTAAAGGTATAACCGGGGACTGATTGCGAGGCTGTGATTGAAAATGGCACTTTACTGCATAGACGGGGGGGAAATTGCAATCCCCATGTAGGCAGCCTACACATCTATATCAATCAGGGAAGCACAGCTGCCCTCAACATTGAGATATCCACAATCCATTTTGCACAGTTACCACACACCAAACCTAATGTTCTTTGTCTTAAGTGCAAATTAAGGCGCAGGAGAAAAAGACGGTGATTGAGTCTGAGAAATACGTTCTGCTCCACAGTTATCTCAGCGGGATGAAAATGTGATGCATCATAGTTTGTGTCCACAGTAGTGACTGTAAATAAAGATGAATCACAGGACGGCTCCCCAAATAGTGAAGCCAAATCATCCAGATTGCCCCCTGGTGGCCGGCTGCTGTCATCTACACCACCCCCTTGTGTATGTGTATTAAAAACCAGGAGAGGGCAGCTCCACTATAAACAAGAAGAAATCGATGTGAAAATTAGCAGCTTCATGCAGAGCGTGTGGTCCCACTTGCTAGTTTCAAGTCTTCTTTACAACCTGATGTTCATTTAGTAGGTTATCCTCTTTTTTTTTAGAGTTAAATAGAGAGTCAATGCATTGGTGCAGAATGTTTGTGTGATTGACAGCTATAGTACCGTCCAATGGGTGCAAGTCGCAGGTGTTTGTGGGCGTGCCGTGTCCTTGGGCTCAAACCCCCCGCTCCTCTAAATGTGGTTACTTCTGGTTCTGAATAAAATGGGAAACTTGAGGCTTCAAAACAGCAGTTTTTACAAATCAATTGGTGACAGGGCAGTTCTTCTCACACTAATGTCTGAAGTCACGATAGTTGAGATGGACTAGCGATCGGTTTGGTGGATGTATCAGAGGGACTTTGATAACGTGGCTTCACTCCCAGTCACCTCTCAATGACGTCACCAGCACAAGATGGCAGAACCAGAATCGGGTATATTCCGACTTTATTTAGTTGAAGACAGTGGAAAGAGGTAGAGTCATCCATCTTTGTATCCAGTCATTGGTCCGCGGCATTATTGTTTTTGTTTTTCGGACTGAGCTGAAGCCATTACACGGCACCAATTCCCCTGAGAAGAGCATATGTCATTGTTAAGGGCAGAGAAGAAAGTGGAATTCCAGCGAAACTTCGAGAGCCTGTGTTCGACGGACATTGAAACATACTGCAGACATCTAGACGACAAACTCGTCAAAGAATAAGGGAAGAAATTGTGTATTTTAGATTTATGGTCAGTGCTGTTTGTCCTGTGGAGCTGTCAAGCCAATTTTTTGTAATTTTGGAGACAATTATTGATCCTAGTTTTCAGACAGAGGTGAACAAAAGCAGACCCATTTACTTATTCTAAGCTATGCTGGGGACAGTCGCTTTCCTGGGAAAAGGCTTTAACCAACAGTCAATTCCTTGAGAGGGATTATCTGAAATAGCCTCCTCCAGTATCTGCCAGATGAAGTCAAAATTTGGATCATTACAGATCATTTAGTGTAAGAACAAAAAGCAAGATAACAAGGGAAATGAGAAACGCCAAAGCTAAGCTGCAGAGAATGAGTTGGACTGTGATGGCTCCGTCGTCATCTTTTTCCTGCAGACAGGAAATGTTTATGTAACCCAGATCTCCTGGGCCTGAGTTCATTAACACTAAAAAAAATGTTTAAATCCCCCTAATTACTATTAACGACCACCACAACTGTATTTACAAAAATCTAAACCGTCAACAGGTGTTTATTTTCCATATAAAATAAATGCACAAAATAAAAAATACAGGGTTTCTTTAAATGCTGTAAACAGTTCCTGAATTTCTAAAATGTTAAATAAAAATGTACCTTACCCAGGTCTAAGAATCAAACAAAACAATTCAAGTTTAAATTTACAAACAGAAAATCATATGTGGGCCCACTCCAGAAAATATAACCTTGAGGCTCAGTTGCAGGCCTGTGATGATGCTCGGGTGCGGTGAGACCTGAAAACTGTGGTGGCCACTTCACTCAATCCAGAGCATAAAATAAAAGCACGTGCATTTCATGTCAGTTATATACTCACAAGTCCAAAACGAGGAGCAACAGGGCAATGATAATCTCAGATAGGGGTGATGATGATGATGATGACAGTCAATCCAAACACAGGCACAAATCCAGAGAAGAAGAAAACAACAGGGTCCATCCAGCAGCAACCATCTCAGTTTCTCTCCCTTCACAGACGTCCGTCTCCTTTGGCAGGCAACATAGAAGTGCACACAACAGGACAACGAGTAGTCGACCTCGAGACACCTCTCCAATGTTTCCCAAACCACAACACTTTCCCTCCAGGACTCCGGACCATCTCTCTCTCCCTCTCACCTGCTCAAAGCATGCTGAACCCACACGTTGCACCTCATGTCCCTCCCCTTTCTAGATGGATTGGCTGTGACTTTGTTACTGCCCAATGACCACACATCTATTTATTAACTGTGTATATTATATGTATCACGTTTTATCCCGTATTTAACCTTAATTGAACTACTATTTTTTAATAATATGAACTTGTCTATTTATAATGAACTTTCTGCACTGTATCCTAATGATTGTTATACAGGGCTACATTAATATTTGATGTTTTGATTCACCGTCTAAGAAGGTCTGTAAAAAAACGAGGTTGCAATACATGAGGCTGGGAGACGCCTGCTGCTCTCTCTCTCCGCCAACCAGCAATGAAGAGAAGATGAAATGATTCATCACAGCAGAGACAGCTTCCGGAGAACGAGATGAGATGAGAGTGGGGAACAGGGTCGTCTTATATCTCCCAGAGAAACACACAGAGCCGAGATGAATTGGAGCAACTGGAGGCCGACGGGTTCGCCAACCCGGGCTGGGCGCCGAACCCGACTGCACCCCCACAGGTAGGATCACACTACAGTGTTTGTCCAGCGCCTGTAATTAAAGGAGCAACACCCCCCCACTGCCCTCTCCTCTCTGCCGCACAGAGCCCGAGCTCGGACACACTGAAGGTCAGCGAGGCTCAGACGGAGAAAAGGATCTGGAGCTTAAGCGGGTCGTTCGGTCCCTGGAGTGCTGCCCCGTGTGTCAGCGCGGGGGAACTGCACCCCAGCGAGGCCAGGGTGCTGTTTGCAAGTCTGGAAGGGGCCGAGTTAGTGTTTTTAAGTTTTTGGATCTATTTTAGCAATTCCACATTGAAGCAGTAAATCATAAGTGAAAGCTCCAGGCATCAACAACACATAAGAGCGATGTTCCCTGCTTTCCTGTTTGTTCTCCATCCGTTTGTGTCAAATGAAACAATATCACAAAAATGAGCTAGCCTCGCATAATGATTTGAGAGGCGGGGGGGAGGGGGGGGGGGGGATGTGCTCAAGGTGCTTTTGGTTTCATTCCGCGCTGCAGAAACAAACAGATACATTTCACACGAATGAGACTTGATTGTCGGAAGGTGCCCTCTGGTCTGTTCCATCCACTGGGGCCTTGCTGAAATATTAAATTTCTGCGCATGTCTTCAAGAGGATTGTGGCTGAATTTATAAGCTAAAGCCATAATAATTACTTCACTAATTTGCAGCATTTGTGCCAAAGCGATAAGGCGCTCGCTTTCATGGGATTCAGAGGCTGCCATCAGTAATGTGACTGCTCGGGGTGAAAGTGATTTAAAGCCCATTTCACACTTGGCTTAAAAAGCCAGTGATGGTCGGGCGTTCCTCGGATTCACACAGCTGCCGCCATGACCGGGCTCCGTCCACCGGCGCTGCATTAAAGGCAAACAAACATGAAGTCGGTTGAAATGTGTCCCTCCAAACTTTCCGCTCTGTGAGTTTTCTGGTTCAGTCAAGTTCGGACAGAAAAAATTGAGGCCTTGTGGATGAGTTTGTGCCCGGTGTTTAGTATTCACCTCCCCACTTGAAATTGGATGTAAGAGTTGTGCTCTGAGCAAGATACCGACACATCGTGGTTTAGCAGTTAGCTTGATGACCTGGTCAATATCCTGGAAATGTCGTTAATTTAGCAGATGTTAGATTTCAAAGTAAAAGTCACGGATCAATTCAAATCTACAGCGTGAATAAGAGTCCGTTGATGATATGATTTATTATAATTCACCCTGAGGCCGACCTGAGTGATTGTACCGAATATCTTGGCAGTCAACTAAATATTTATCGAGATTATCTCAAGGCCTGAAACCTCGACTTTAGCACGAGAGGAAAAGTTAGATGATTAAAAATATAGTCATTTGTGTACATCATCCTTGAACCATGAATGTCCAGACAAAATGTGGCTTTGGATATTTCATAGACCTTCTGGTGGTACGACAAAAGAGCTCTGGGGAACAACAGAAGCCAGAGGGATTAGAGGATTAAGATTTTATTGTGATTTTTTTCATAGATGATTGATGATAGATGATTTCAGCCTTATGGAAATGGTTTCAGTAGATCACACTATGACTAAGCCTGTAGATGAATGAGTGAAGAAGGATTGGATGAGCAAGTGAAGGTCAGAGTGAGCGTTCCAAACCAATGCCAGTGCTCTTGTTGCCTGGAGCTACAGGCCGGCGGGTCAGTGACTTCATTAACAGACTGATGGTTCTCTGTGGAACACGGAACACTGTTGATCATCACAGAGCTCTGCTGATTAAAGTCCTATTCCCTCAGAGTAAGCACTAATTATCCAGATTGACATGCTGCTGTTTGCTCCTCTCCTCTCCGAGAGCTCTGGCCTCTCCCCGTCCTCTGTCCTCTCCGGTCAGGCACTGGCGGTAAAATTGCTTTTTGTGTTTACAATGCAGATCTAAACAATGAAGCAGCTTTAATTTCACACTATACCTTCAGGTAGACAGTTCCTGTTATATAGTTGTGTGGACATGTTTGATTTATTAAGCATGTGTAGTCCTGGAAATTATAGTAACGGTTCATACAAGGTAGGGTATTGATTGTGATCAGATGTATTGTTCACCAGTGCAGTGGTTTATGATCCCTGATTTAAAGCTGCTCATATCAATATTTTTATACAAATTACTAGGTCTTATATGAAAAGAGGCACCAACAGAGAATCAGTATCATTCCATCATAGATTGTATTAATAATGGTAGTTAGCTACGGGGCAGAAACCTACGTTCTCTTGAATGACCAGCAGAGGGCAGCTCCACTGGTTGCTCAAAGAAGTGGTTTCTAATGAAATGACACGATGAATGAACTCAACAAATTATCATCTCATTCGCTTCGATCGTTGAAAGTCTTCTTCAATACAGCCTGATGTTCATTTTGTGAAATATGAATAGACAGTGAAGCACAGTATGCATTGGGGTGTGGATAACATGTGATTGACAGCTGGTACAGTCCAATGGAAGCAGGTTGCAGCTGCAGGTGGGCGTGCAGTGCACTTGAGCTCCACCCCCATCACGAATAAATCTTCTCATCGACCTATTGCCAGTTCAATAGTGTTTCCAGCTTCTTCTGTTGACCCAAAACAAACAATTAACACTTTAATGAACATTTTAATTAATGATACAATTTTCTGTTCTCCTGTGTGATTTTTAGTGTCTGTGTATCATCATCATAAAATACAAAATAATCACATCATTTGCTAAACAAAAAGGAACAACGTGAAAGGCATATTTTAAATGGACCGTTGTTTTTGAAGAAAGAGGATAAGACAACACGTCTTTATTCTCTGTCCTCTTCTTCTGTGCTGGATGTTCTGCTGAGCTCGAATCAACGGCAGACATCAACCTGGGTCGTTAATTGAATGACCTCACGATTGCATTACCGGAGCCCATTAGTGTCAGTGCTGCCGTAAGCTCCAGCAACCAGGCGTCTTCAGACTGCAATATGTCGAGGCCCACAGGAAACGCATTCAGACTTTTATCTTCATCGGAAAAGCAGTAATGACTCTTTTCTGACATTGTGGATATATAAATCAAATGGTTATCTATGCATGAGGGAAATGATAAATAGAAAGATACATCACAACCGTTGTTTTCGTGTAATTAGATCGTCCAGTTTGGATTAAACCTCCTTCAGGCGTCAGTATTGTCGAACACCTTGTCGCTGAGATGTGTGTGATTTGCTCATTGTGTTTCATCACAGAACATGGAGTCCTACACACAGCACAAGGCGGCTTTTTTTTTTGAAGGCACAGCTTCCTAATAAGAGAAACTTTCTCTTTTCATTTCCTTGAACCATCGCCCTGATGTAAAATATGTGCGCCTTTGAAGGTGTATATTTCATCAGACAATGAGATGAAAGGGCTTCAGGGCCGGCGGCAGAGACGGAGGAACTGATTTCCTTTATTTTCCTCTGGACATGTCTTAGTCTCTTGTAGGTTGAAAGGACACAGAGACGGTTCATAAATCTGATTAGACATCCATTACTCCCTCACAGTGACATGGCACCAGCGCTGAGCTGGAACTCCCTGCGTAGAAGTACAGTGAGTCCATATTAAATGTGAAGGATTGCAGGAATTGTTATTGTTATCCGGCAGATGTCTCGACTGGGTGCATTCACAGGTATTCAATTCAATTTCATTTGTGTAGTACCGAATCACATCACAGAGTATTATAGAGAACAGTTCCCACCAGTGGAGGACTGCACATTGGGAGCACTGGGACACTTCCCTGTGGCCTGGTGGTGTTTTTGACCTTGAACCGATAAGCTATATATTGCTAAATAATTAATATGGTCACCAGAAAGAGACTAGATCAGTCGAGTGGTGCTCACACTGTGCAGCTGTACAGGACTGTGGTCAAAGCTCAAAACCAGCCCCCACTTCACGGTGAACACTATTTCTAAAGTGAAATTCTAAATAAAAGAGACATTCCTGTAAATGACTGTGTGACCGTGCAATCAGTGAAAACCCAGTCTAGTTTCAAGAAAATAAAACTTAAAGGCAAAATTGTCTCCTTTTTCATTATGGCCCCATAACCTGCTCATATTAAATTCTATTTTTAAAATCCTTGAGAGGTGGTGCATATATTTCCCCCCCCCCCCACTCTTTTTCATGTTGACCCCCATTATCTGCATGTTTCAGAAGATTTTACTGTAGAAAAATTTAATGGAGATTTTGCTACTTTTTCATTATGGAAAGCACATTTCCCACTATTTTGCATGGACATCCTCAACCCTGCACACAGTAAGGTGAGATATTCTGTTCAACTCTATGCAAAACTTCAAATAGATTTGTGAAAAATTATTCCTGTTCATAGACCAAGAAAAAAAAAAAATATAAAACAAATATAAACTGCATTATAGCAATCTGCTGTAGTGATTGACTATTCTTGTCTTGAAAGTAAAACAGTCAGACACAATGATCCCTTTCCCAAACCAAGGACAAAGCTATGTATATAATATTTAACATGTACATATGTAAAATAAGCATGTACTGTCAGACTCTCTTATCTCCTGCACCTTGATTCCCACTCGGCAACACAGGAATTAAAATCCTGTCAGACATGATGTGGCGAGCTGTGTCCCTGAACTCATTAAAAACATCCGACAGCAGCCGTCACTTTATCTGCAGGTGTTTCCGAGGGATGAGTCGTCGCCATTAAAAACTTAACCTCTGGACAAACTACGAGGGAGGCGAATAATGAGCGTCTAACAAGAGCAACACATCAAAACCTGAGAATGAGTGAATAAATGCAGACCAGTTATTAACACTGGAAAGATTGGGGAAGAATGTAAAGAGATTTTTTCAGTGCGAGCTGCTATTTTTCTTTCTGAGAGGTAATTAGGGCCCCAAGTAACAATTAATTTTATAACTGTTATTTTTTGGAATTGCTTGATTGTTTAGTTTATAGAGTGAAAAATAAACCTGGGGAAATATCTCCATTTTTCAGTTGCCTGAGGTGATAAGTGATACTCCGAAATGCAAAAAAACTAATATTTGTATCAAGAAAAAAGAAAAACAGGAAAGAGAAGAACAACACAAATAAATCAAGGCCTGAAGTAAAAGGATAAAATTGACGTGAGTTTACCAATAGTCCAAACTCCATCACGTTCCACAAAGAAAAGCAGAGAATCTTAAAGCAGAGAAGCTTTAACCAGCAAAGGTATCGAGTGTTTGTTCTTTCTCAAAGAGACAAGTGAGTCTGGTATCTAATGATAATCAATGATAAGTTTGTCACGTCCGAAGTGCTCTTATGTTTAAATTCTGTAAAGCATTTCAAGTCTGACAAAACAAACCATCCTCTTTGATGGGCTCTGTACAGGAGACTGTCACAACCACCCAACTCAGTTTAATACGACTGGTGTTCTTCCAGAAGATTCGTAATTTAAGTTTGGTCTAAGACAAGAATGTTTATCGTGGTTCGATTCAATGAAGGGCCTCAAGAACCCTTTTCCCTAGGGCCCAAAAGTCCCTTGAAGCACTCATGATGTCAGGGAGTGACTGCACACATGACTTCATCTATCCAGATATTCCATTCATATACATGGATATATGGAGATCCATATGCTTGTTGCTTTTGAATCTGAAGGCTGTGAGTCCAGAGGTCTAGACCCCATCTTTCTTGTTATTGCCCCACGACATTTTTCTGAAGCCTTCTGTGATCCGGCCCTGCCAAAGCCCTCACTGAGGATGAAATATGTCGGGGGGGCAGGTCTATTCTATCTGGTACCAGCGATCACAGCACAGTGAAATACGCTGGCTCCAGGCCCAGGGGCCAGAGGAAATTTGTTACCCGTGATTATATCATTTATTCACCTGCCACTGTGTTCCCCGGCTGTTGTTTCTTCCTCTCTCTCCGTGTCCCTCGCCCGCTCCTCCTCTCGCCGTTCTCCTTGTTCATTTGTGAAGAAATGCTTCTTCATTTGTTTTTGCGTGATTGAGGAGGGAGACGCCGGCGAGTCGGTGAGAGAGGGAATCCAGTCACAGCTGGCGTGTCGCTCGCCCCATAATGAGCAAACATGGCAAGATGAAAGTGTGTAGCGTCTGCCGTGTGCCGAAGCCCCGGGAGACCCTCTGAGCGGAGCATCATTTAAAGATGCTCATGTTGATATGTAATTGATGGTGGACATGAATACAACTTATTTTAATTTATTTTCTGTCATCTATAAACTAAGATCAGAGACAATTACACTGTGGACACATACACACAGAACAACTTTAACCCTCAGTCTCTCCTGTGTGAGTCATATGAGACGGTGACTCACGGGTTATTATCCGGTCTTGTCCGGGGTCCAGAGCTGGTCAGCGGTGTTGCCAAACTGCTTCTGAGGATCAAGGAACTCACTCTGCTTCCGTCCATAAACAGAAGTAATGGGGCACGAAGCCTCCCACAGCTGAGGGCAGGAAATCACCTTTGAGTTAGGGAAGAATTCTGCAGTAAACAGAATATAGATCCTACATGACCGGAGATAATCAATGCTCAGCTGAAGGTGAAAGTTCTGAAGTTGTTCTTTTAAGGGCACTGTGGCTCAAATGTCTTAGTTTGGATCCCCTCTACTTTTAATGTAATATGAATTACTGTTGTTGTTCTCAAAGATGCATTTGGAATAGTTAAAGAAATAATGAAATTTGCTGATGTTCTGAGAATTAAATGAGAGTTCATGATTTGTGCATCACGTCTGGGGCTCTACAGTGTGAAGCATAATTAGCTTAGCTGAAGGGGAACGGATATCCTGACTTTATCAAAAGTTAAAAAATCTGTCACAGTAATTAAAAAGAAAACTTTGCTTATTTTTCTGATTTGTGGAAAACATATTGTGAGTCACAGCAGTGAGTGTGCGACTCTGCAGCCTGAGAAAAGCTATTTGCAGTGTCCTTGGTTCCAAAAATAAAGTCCCATTCATTTCCCTCCTGATAGACAACAATAGGTACCTGGTGACCTGGAGCAATTTAATCTTAAATGAATCTACTTCTTAAATCAATTGACTTTAATGTTACGGTTAAATGTTTGATCGATTCAGCAACAGTAATTTGCCAAAGCTCTCATTCCCACCTCTGACAAAGTTATTCTCTGTGCATGGCAATGGCAGACAAGGCTCATTATGACAATGTGTGGCATAAACCTAAAGGGTTGTTGCACTACCCTCCTCCTTCCTATTGATGGGAGTTTATTTATGTGTCCTGATGGTTATTTAATCTGTTTTCTTCTGTAATGTTTTAATGGTACTTGACTGACTTGGTGCCACCGGCTGTTTATCTTAAACAACAACTTCTAACTTTACTCCACTGGCTCTCTGGTTGTCTCACCATGGAGACAAGACTTTGGCAAGATGCTGCTGTTTACCAACACACACACTCCCCCACACCCCCCTAGAACCAACTCACATTGTTTGTGTAGGAGTTAACCAAGATACAATCTGTGGGCTTCATGAAGCTTGGTGGGTTGAGTTGTGAACGCAGTTTGCCTCCAGTCTTAATGCTAAACTGAGCCAATCACCTCCTGGCTACCTTTCTATATTTAGTGCACAGTTATGAGAGCAGTTTTAATCATCTTCTCCATTTTTTACAATATGAGCCATTGGCTTTTTCCCAAAAGAGTTTGATAAATACCAAGATCCATTACTGACTCTGTATTTTCAAAGTAAGGAACGATGAAAACGTGCAGGTTAAATGTTAACATTTCTCATTAATTGCTGGAGTTGACCTTTGCTTTAGCCGGAGTAGATGAAGTAGCGTTGATGTTGATTAATTCAGTAGCTGAAACCTGCAGTGTTCCACAATCACAGAAAATAACTGAATCTAAGAGTTGTGTTTTATTGGTAAATGTGGTAACCTACAAATCACGAAGGCTAAATTTAATAAGATAAAATGACAGATTAGTGATTATTTAGATTTGATAAATGGGTTTAAACCTGGATTCAGATTTGTTAAAATACTACCAACCCTATGGTTTGAAAGAAGTTTTAAAACTATAATTTCCATGTGCACTTTGCTGCAATTTCCTTTACTCTTAACAAGATCTGTCTGAATGTGCACTAATGGAAGTTTTATGTCTAAAATGTGGTTTTCAGCTCTGATGCTCTCGTGAGGAAAGCAGAGAACAGAACTGGAAAATGACTTCTGCAATTCCTCAACGGTATATTTTCTCCAGGCATCGGATGTGTCAGAATGATTCAAGTAAATTGCTACAAGCGAACACAACAGACGACAGTGACAAGAGTTGTGAGCTGTGCAGACCTGCAGCAAAAAAAATAAAGAAACAAGGATGAAAAGCCACAAACGGCCCCTTTGAAACCCCCCCCCCCCCAACTGTGTACTTTAACTCTGACTTAATCGCCTATTATGAACATGTTCTCCAATTCATAAAGTTAACAGTTCCCCTTAAAGTAATTTGCATTTTTTATCTTTCGCGAGGAATCTACAGCTCCCGAGATCAAAGTCTCTCTTTAAGTCGTTAGTGGATAAGATCTAAGAATAAAAGCGTCCTCTGATAGCTGCTATTAGCGAACGGTGTAAAGGCCAAAACGGAAATAATTGATTGGTTTAATATCAGAATGTGTGAGTTAGAGTGATGTTACATTGGAGTCTGGTTCGCCATCCTTCTCCTTCTCTAGCCACACTGAACATTTTCCCCCTCCACCGAATTATCTGAGTCAGAAGTGCGTAGAAAAGTGTGTTTTTATTTAATTAATGCTGCATCCCGACACACATGCCACCGAGCTGTCAAGTGACTGTGCCGGAGAACAGCTCTCAGGCAATTCCCCCCCCAACTGTCACCCACCACTTCACACAAAGAAATTATATAAAACTCTGAGATTAAAACAAATAGGATTATCCAGGATGTCACACACTACTCAAATTACGTTTTTTTTTTTTATAGCTTAAGTTTATTCATTTCAAGTTGCTGCTTGCCCCTGATAGAATGTCGAGTAGGATTTCTCATTTTCTCTGCCTCTCAGAACATCTTCCTCCCTCAGTGTGCTCACCACCACCTACCTCTTGTTGGTTTCTCTTGTTCCAGTGCCACATCGCTCCTCACTGGCTCTTACACTATACAGTTGACACCAGTAAATATCTCATTGGGAGTTCCCCCCCGTTACAATGAGATCAGTTTAAAAAATATCTCGGAGGAAATTAAACCGGAGAAACGGTATTGATGGTTGTGTGTCTCTCTGTTTCGTGGAGTCTCAGTTCAGCTCGGGCTCTTATTCTGAAAATCAGCAGAAGGAAAATCTGAGCTGTCACTGTCATGCAGTACACTTGTCTGTAGCTGAGTGTTTCCTCTGGAGGTTTTGCTTGTATGTTTGTTTGTCTGTGGTGGTAATGGGGCATCGCCCAAAGAAGAACCCATTCAAATATGCAATAAATGTGCAGATTCCCTTTTTTTTTAAAACATGGCGACATTTGGCGTTTCCAACATTTTCGTAAAGTTCTCAAGAAATAATAATCTTTCTGGTGGAAAAGAAACCTATGAATAACTTTGCAAAGCATAAACACCTAAGTACTTTCTTTGCAAAGGTGAGATTTTGGTGCTGATCCAGCTTCGATATAGATTTCAATACATGCAATATGAGACAGCCAATCAGCCTGGGCGGAGGTATTTGTCCTCCAATCACCCGTCTAGATGATTGAAGTGGTAGAATTTAAATACTAGATCAGTTCACTGCTAATTTGAGAGCCGTCTGTTTCGTTTTGTAATGAAACTTATATCAATAGATTTTTTAAATCATGCTTAAAGAAACTAAGGGGATCGGGGTTTCTATCGTGTGAGTTGTTTCAAGCCAGAAAAGCACTATTAGATGAGAACTCAGAATATTCAGCCTATCATCTGAACACAAAGGTAATCAAGGTGACACCCCCCTCTCATCAAACTCCACTTCATCTCCGTTCACAGTCTCTCACTTGAACAATGATCGTTGAAATCACCACAAAGACACAAATTAGAGGAGGTAACTTCTCCTGTTGAGACCCTAAATTCAGTCGAGTAAAGGTTTATTGAACATGCGGAAGAGACGTGAAGGGTTTTCCTCTTCACTTCAATCCAATCACATTAGACAAATTGCATCACATTACACCTAAGCAATGGGATCAGAATTGATCCATTGACGTCCTCCATGGCTCCGCCTCCTCATCATCTGCAAGGTCAGGGGGGGAGGAGCCTCCGGTGAAGTGGCAGGTGGTTGGTAAAATATAGGAGAAGCATTGGCAGCAGGTGTTGCACTGGTGCTGGGACCAAACTCCAGGATATTGGACTGGAATGGACTATCTCTTTTTCATGGGGCGATCAACTCAAGAATAACAAGTGGCTCAAAAGGCGTGAGGACACTCGTGAGCTCTGTGTGAGAGCCACTGTGGTGGAGTTTTCACAGGGGAATGACGAGGGGCTCTCCCGGGGGGGCTGTCGAGTCAAATTTGAATGATTTCGAACTGGCATGTCATACATTTTGAATAATTTGAATGCAGCCTATCTATCATGTATGCAGCCCGTGGATGGTGTGTAAAGATGGATGATAGGTCTCCTCTTCCTCCCGGCGTACACAAATGAAGCAAAAGTATTCAGAATACGTTACCTTGGGTTTTTGACGTCAGTTGGAGTCGAAGTATGTGCAGCCGGGGTATCGAGGTCCAGACAATACAATCGCTCTCGACCAATCGTGAGTCAGTATCAGCTGCCAAACATAACATTTTACCCAGTTTTTATAGCATCAAATAACAAATTAAAACCAAACTTATTAGAAAAGTGAAAATTTGGACATCAGTGTGATCAGAACTACCCAAAATGACAGTAACCATCTTTGGGAAAACATTAATTATTCAACGTGTACTTTTACATTTTTAATTTGGTCCATCTGCCAACATTGAGGAGGCTGAGTTTATGTCTTATTTCGCAGCCAGCCAACAGGGGGCGATCAAATTGATTTGGCTTCACTTTTGGGAAGCTGCCATGTCGTCCATCTTTGATACAAAAATGATGTTCATAGAAAACACAAAGGGGCGACTGCAGTACAGTTACCCTGTGACTTCACCGACTCTACTGCTCCACTACTCCTTCTTCGAGCCTGGGCAGGCAAACCACCCTTTACAGATTTGTATTAAGATTCCCTGTAAGTGCTCCCATCAACTTTATCGTTGCTCCTTTTCAAAAGTCCCGCCCCTGTGCACAGACAGCTCGGTGTTGAGCGATATGAGAACCAACTCAATGAAAGTTTTCCAGCTCCAGAGCCTCTGACCCGCTCTGTTTGCTCCAAAACCAATTTGTCCTGCAGCGGCAGAGCTTCTGTTGTTTAGGAGACTCTGATCCACAGCCAGCGTTTCACAACAAGGACATTTAAGGAAAATAACCTGCCACAACTCACCAGACAGCGCCACTAAAAGAGAGTGGGGTTTGAAATATGGATAATGAAAAAGCTATAATACACAATATGATGGAGTCAAATTATTTCCCACATATAGGGTTATTTCTCTTTTGGGTCATGAATGAAAAGTAAAGGAGGGTGATCATCCGTGCAGTGCGTCTCGCCCGCGGCAGCTGATGGGATCTTATCTGCTTCCTGACTGTTGCTCAGATAGCAGCACTTGTGGCAATGCCCTCAGACTGCCACAGAGCAATGTGCTCTCTCACACTCAAAAACACAACTACACTGCATCAAGCTGTTTGCAGCATCAGCACCACTGGCTGCAGGACGTGAGTGACCATTCAGAGTGATGCATAAGAGGGAGAGGAAGAGTTGAGAGTAGGAAGACAGAGAAAGAGACAGAGAGAGTGTGGAGATGGTAAAAGTCCTTTTTTGTGACAGTACATGTTGTTGAAAACACTCAAATTCTAGGATATTTAGTTTAAAACATATAGAGATAGAGATACAAGATACATTTATTGATCCCAAACACACACATGCACAGTCACACTACATGCAGATGAGGGAAATTTGTCCTCTGCTTTTGACCCATCTGGTGAACATAGCAGGACACACAGAGCAGTGGGCAGCCATGCACGGCGCCCGGGGAGCAGATGTTGGGAGAGTAAGGTGCCTTGCTCAGGGGCACTTAGACAGTTGGGGTAGGGAGAGTCCTCTTTGGACTTTAGAAAAGATGCAGGTGTTGTCCATCCAGGTATGTTTTTATTGTCACTGCGAGGAGTCGAACCAGAGACCTTCCAGGCTGGTGTCCGTAACTATCTGCCCATAGTCCAATTTTCTACATTGGAAACATGTAAAAATATAATCACAGAATGGAGTTATGACATGAAATTAAGAACAAAGAGAAAAGTTTTAGAAAACCTCAGTGTCACTCGGTTGAGAGTCGTCAAGTGCAGGTAGGAAATGGCGGCTGCTGCCCTCACTTACCGTGGGTTGTAGGCGCTCCCTTTGCTTTAGGCTATTTAACTTTGCAGAACTTTATGCACCAAACAAATACAAACTGAACCAGCATCATTTGTCTTCTTTAAGACACAGTTGACTTGGAGAGGCATCCCACCTTGTAATGGGATCATTTGGAATCCGTGTGGTAAAGTTGTCTTTACAGATTCATAACAGGCCTGTCCAAAAGCAGCATTATCACAGAAACCCAGATGTATAATTAAAAAGTTGTGAGTCCTCTGAATGAACAGACGAGGTTTCACGTCAGTATTAGTTGGAACATTTGCCGACATTTGCACCAGTGACGCGGACCAATTTATTTTTCGACCTCAAACCCAATTATCAGTAAAAACATGAACTCTTAACCACGACGAGCCCGTCATGCAACACTCACTGAAAAAAGCTAATTCAGCAGAGTCAGCAGCTGCTCTGTTTGTCCAACACTGACCCAGGTTCACATATTCCCCCTCCTGCTGCATCAACTGTGCACCGACAGGTCTCTGAAGCTGCCACGTCATTTCACTGTTAACAAACATGACAGTGATTGGCAGGCAGGTCCAATTACAGCTGCAACTGGCTGAGACCGGTGCGGGGCGTCAAATCCCCCCCTTTGGACGCGCACTTGTCAAATGGTCCCATTGATACTCGAGCTGAGGAATCTATTGGAAGCTGATGAGAAGTTACTGACCAGCTCAGGGGGAAACCATGGGTCGAATTAATGATGCATCATGGGAGATTGACCTGATAGGATGTGGAAGGGAGTTAAGCCCTGTGCTTCTACAGTCTGAGTGTGATGGTTCTTTCTGAGTCTTAATAATCATTTTACTATGCATTTAAATGAGGCAAATTATGCATCAAGTACTTTGCATTTTTTATTTCTTGTAATGTGCTCTGGTTCAGTTCTAATTCAGGTATAAATAAACAGCACATCATCTCTTAATGATTTTCATTGTTATCGTCACTCAAACAACGCAAATGTAAACCAGTCAATCAAGGATGTCGGTTTTGAATATTGTTAAATTACATTAATTGATGAGAGTAAAATGAGCTTTTAAAGTATAAAGAAGTTCTCTCCTCCACAGTTGTTGACATCTTTCATTTGGCCTGTAGCTGCAGCTTCCGTCAGACGGGAGAACAAACCCTGCACTGAGGTCAGATGGGGTTTACAGTAGCCCACTTGATGAGACGAGGTATTGACGTCTGTCTCGACAGGAGAGACGAGATCTCACTCTGAGATGCTCATGGGCTGAAGGAAGGAGGAACTGAACCCTGAAGACGCGATCAGCAGGAGGTCAGCATCATCTCTGATTGACGGTTTGACATCTTTATCTTTATCTCTATCCTCTGTGGTCAGAATAAACTCATTACTGTGTCTGTTCTTTGTTATTCAGGAGAATTATCTGGTTTGGTTCACGGTCCAGAGATTATTTTTTCAGATTTGCGAGCCGCTGTCAGTGTGACGTGATTCCAAAGTATCGGCCACACTTGCGTTATTTGCCTTTGTTTACATCACTAATATTCACAGCATTGACCCAAAACCACAATAAAAAGGCAATTTGGATTGGAGCACAGCCCTAATCACTGCTATCGATGTTTTTATACAGCTGGATTCAGCATGAGTTACATCTCCTGGCACCTGTTGTGAGATTTAGGGATAAAATACCTCAGAAACAGACATTCTCTGTAATTCATTGTGACTGTTATATTTCTGCAGATTGTTGTTTAATTATTTTTGCGAGTGTTTTTGTCAATAAAATGTGATATTCTCTGGAAACTCAAACCAATTGGATTCCTTGTGTCCTCACTGATTGTCTCAAAGTAATTGTGACTTTTTTTGGAGCGTGACAAACTGTAGTCAACTGTCCAATAAACACAATTTATTTCACTACAGTACAAAGAAGGAACTTATCTCCACTCACTCAGATCTTTGTCAGAATATACAAATACAGTAGCTTCGCAAATTGTAAAAAAGAAAAAAGAAAAAGGACCTTCCTCACATCTGGTCTTCACATCTGTCCTCTCACACACGGCTTGAGAATGCATGCAATGTGTTTCCTATGCACATGTAAGACATTTCTCTTTGTGAAAACCATGTTACGATTAAAGCGATAATAGAGGAATATGTTTGTACACATGTAGTATGTTGGAGTGAGGAGACGAGATAGAGCCAGGTGGGGCCGAGTGAAACAAGCTTCACAATAAAATCAAATTTCACTCATTTGGAAAAAGATAGAAAGATTATATAGCTGTCGACGGCAGTACAACCTTTATATATAAAAAAATATACCGGTACTGAGAAAGTACTGACTTCACCCATTTGTCTGTGAACTGTTCGCTTTGCATTTGTCCAACGTTCCCCTTTTTTTTTTATCAAAACCAGAAGTAGCCATATTTGGGGTAGTGTGGGGGGTGGGGCCTGAGAGCTTGCGGATAGGGCATCTACACCTGCGACCTAAACCCATTGGACAGTACTAGCTGTCAATCACACAATGTCATGCACCCCATTGCATACCTTTTTGTCCCTAAATGAACCCAAGAACACTTGAAACTATCAATTGAGACCTTCAAAGAGTTTACGTTCATTTCTTAAAGCGTTTATCAACCACACCAGACCCACTCTGAATGTGACCTGAGTGATCGAGCCCCAGATGTGTCCTGACGGATGCGTCCGGACAGACGTTAAGAGCAAATCTAAATGTGGTCATTGTAAAAAATGACTACCCACCGAACTCTGCTAATCCACATGAAGGACATGGTGACAAAGACGTCAAACTTATCGAACTCAGGACATTTCTCTCGTCTGTGTGTACTACTGAGGGCATTCTGACATCAGAAATGGAGCTTGACTCATTCACTCACTTTAATTTGATCCTGCGCTCGCTGCCATCTAAAGACGATTAGACTGAGAAGTGGTCTTGTTTCAATAATATCTGTTTTCGAGGACTGTGGGCCAGCGAGAGAGGGAGCGAGTTTGAACACAGCTCCTCGATGCTGATGGATGACTGCAATAAATAAGCTAATTTTAAATAATGATCACGCTCCCTGTCGCCCCCGACACCTCACTGGGCAGATTAATTGCTACTTCTTCAGCCGCGTTCCCTCATTCTCTGCCAATTATGACGCCGACTTCCTTTCTTTAAACTTTAAAATCTAACTTCACGGTGCCCTTTGAGAGCCGCGGCAACATCCACCCAACTTCGTCCACGTTCGAGGAGAGCGCTGGAAATTCTATTAGTTGTGATGAATAGTTAAAACAGAGGCTGATGGGAGAGTTACACGGACTGCCGCGGTTCAGACAGCAACACTTTGCGAGTCCCTCCAGCGGTTAAAAGATCAAAATATAAAAGATTCGGAGATGTGTTAAAAAATAATTTATTTCAGGGCCTGCATGGGCTTGAATATAAATTTGTTCTTTTGGCAAATCCTCCTTATCGTACCCCACTGTATCAAGAACCTGGAGGTATTCATGACAATAGTGTAACTGAGAAAGAAAGTTGTGTGGGCAAGCCGCTGTATTTACATATTTATTATTATTGCTTTGTGAAATGGTCAAGCTGGGGGGCTGGGGTGGGGGGAGGTGGAGGTATTTGGGTTAGAGAGAGAGAGAGTGAGAAAAAAACAGGATATTGTTTTATTATGTTTTCCTCATATCTCATATCTGTGTCAGTTTACAACTGGAGCAGACAGATAAAGACAGACCTGTTTTTCTGTCGATGCAAATAGCGACCTCGCACCTAGTGGTTATTTTGTAGCAGTTGTGTGTGTGTGTGTGTTTGTGTGCGCGCACGTGTGTGTGTGTGTGTGTGTGTGCAGGCTTCTGTTTGCTCCCCACATCATTTCTTGAGATAAAATCCGGGGGAGATCTCACTAAAGGTGATTCTCAGTTCAGAGTCCCAGTGACTTATAGTTTGAAAAGTTCTGCCATCACCTAGTTTGACCAACTTTTTCAACCTTTTCCTTGATTTTTCTGAGAATAATTCATGGATCTTGAGGAAAAATGGATTTAATGTTTTTGACGAGTGAAATTCTATGCCGAATGTGGCTTCATAAAGAAACTGTTGGACAGTTTCACACATTTCATTCTTTTACTCCACATTTGTCTGTATTATTATTGTTCTGTATTTTATTTACTCCTTTATTTCATCCTTCCTGCAAACATTTATCACACTTGTATAATCTGTGTGTCGATAAAGCATCTTGGATCTTGGCTGCAGGTGGCGGAGGAAACTTCAGACAGATCAGATTATCTCTTCACTCTAGTTTAACTTCGTCAACGTTAACATACAGATTCAAAATGTGACTAAAATTGATGAAAAGCCAAATCAACAGTAAATGAATGTTAAAGCTATATTGACATCATTGGTTTCTTATAGAAATGTGTCACAACTGTGTGCAGCTCTGTAATCAAGCTCATGATGGTTGATGGAGTCTGTGACAGCAGAGCAGGTGTTTGTGTTCCATCTGCAGCCTCTAAAAATTAGAGATTCATGTGCTTCCTCTTCAATGTGCAGCGTAACGACCATAGCCCAGTTTCATTCGGCACAGTATAGGGGCCTAATGATGCTTGTGGTTAGAAAACTGCTTGTGACGATGGAAGAATTTGGAATAGAGACGTCCTGGGGATCCTTTGAAAGGTGACATGGCTGCATGAAATATGAAGCTGTCCTTCCTCTCTGTCTCTATGTTTCTGAAAGTCTTTACACAGTACCTTCATACCTGACTCAAGACCAGGAGGCAGAGATGATTGTGCTCATAGACCCATATCTTTGACACTATTATTACATTGTTTGGGTTTGGTTCATGTCCCATCCGTTAACATGGAGGACGAGTTTATGACCCATAAAATTTAGCCACCAGGGGGTGATCGAGATAATAGGCTTCCCTTTTGCGGAGCTGTCATTTCATCCATCTTTCTCACACTCTATGGTTGTGCTACAACTACATGTGACATGGACAAATGACAAAATACTAAATATTTAATATAGTAACCTTTTAAACAGTCATTATGTTATCCTGCATGAAAATGAAGAATGAATGAGGATGATGAACGCCATGAGATGTGTTTGACAGCTTCTAAGGTCAAGAACGAATCTTCAAATCCAGTTATAACCGGCACAGGCAGTTCTGTAAAGGTATTCATTGTGTTCAAAGTACACGGTGACAACTATGTCCAACTCCCCTGTCCAAAGAATTTAGAATCAGACATAAAAGCCTGACCTCCACTGCTGAATTCATTCCCTCTAAATTTACGGGAACCAGAAACCTGCTGATCTCCTCCGTGGTGCATCCGTGAAAATGGTCAGTGCAGCTGAGTCACCCACAACACAACTTGGCATCGCTACACAGAATCTCACAAGGGCACGAATCTTCCATCTTTATTTGTGACTCCGCTGCGGAGCCGTGTTCACCATCGAGGCCGCTCACTTTTTTCTATCTGCCCATCAACCTGTGAAGCTCTTGTGTTTGGTTGAAGGCTGCGTCTCCTCTTGATGTGCGCCCATCTTTAAAGGCGAGTTATAACAGTAATGGATATTGAGCGCCGACACGCAGGGCACTCGCGCTGTAATTGACTCGCCACACCTCCCAGCTAACACGGCTCATGCTATTCACAGCAGACGCCCTCGGATCGCGATTCCAAATCCGTCTCATTTCAGCCGGGCAGATCATCAAACCAGTGTGAGTGTGTTATGCTTGTGCTCACAGCATACAAAGTCCTCTTTCAAAGCCCCCCCCCACTGGTAGAAGATATGCAACCTCAGAAATGTCTCCTTCAGTTTGTATCCAGAGTGTCGAGCAGATCAATAAACAAAAACACAGCTGGAAAATACAGAAAAAAGAAGATTGAGTGCATATCTCCACTCAGGCCCGACAGTCGAGTTTTCATTAAATTCAGTTGTTAAGTCTGTCTCCAGGTCCAAGCTCAGGTAGTTTCAAAATGGCGCAGCGCTGTGTCCTTTGTGTGTAATTGTGGATGTTAGATGCCAAGATCGAGCCGGGTGGTGCTCTGGTTTAACTGGAAAACAACCATTAAATTCAATTAGTTCCCTGTTCTACCCTCAATTAAAATAAAAGATGTAATGGTGAATAAAGTCACAGGTTCTAGCCCTGAAGCTCAGTTACTGTGTCAAACATTTTTAAACAGTCATTGTAACATAAAGCATTAATCATCACATACACGAGCAGACAGAGTTAATTGTGACTCGTTGTGAGATGTCAACAGCCGAGCACGTTTCCTCAGCATCTCGGCGAACGTGAGTATTAAAGCATTTAAAGTGTTTTACAGTTGTATTCAAATGGACGGAGCTAATGGCTGGTGAGAACGCCACATTAGGACACTTTATAGATAAGTTAACTCAGTAAATCACAGCAATTAAAGTCAGTGTTAAAACTCCAGGCAGGATATCCAGGCACAAGTGCTATTTATTATTTCCTGTTTTACTGCAGGTTCTCTCTATAAAGCACGGGGGGGGGGGGGGGGGGATTTGGGTGCTCCTTCTTGAGATAACAACTGGAAGCATTTTTCATTGTAAATCTTGTTTAAGTTTAACCTGCTGTCGCCGGAGTTTTATTTCTTATCCACTCACTTGCTCACTCCCTCTGCCCTTTGTGTGTTTAGTCTGTGTGTTTACTTGTAAATGATGATATTCATGCAGAATTCATTTTTTGAGCCTCATAGACCGTTTTCATTTCCCTAACATAAACAAAACTTGCACAAAATTCCTTAAACGCCATATGATGCTGCAGAGGCAGAAACAAGCAGTAAACTCAGCTTTAATTGAACAATCAGCCGTTAATAGGGACTAGAACTGAATAATCATTACAATCAGATGATAATATCAATTAACTCTTTCTGCTTTCTCAGCACAGTAAGAAGGTTCCCGGTTGGAATCCCGGTTAGGTTGGTGTCTTCCTGTGTGGAGTATTGTGTTCACTTTGTGTCTGCGTGGGTTTTTTCTCCATGTGGTCCTATTTCCTCCTACAGTCCACAGACCTGCTGACTGGAGTGGGCTTAATTGTAGATGTGAACTATTTTCCGTCTGTACGTTGGCCCCGTGATACGGTTGTGACCCGTCCAGGGGGCACGCCACCTCTCAACCACCCGATAAAAGATGAGCAGTATAGATAATGGACGGATGAACACTTCCACTTATTTCTACACCAGGCTTTACAGCAAGCGTTACTGATGTTTGAGAAAAAACAGTTTGACCCTGTGTCACCTCGAGCCTTTTAATGCAAATACTATAAATGTAGAGTATTCAGCTGAAAGCACTCGCTGATCTGATTCGTAACCTTTCAGCTGAGTGCTGCACACGGTGATGGGAAAGTGAGATGATTTGTAAACAACAGCAGGATTAAAGATCATTATGTTCTTTTATATTTATGCAAAAAGTGAATTTCCCCCCTGTTTTAATGCAGAAGCTATATTCACATTGACCTTCGGTGTCCTTTAGTCAGACAGGCCGCTCTGTTAGATAACACACACACACACACACACACACACACACACACACACACACACACACACACACACACACACACATGCACTCAGCGTGTTATGGTTATGCAACGGGCCTCACCACAGCAGGTGCGACACTCTGACAGCGGCGCCTTGTGAGAGGTGGACAGCCCGGGCTATTTTTGAAAGCAGCTACCGGAGCCCCGTCGGTGATGTCGGCCTCAGGAAGGTGAGTCTGGCTCCGCTGTGGTCTGAACCAGGAGCTCAGACGATGAAAATCAAACGCATATAGATTAATATTTTGAGAAAAAATCCAAACATGAGCTTACTGTGATTTAAAGAGACGTGCAGAGCCGGAGCTGTCAGGGATGAGAAGTTTCAATTGGTGCACTGAAGAGCAGGACAAGATTATACCGACTGTATTACACTACTGCTGACTTTTTCATTTTTTTTTTTTTTGAAGATTCCATATAATAAAAACTCAGGGACCATTTGTTTCAGTCTCTCCACCCAGATTCATTCTGTGTATTAAGCCGCTCAAGCGTCTGTACGTGCTGCATCTATCCATCCTGCCTCCGTGTCGCCAACAGCAAATCAAGCATCTCACTGACTTATTAGAATCCAACTTTCCTTTTGTGCCACAGAGCAGCTGATCTGCTCCTCTATCTGCCGGAGAGCCGCCAGCGACTCTGAGCTTCCAGCGCCGAACACCACGATCAGTTACCCAGCGGGTGCGTCCCTGCATCATTGGCTCCTCAGTCTGAACCCGGCTTTTGGTTAATCTATCCTTCCACGGCAAACAGGCAACTGTGGCTAAGGACGCTCTACTTTACACCCAGCGCCGAATTCAATTAACCGCCCAACTGGAAAATGAGTGTTTGGGGAAATAAAGCTCAGAACAAAGGAGATGGGGACATTACTGGAGATGATGTGGTCGAGCACATTTGTTATGATTTGCAGAAGCAAAGCCACCGCCCGAGCAAATGTTTTGCAACAGGAAGGGGGGGGGGGAGGGGGGGGGTCCGGGCTTTTTGATAATAATAAGAAAAAGCCAGAGAACAACACAACAGAGTTCAGTTAGAGAATGAAAGTACCTGCTCCGTATCTTGCTGAAGTCCACACAACAAACTGAGTGAATAAAGATCCAAACAAAGGGACGTTATGAGGAGCCGGGGCCTCCAGGCAACAATATGCTCAGTTCGATAAGAGTGTTGTTTCTCATTAGGATATTAGGCATCCAGGAACGTTACCAAACAAAAGGAAATACACAAATGAACACAGAGCCGCTTCCTGGATATGATGTCTGATATCTAGAGAGTAGAGATGTAACACAACACTATCGGGGATCAAACATAATTTGTGTTTGAACAACACTAATAATCAGGTTTATACTGAGTTGAAAGAAGAACTGAGGCTGTGAGAAGTACAGATGGAAAAATAAGTTTTAAGAGAGGTAATAAGACTCAGCATACTTCCCTTACATTTAATCCAGCTGCACCAAATTACATATATAATATAATAAAGTAATGATTCAAATAAATCTTTTATTTTATACAGAATATTTCAAATAATCCTAAAATAATAATGTGATTTTTTTTAAATATTTGTTTTAAGCAATATTATTATGAAGTTGGACTAAAGTTTCTACAATAAAGTAAAATGATACTAACCGTTAAGGTAGGTTTAATAATTTAATTAAATAATAAGCGTGTATATAACAGTTTTGAAAGTTTTTCTATGGAAATATTAAAAAGCTGTCTTGGGACATTTTGAATTAAGTTGTTATTTATCCTTCACCCAATAAATCAGTTAAAAATGTAATAAGGTTACTGAGGGTGAACCCAGTTAGCTTGTAGCTTATTAGTTTAGAATTTGTAGAATCTGCATTCTCTGTATTATTCATGCTGCGTTGGATCTAATCCACGTTTACTGAATATACTGAATCTGAATTTCCCATGGGATTAGTAAAGTATCCATCTATCTATCTATCTATCCACTGGAAAAAAATCACTTGTTATCTTTTTATTATCTGAATAATGTATCTGTTTTTCCTTTTAGCCCTGGAGCTTACAATTATTTTTACTATCACTTAATCTAATGGTTATTTTCTTGTTGACTCGATTTTAGTGTATTTAATTAAACAGATAAGTGAAACATATCGTACCTTTGAAAAGTTTCTATAGATCCGAGCTTCATGGTAAATGGAATGTGTTGTTTAGTCTTATCAACCAATCAAAGTACAGGTCACATTCACATTCCTGCAGCGTTTCTATACGCAGCACTTTTTCTATCCCGCACTATTCTTACACTGTTGGCACAAGCGTCAGAGCCAATCTGGAGTTCAGTTAATCTGACGCAGACTGCAGGAGCTGGTGATCGAACTTGTGGTTCTTCGGGCAATCCCCTTCACCTCCTGCGCCAGGGCCACTCCAGGTGAACCAATCACATCACAAAACTTCACATATTCAGTTCACTTCCCCCTCAGACGAAGGCAGAAGCAGACGACTTGTGCGATTTGTGTTTCCTCCGATCGGCTCATCCAATCATTGACTTCTGCTTTTAGCCGTAACCTGCTCACATCCTCTCTGCGGGGGGGTGGAGAGAGTCTCCTCCACTGATCCACTCTTATAGACTCATCCCCCCCCGCTGCTGCAGACAGCTGAACACACAGCCCTGGAGCTATTAATTAAATGACACACCTCAGAGACAGTAAACAAGCTCTGTCTTGGCAGTGCAAGTGCAACAACATCAGTGGCTGCAGGTGCTCCGCTCTCTGCTCCTGTATCGTACGGAGGCGCCGGGACAAAATGTGATGGCAACACGGAGGTTCGATTCCTGGGAGAGCTGTGCGACAGTCGCCACAAGCCGAGGGCGGGCGGTGGCAGGAGATGCTCAGGAAACCTGTCTAACCTATAGTTTTGTTTTCTCTCCTCAACCTCCACGTTTCAGAGAAGGCAACCAACTGTGGGCTTTTCATTGTGACCTCATGGGACGACAAAGCCTCTATTTCACCTGAACACTTTAGAAAATCTGAGAATCTCCCTCCTTCTTTCCCTCTATCTCTCCCTCTCTCTCCCCTTTTCCTCTTATCTGTCTTATTGCTCTCATGGCTGACCAAAGGAAAATCTCCTCTTGCCAGAGGAAACCATCGTAGCTTGGCCCAAAGCAATTATAAGCCTGGCTATTTCTTACCCTCAGCTAAACACATTGCAGACTTTATATTGCATGACTTCCTTCTCCCACCTCCTCCACCCAAAGATAACAGTGGAAGTGCAGCTCACACCGCAGTGGAATCCTCTGGGGAACTTTTCAAAGACTCTGAAGTTAAGCCTGTGGAAAACCCTCGCGCTGATTGCAGTTTCAAATTAAGAGCACTAACTGGACAATAAGAGGAAAAACCAGGCTGCGCTAGTAATGGGGGGGGGGGGGGGGAAGTGAATCTACACTTTATAACATCTCTGTAGCAGCTCAGCAAGTCTGAAGTCGATGTCGTCACATCGGAGCAAATCGATATGTTGATATTGGCACCGGATCAATATTGGGTAAGAACTCACTCACAGAGACTCACCATCAGCTCCCTGAGGTCTTATTCTGTTTTAGCATCTTTCAGCTGATTGTTTTGGTTTCACAGGCGACACGTTCTCTATTTACCGACATTATATCAACCAACTGGTGAGGTCATAAAAGGCCAAACACTGGTTGATAGCCAGACGTTGGTTCACAGCTGTTGGTGGAGAGCTGAAAGAGGGAATGTTAGATTTTGGCTTTCATCACGGGGCCGTCGATTTCAGAGCCCATCGGCTATCGGCTGACAAATTAGCCTCTGGGGGCAACAGCCGATATTTTGAGTGGATATCCGGGGACAAGACACCACCCTCCATTCGGGGGACACGGTTTAAAGTCTGAGTCAAATGTTTCTCCACACAAAAAACTAGTAGCAATACTTTTTGTACCTGTTTTAGCTCCAGACGACATGTTGGCTAATCTCTATTAAGAGTTTATCACATTTAAAATCTGTTACCTGATGCATCTCGATCAATGCTTTCACGTCTTCTGGACTTTTTACCTGCAGGACACAAATGTTTCAATAAGTTATTTGAGTATATCTACTCAGGCTCTTAATGAATTCAAAATTGCAGCGATATTTGGGATATTTCCGCTTCATTTTTCTCCAGCAGCAGGAAGTGGGGGGGGGGGGGGGGCGGGGCTGCTGTCCCTCTTCATATGAGGTCTGTGTGCTGCACAGTAGCGCTCTAGGTAAATGCTGACATCAGCATATACTGAGACGATGACATTCCAACATGCTGAGGTGTAGCGGCTATAATAAGAAAATCCTGTATTAGTTCCTCAACACATTTAAACTATTATTCTCACTCTCTCTCTCCCTCACTCTCTTAATCGCACACTGGTCAGACTGACTCAAATCCACATCAATAGCTTTTTGATGTAGGTGTATATTTGCATATAGAGCGGAGAGGTGAGATCCAATCACAAGGGGTCGTTCTACTTGCCTCTGGAGACCCCCCCCCCCCCCACGGTGAACTGTCCAACCTGGAGCTGTCCACTGGGATCAGATCACCGGAGACAGAGGTTAAACCAGGTCTGACCAGAGCCGATGGGTCCTGTGGAGACAGTTGACTAAAAAACAAATCATATGAAGTGCTTTAGTCAGCAGTGTTCATCCTCTGGAGACAGCGAATGTCTCTGTTATGGCAACAGATGAGACAGATATCAGTCTGGAACCATCTTCTTCTGTTTACAGACCAATATGACCACTCCTACCGCCACACTGTCAGCATGGGGACATTTGTCTTTCCCTCACAGTGCACGGCAGAGGAGTACAAACAGTTAAATCTGCAGTAATATCACATCAGTCGCCCTAATTCTTCAATTCTCATGCATGCTCACACCTGATAACCAGCAGGATGTAAATACAGTGTAAACACACAGTAGCTGTTTGAATTTATAAACCAGGAAGCAGAGGAGTGAGCAGCAGGAGTGAGTGTCTCTTGTTTCTACCTGTGACACGTCCTCCTTCATTTCACTGAAGCTCTATCTACAATCATCCTGTCACATTTTAATATTTACCTGCTACAGATTATACAAAAACTTCACACAGAGACACAAAACCAGAAAAGTTACATATTCCATTTTGTGAAATATTACACAAACAGGGACACACACTTTTGTGTGCGCCGCTCTTCATCACATACAAATTCACAGGAAGGTCAGCAGACGCAGCGTTTTTCACAGTTTCTCTGCTACTAAACAAAAAACCATCTTTCACTAGTAGGTGCAGGGCTCATTGTTCAGGGAAGACAGTTTTCCTCCCGGGGGGGGGGGGGAACTGGGTCAGCTGCAGTGCCGAGCCTGGAAGTATGAAAACGGAGGCGACAGGATGTTGATGAGGAGGAGGCCCGGAGCGCCACCGCCCAACCGCCGTGCCCCGGAGTGCCTCACTCCACCATCCAGTAATGAACCTGTGAAGCTGCTCTCACCTGTCACACAGTCACCCAGTCGCTCTTCACTAACCGCACTTCACCCCGACACTCACACACACACACACACACGCACACACGTAGAGTGTTCAGTATTCAGTGATACCAATCAGTCGTGCATTTTGTTGTCGTGCAGGCAAACGACAACACATTTTGTATTTCACCCACAGTCGGCCCGGCTGATTTCATGAAGTGCATGAATTTAAAATAACAGAGGGGAAGTTCAGAGTCGGTAAAAGAGCAAGAAACACTTGAGTGAGTGAGAAGTGAAGGGAAGTGAAGTGAGAAAGAAGTGGACGGATACTGAGGAGAAGTCGTACACGCCCCAATATGCATCTGCAGGTGTGGGTTAAGTTGCAAAGTAGATGCGGTTTTGTGTGTGCGTGTGTGTTTGTGTGTGTGTGTGTGTGTGTGTGTGTGTGTGTGAGTGTACTCTTCCACGCCCACCCCTCTGAGCTCCTGGGCCCAGCAGACTGGATCTCTCCCTCCTTTTCCTCAATCCCTCAAACCCACTGATGGAGAACACAACCTCGATATGTAAGCTGACAGAGGATTTTCGTTCTCACTCCAGCTCTCCTCCTCTATATTCTCTCTCTCTCTCTCTCTCTCTCTCTCTCTCTCTCTCTCTCTCTTTGGTGAGCCATGAAAACCTTAAATAATTCCCACAGAGTAGCAGAGAGGGGAGGAGTCATTTTGAGGGCTCAAGGTTCTGGAAGAAAAAGCCCAGTTTATTCCTTTGCATAGATAATGTTCAGTGACTTGCAGTTGGAACTGTACCAAGAGCTGGACGGACATGAAACTCTCAGCTCTAATAAAACTGCAACTGTCACAGATATACT
Source organism: Pleuronectes platessa (assembly GCF_947347685.1). Lineage (NCBI taxonomy): Eukaryota > Metazoa > Chordata > Actinopteri > Pleuronectiformes > Pleuronectidae > Pleuronectes > Pleuronectes platessa. The sequence goes on along the minus strand of NC_070628.1, from coordinate 8,378,446 downwards.
GGTTCTTGGCTCTATATAGAATATCTACATTTAGGTAGAAGCCTGTATAGATGTCTCTTTGACTTCCAAGCAGCATTTCTTTCCCCGTTGAACCCAAAGAGTCAGGACAACACGTTAGCTGCTGGTGGCTTCCAAAAAGCATCCGACCATTATATGAATGATTTGTGTGACACATGACAAAATCATTTTAACTCAAGGTCCACTTTATTAGCACTTTATAAAACTCTGGTCATAAGGACAAAGACTAAATCCTTGAATATATATCAATTAATAGAAAATCTAAAAATCTAAATAGGTGATTTCATATATGCGTGTATGCATAAATATATATAAATACATATGAAATGAAATTTTTCTGACTTTAAACTGTTTTGATTTACCTGAAATACTTAAAAAAACAAAGGTGATACATTCCTACTGAGCTGCCCTGTGTTGAAAACCTTTCCATAAAACATTAGCTCCAGTTTTAGTGAGAACTTAGTTCCATAGTTTAATGCACATGAGCCAACTAACTCTTTGCAAGGTTCCTAGAGGTCAGTCCGGGGGAAACGTAAACATAATTCAGCAATTATCCCCTTTGTTGTGTTTTGTTTGCAACTCTAATGTCAGGACATTGAATATTTCTGCTGCGTCTCCGATTCTCACCTCTGACTTCCTTCCTGCAGCCGAGCCTCGTGGGTATCACGGTGTTTAAAGCCATCTGTCTCACTAAACTGCTGCTAAATGAGGACTTCTCGAAAAATGTTATTCATTCATATGGTTGAATTATACTGAGGATCTTTAAAAGAATCTGTTAAGTATAATTTCCTTCTCCTTCCACTCAGCAGCTCTTTTTCTTTTCTCCCCGTGTCCTTATAACCTCCACCTGCTCACATGCTCCCATCAGTTTGAGTGGAGCAGGTAACAAAGCAGCAGCTACACAGTCTGTACAAGGTAATCTCTGTTTTCCCTTTTTTTCATCCTCTTTTCCATTTGGACACCTCACTCTGATATTTGCTGTTATAGCATCGAGGGCTGCTTGAAGCCACATTACTTTGTCAGCACGGCTCCTCCTGGCAGCACTTCCACACACCGGGCAGCCATTGATGGAGGGCCGCGCTCGGGAAGCAACTTTTGGCTGCTGTGGAAATGTTTTGCCATAAAGCATGTTGTTCACGATGAAATGGAAAATAAATTAACAGACGCTCCGAGAGGCCAAATTTGACTGGGGGGGGGGGGGGGTTATTTAGTTTCATCTCAAGAACAGTCCAGTTTCCTGTCTGAGTGATTTAACTCGACACTACATGTGTAATTCATCGAATAGGATAATGGAAACATATTTTTAAATGCAAACCTCCCCAGTGTGTTATGTTTGTGTCTCTCACAGAGGTCGTGTGTCGTAAATAACTTTGTGCGGTCTTATAATTCCTGAAATGATTTGACAAAAAAATTGAAATTAAAATCAAAGTACACCTTCCCTGCTTCGTCAACATTAACTTGGACCCCCGACTCAACAACTCAAAGCTGTCGTGATATTTATTGCGACCCTCTTTATTGGCTGCAGCATCTTTATCACTGACCCGGGGTTTCAGTTCAGGGCCGCGGCGTCTCCCCGTGGCAGCAGCGTATCGAGCGACGCCGGGCAGAGGGCCCCGCGGAACCAAAGGTCGTTGTCTTTCAATAAATCAGTGGCGGCAGTAGCAGGGATGACCGTAAAGGCCGGCGGACATAGTGGAGCTATTACTTGTCCCCCCCCCCTGTCCAGTCACGGTGCTCGGGACAGCAGAGGTTCTCACAGTCCAGCAGGAAGAGCTCAGAAACACAGAATATCAAAGCTGTGCGCTCATTAAAATTGGCTATTACCACTGTGGCTAATTGCCGTACTGTGTGTGTGTGTGTGTGTGTGTGTGTGTGTGTGTGTGTGTGTGTGTGTGTGTGTGTGTGTGTGTGTGTGTGTGAGTCCTGCCACTTTGCTGCAGCTCCTCCTGACCTTATAAGGCCGCAGCTGATCCGTACACTGAAGTGTCATTATTCCCGTCGTCCGCCTCTCCCAGCAGCTCCTACCTTCAAATATCCATCAATGACCGTCTAAACAATGGCGCTGATCATTTGGAATCATAATGCAATAACCAGGCTGTACTGGTGTGATTAGAATTCAATGTTTTGCTACCGGATGAGCCTGCAAGTGGGTTTTTTAACAGCGGCTGCTGCAGAAAGATCCAGTGGAGGACGTGGTCGCACCTTTTGACTGGAGGGACGTAAACAGAGATCACGAGAGCCAGGAAGTTAATAGAGGGGCAGATGTAGAGATGAGGGGGGGGGGGATTAACCTACGAGTAGAGCAGTTGTCGTCAGATGTGCCGAATCCCTGCAGAGCCCACCCTCTCCGCGCCCCCCCCCCCCCCCCCCCCCCCCCCCCTCCCGTCCTTCACGGGGATCTGCACCACGGGGCCGCGGAGTCAAGGTCGCTCCGGCTCCATCCGAGTGATTCAGGAACCAATAAAACCAAACACCTGGGAGCCCGGGCGCTGAGGTGAGCTGAGAGGCAGGTGATGATTTGTTTTTCACTCTGCGATTTTCAAGACCCTTCAAAGCTCACTGCGCCGTCACGCTACCAACAATACACAGCAACCCGGATAGCACAGGATCCATACCTGCAATCCTCCACTCACTTTCCTTTGTGCTGTGTCACTGCTGAGGGATTTGACTGATGAAGCTCAGGTGCTTTGTCATCGGGCGGTTTTTCTTTAAATATTAATTATGAAGGATTTCTTTTGACAATCGCTCATGTTTCTCTGTCAACTTTGATGTATTGTCCCACTTTCTGGTCTCCTCCATGCATCAGGTCCACATTAGACTCTTCTGAGGAAGACATCAGCTGCTGCCGGAGTTCTCATTTCACCGGCTTCCAGAAAACTTCCATCACATTGACGACATGTGACGTTTATATGAACACTGGAGAATCCCATTACTTAAAGTTCTATTGTTACTAGAGCACAACTAATGTGGATTTTTCGGGGGTCAATGCCAATAAAGACCTTGGACAGCAAAACATGTATCGGCCAATATACATATTTTTTAAAACTGTAAATAAGATGTCTTTATTCAACTAATTATAACTAAGAGGTGTAATTAATACTTAATTTTTACAGTTCAACCATCAAGTTTACAGTAAATTACTAGTAAAGTAAAAAGAAAAAACAAATACAACAAAAAAATATAGAGCTTCAATTAAGAAAATAAACATCAATTCACATTTTTTCTGCATTGTTCATTGATTAACTGTTATTCTAAACTAAAACTTGTCTAATTGGTGCATAACAGCAAATAAACACTGATGCAATTTGTCTGTGAAAGGTTCATATTGGCCGGTTTCTAATTGGCTAGCTGATAAATCAGTGTGTTGATAAGATCAGTCAGTCGATTGATTCGGTCGTTTGACAGAACGGCCGGACGGTAGTTTCCATGCTGCAGAATGAAGTTGAGCCCGATGAGGCTCCTCCCTGATGACAGACAGGAATCTGAGAATCCTAAACTTGGCACAAAACTGTTTATAAAATATGTCAGCATGATTAAAGTGCCAGTTTAAGTTTGTGGAAACTTATTTGACTGATACCATTTTGGGATTCTGATACTTAAATCTAAAAATCTTAATAAAACAACACTTGTTATTCATCATTGGGTTAAATTGTTTGTTACCAGAAGAGTCAACGAGGCCTTAAACAATAATTACACTTACAGCTACGTTTTTTATATCCATAATCACTATCTACTATGTATGTACATCTCATATCAGTAAACTATGACTCATCTCATCTTCACATATACTCACTTTGAGTTTGAGCTGCTGCAGGCGTCTGGATTTCAAACTTAATGTTTTCAGCCGCAGATTCTCTAACTCGTTTGGAAACTTTTAACGTCCATCCATCAGCCGCCACAGTTCAACTCTGTCAGTTTAAGACACAGATAAAACACAATAAAACATGTTTTCAGTGTCTTCAGTGGCACCTTTCTGTTTTACGACATCACCTCCTAAAAATAGAGGCTGTCATTGCATTTTACCACATCCATCAAAACAATAACACCTCTACAATACAGTACATTACAAAGATATATTTTCACATTCAAAACACATCGTGAGGAAACTATCTTTGTCTCCGTTTCAATGAACATCTATAAAAAGATATTTACCACCGGTCTGATCATAAAAATCTTCCAGATTGAGGTCAACGTGTTCCGACATTTATTTATTTTGGTTTCGGAGCTTTTGGAGCGAACACCTGTTGACTCGCCCTGAATGTCAAGTGTCTGTCTCTGTTCCCTGTCACCGCTTTATAGCTATTTTACAACAACAGACTAAAATAAAATATATCACATGAGAAATACACATTTTTCTTATTATTGCAAAAGACATTTGTTTGTATTTGGTAGAAGTCAAACGTGGGTGAAGCTGACAAGCACAACTTTTTCTTAAAACGTATGCTATATACATCTGGCTACTAGGGGTCAACTCATCCAAACAACAACATCATACCTAGTTTGATGTCATAGTGAAGCAGCGTGGCATCATGGGAATTGAAATTATGGAACTCTATCTGGATGTTCTGGCCGAGACGAGCAAAACCATGACCGAAATGAAACGTCCCTCTACCTGGATTAAATTGTTGATTTCTCTGGGTTTGAACATTGTTGGAAACATTTTAGGACAATCTAAGTATAAAAGTCAACAAAGTATATAATGTAGTCATTTGTTATATAGTTTAATGACTTTAAAGGGCTGTTTATAGGGTCGAGTTAGAGGAAGATGCAGACCATCACTTCCTCTCATCTCTTTCTGTGATTGTTAAACTAATATAGTTCAACAGAAAAATGTCTCTGATGACCTTCAATGTAATATAAGAGCCTGATGTGTACTGAATGTCTCACAGTGAATCTGTACATTCTGGACAAACACAACCTAAGAACCTGATCATTAGAAATAATATCATGTAATTCCACCATATGCGGTGGACACGTCTACAAACACTATAATAAATCAATCAGTTATGAGTCATAGAGAGTTGGCCGGTGTAATGATGGAAGAGCAAATACACACACAGGATATATTCAGCTACAGTTTCCATTAGCAACAGGATACAGTCATTCACAGTAACTCATTGTCCCTGGTAGCTGAGGGAGAACGTCATTAATTTAATTATCACATTATAATATTGTAGAAACCAACAATGAACTATGATCCTGTGCATGCAGTGAACTCCGGCTTGATGAAGTGCCGTTTTTTAGAAATTAAAATTCAGCTAGTGGTGAATAGAAATAAAAAAAAACAGGGCCAGAGTGACTTCTGCTGCGTTCAATGACAAACCCACGTCGCTCCGTTTCCTCTGCAGCTATTGGGCGAATCCCTTCTTCTTCCTCTGTCAGCGTCCTCGGGGGAGGCCGGATTGAAGTGAGAGGCAGGCAGGCGCTTCTACCTCTGCTGTCGGAGGCTGTTGCAAGATGCAGGCGATGTGACGTGCGCTGCGTTTCTCCACCCACACACAAGACACCCACGCCTCACCTTGACTTTTACAGGGGACACGTCAGGAGCAGGCTTCAGTGTGGCAGATCAATGATGAGGCTAATGGAGCCGTGCGTTCACTGACTCTTAAAATGGGTGCTGGGGGGGGGGCAGTAAAGGGGGTAATAAAGGTATCACACAACATCTGGAGCAAGACGTTCAGAATCATAATAAGTGATTTGTGGATATGTTTTGTGATCACCCTTGTGTTTCATGTAACTGTGTGCAAACAGGTTCCTTGACTGTTTTCATGTGACAGTGCACGAAGCCCGCGTCCACACAGAAATTGTTGCCAGGAAAAAATTAATTGTCTGACCTGCACGGAGCCCTGATCATCGACCCCATCAAACATTTTTTGGGTGACGATTCAGAATCAGGGCCTCATCTTCCAACATCAGCACCTGCCCTCTGTGATGCTCCCGTGGACGAGTGGGAGTGGATCCCTGCAGCCTGCAGGCGCCACAGTCTGGTGATAAACACTGTCCCTTAAGAGGGTCTGGTGGATTGTGACGAGAAGCAAAGGTGGAGGTAAGGTGAGGTTGTTGCAGTCTGTGTGTGGAGGAGATTGAGATGGAAATATAGATCTGCAAGATATTAGACTTCAGGCTGGGAGACAAGTGTTTGTTTCTCTTCTTAAACCAATCCTGACTGTTGTTTCTTTGGTTTAAGTATATTTACTTGTTCTGGGTGATGCCCCACTAACCCTTAATTCTCATTCAATGTGACTTGTTGCCAAAAACATACATGAACATAAGGAACATGTGCAAGAGGAAAATAGGTAATTTTTTCATGTCATACAAATACAAATTCAGAATTCACACTTTGTTAATAATATAAAATATTCATTATAGCAGCTTTAAGGAAAATAATATGATTAATCTGCTAATAAATCATGAGTTCAGACTGTAATAACATTTTCAGAGGACAACAAGATCAGACATCTGCTCTTTTAATGAAATAACTCTTGTACTGATGACTTGATATCGCTCCATGCAAGCAGCTCGAGAATGAGGAGGTGAGGACTGACACTTATTTATATAGATGCAGCCCCACACACACGCACACACACCCGCGCACACACACGCACACACACACACACACACACACACACACACACACACCCAGACACGTACTCATAGACAGACAGGTGAGATCAAAGCCTGAGTAGCTGGTGGTTTCCCTCCTCCAGAGACAGACAGATGGCGCGTCATTAATTAAGCAGAAACCACAGTGGACTCAGCCCACCTGAGATTAACTGTCTCCCTGCCGCCCTTAAATATAGACTTCTATGAGGAAGCTGTCAGGATCTCACACAGACACACACACACACACCCCTACGAACACACACACACACATACACACACACACAGACACAAACACACACACACACAAAGTATTTTGGGCATTAAAGACATTAACCGTCTTATCCAGTTGTAAATCACATCACCCACTTTTCAAATTTCCGGCAGCATGACTGAAAATACAGCAAAAGATTTGTTAATGTAATTGAATGAAGTGATATCAGAGTTTTGACCATGCCTCAGTTTAAATGTGAAATATTGAATATACATAAATGTTATCCAGGCCCCGAAATACTGATAATTCTTTTCTGCAGAGGAACATTTTAATATTCATCTTTGATATGATGTGCACTAAAAGGTTTATAGTCGTCCACTGCTCTGCTTGATCATCTGTTGCAGCCGATGAGTTGTGAGTGTTGTAGTGTTGGAGTTGTGGTAGATTGTTTCATTGTGTTTGGTGAATTCGTTCCCATTTGCTTGTGGGAGTATTATATATCTATACATCTGGTCATCTAAAAAAGAAAACCCTTATTAGCTGAGTATGCATATACACACTGTGTGAGTTTAAAACTGAGCTGGCTCCTCAGTTGACTTGGTGATTTATCTTTCATTGTGATAATGGAGAAATTTAGAATTCCATGAGGCAACTGCACGAGACTATTTGTATAATACTTAAGAATTTTAACTGACATGACATTGTGATATACAGTGATTCAATAGTACCTACTATAAGGTGATTGATGCGTTTTTACTGTCGCTGCAGCAGTTTGATATTAAACTTTTTTCAAAAATGCAGATAAAAAAAAGGAAAATCAATCATGAATATCCTGTGAAACCTGTCAGCTACAGTACAAAGTACAGGCAGACAACTAGAAGTGCAAGGCTGCCCTACACATGACAAACCCATACTGTAATATGCGACACAACAAGGCTCTGATATACTATTGCTCATAGGTTGATAGGCAGTATTATTACTTGAAAAGGTTTAGATGCTCTAATAGAAAACACATAACTTTACTTAAACTGCTGCAGCTCCTCTTTTCAGCCTCTGTCTGAAACACTTGATTTCAGCTCCTGTCTCTTTAAGCATCCCCCCCTCCTGGGAAAGCCCAGTCTGCTCTGATTGGTCAGCTGGCTTACTGGGTTTTGATTGGTCAACCACTTCCAGCACGTGCAGGAAATGTGGGCCTCTGCTCTCACTTTACACCAGGGGGCGCTAAAAACTATTCCAGACAATTGGCCCACTATAAGAAAGTTGATGAGATCAAACTTGAACAAAGCATCGACAAACATATCAAAACAATCACATACATATATGTGTAGCATGTACTAAGACAATAGACCCTAAACACTTCTCTGTGTTCATTTAGTTATTTCATAACAACTCCTAGTAGCCTCATTATTTATTGTCTCATTTTCTCCCGTCTCAAAAAAAACACTGTCTTGCCAAGGTCTAGCATTCACCTGTTCATGCTCTACATGAAACAATATTTCTATTCCACATGATGTAAATACAGCTAATTCACGCAATATAGGACGTTTCTGGGCGTCGTGGTGCAGTTTACTGTCGTCTCCCAGCACCACGCTTCTGGCTCGACAACCAGTCGGCTGCCGGGAGCCTTTCTGTGTGGAGCTCTCATGTTCTCCTAACGTCTGCGTGGGTTTTCTCCAGGTGCTCTGGTCTCCTCCCACGGCCCGTAGACATGCAGCTGAGGTTAATTAGAGACTCTAAATGACGCGTAGGTGGAAATGTGAGTGTGAATGGTTATTTGTCTCCTGCGATTCGCCGGTGACCTGTTCAATTGACTCCAGCCCTTCTACGACTCCAGCCCCTCTACGACCCTCAGAGGAGAAGATGTGTGTGGAGAGAAACTTTTTTGTTGAGTAAAGATACATCGTTGAAGCAATTACTCGTAAATCTGGGTTGTATTTGCAGAGTCACTGCTATATTTAGCATCCGTTGACGGGCACCGCTGGCTTGTGTCTTGGCAGCGCATGCTACACTCTATCAGCCGCCCTGCTGGGGGGGAGGGGGGGGAGGGGGCGCACTGCAGCGAGCCCCCCCATCTGCCCGAGATCTCCCGCTGTAGATTCCCCACAGACGGAGCCAGTCAACGCCCCCTCGGTTACCTGCAGCCTGTCTCCTCGCATCAGCTCCGAGCTGAGCAGCCCAGCTTGAAGGCCTAACCCCTGGATCCACAATAAGAGGATGGGGGTGAGTGTGTGTGTGTGCGTGTGTGTGTGTGTGGTGTGTGTGTGTGTGTGTTTCGGTGTGTGTGTGTGTGTGGTCACATCTATCAGGCATGTGCACAGGCTCCTCTCAGGCAGTAAACAATTCATCAGGTGCTGCTGAGTCTGGACGATGATGGAGTTGACGTGAGGGAAAAGACGTTTTTTCACAAATTACACATAAGGATGATTTATATGATGTGAATTTACTCATCAAGCTGGGCAATAATGTCAAGCAATGAAATATGGTAATTAAGATTTGTAGTAATTCAATTAGCACTGTTGTTTGGCCAAGGTCTTTCTCAGCGGAGTACCCCCCCCCCCCCCCCACACACACACATTTTCTCTGGCATCCTAAATATCTAGTAAAAAAATGTTTTTTAATGTTAACTGCCAATCTCTGTCTTTTATTTGTCCTGAAATCCACATTTGGATCAATTAAATGGACAATATGTACATTTTTGCTTTTACCACATACAAGCACTAACATCTGTTTACTTACCGATCAAGAAACAAGTTTGCAAGTTCAGCATCACTCTTAAAGCTGTCTCCAAATGTGAACACTTTTTTGCATCTATTTCTATGACTTCATTGCTTTTAATGAAACTAGTGTAATTACCCCACTATCAGGACCAACCAAAACAACTACATTGGTTTTCTTACATGTATCCTCTTTAATGAAACCGTTAAAAAATAATGGCGCCTCCTCAAATGAAGCAATAAGAGATACAAAGACACAGGAGCAAACCAGGAACAAATTAACTTTTAGAATGAACAGTAATTAGCTTGGCTGAACTGGGCTCCCAGTGGCCGTGACTGGTCCAGCCTCACGCGCTCATCGATTCCTTCAGACGATGTGAGGCGACAGCTCCAACAGGCTGCGTGGCTCCCGACACTGCTGTTCCCGTCATCGCCATCCCATGACAAGTGTTCCCTCAGTCCCAGTTCAATTAGACGCCACCGCGGACCAGAACCGTGAGCGATGTCGCAGAACGCGTGGCTGGAGAAGGTGGAGGAGAAAGTGTATGGGGTGGAGAACAAGTTTACAATAAGCAGAGGAAGTGCCCAGTGAGACCGAGCAGCAATAAGGATCCTACAGTAATAACAAATCTCTCTTTAATAAACACATACATGCATATTTAATCTTTCATAAGGAATTCTCTTATTACTTGCTTTGTCCAAAGAACTCTCTTAACTCTAAAACGATTATTATCACATAAGACAAAGTAAAAGCAATTTTTTTGAGAAACAGAAACAGTTGTTGATTATTGTTCGTGCTTTAATTTCAGCTCCGGTCACCATCTGAGCGCCAAAACAGTTTTTTACTTTTATGCCCTATAATTAGTTTCTCAGAGTGAACTATGTAATTTGGCATCCATTGCAGGGGGAAAGAGAATTCTTTGATATATGACACCCCTATTTGAGTTTGTGACAGTTTCCTGTCTGGGAGAGGAAAAGTACAGTTTATTAATGTTTCTTTGGAAAGGAACATCTTTCAAACACTTCCTGAAGTGACTGAGCAAAACTGAAACAGATCCACTTATACCAGAGTGAATATTATATACTGTCTGACTAAACTAGCTGCAGAAGGTTATAGTACCATAAAATGTGAAGTACACTAATTTGTCACTGTGTCTTTTCCTCTATTAATAGTTCCTAATTACTCAATCCTATCCAGGAACCTTCCTATATAGAGAATATTACAATCAGACTTCAGATACTATTGAGGGAATTATTCATGGAACTGGCTCAACTTTTAAAAACAACCCAACACCACAGCAGCTCAAAGGGCAAAAATCAATCACACGTTGCAGGTTCGACTTCAAAGTAATCCAACGCTTGTGGACGTTCCGTGCACAAACAGAGGGATGTCGACGTATGTCAAATGTGCTGTGCAAACTCTGTTGCATGGCGTGACCTTTCATGTTAAAACCCGGCCGTTCACATTCCGGTTGCTAAATGTCACCAAATGTCACATCAAGGCCTCGTCCGGCTCGTCAAAGTCACGGGCGGAGATGTGAAATACGATTAAAAACACAAAGAGGCCCCGGAATGATGTCACTGCTCGGTTTCCTCTGTGGACGACATTAAGTGCAAAACTGTCACGTTGCTTGAAACTAAAACGGCGGCTCGGCCAATTAGGCCCCTGCAATGCTGAGATCTGTGGGGAGGTGTTTGGTGGAATCAATAGCCGGCTAATTTCATGCAGGGCACCGAGCACTGAAGAAAAGCCTGGTGATTATGTTTGGGAAAACTCAGGGGTAAATAAGAGTGTTTATCCGTGTATTTATACATCTCAAAAAACCAAATTCCTGGCTGGGAACACGGTGCATTATGCACTCTAATTGAAAGACTTGACAAATAGGCTGTCCGCATTCAAAAGCTCAGCATTAATTCAAGGGAATGGGAACAAGGGGGGGGGGGGGGGGGGGGGGGGGGGGTGTGCAGCTTCCCTGCAAAACACCCGTTTTATAGAGACAATCCTCCAGAAGAAAGTCGTAAGTGGAGAGCGGGCTTCACGCCCTATTTACAGTCGAGTCAGGTTTGCGGTGCAGCCTCTCGATGAGACTCGGCCTCAGATGTTTTCACACTCCAGGACCAGCCGGGAATCTCAAGTGGTCATGAAACACGTTTTGATTGACAGTGTTTTGTCACTCCATCACTTTGCATTTACGCCTTCCAAACAAGGAGGAGAAACACGTCTGAAAAGAACCTGGGTGCTGGAATGTAGGACAAGAGCATTTAGAGGGTAGAATTGGTATTATAGGCCGATGGGAAGAGAAGGTAGGAGGTCATTTCTTCTTTGTCCGCAGCTTCTTGTTATGTGCCGTAGTATATAACACTCATACTCAAAAGTAAGACGCTGTTAGTTAAAGCAGTTGATTATTCAGAGGTAATAACTTTGCTTCTTCTTTTTCTGGTCAAAATAAAAGTCCCTCCGAACGCAGCTCCACCCGAGAAAGTCATCAGGAAAGTTTCCCTGTCTGGAAATCAAGTTTAATATGTTTTTATGTTTCCAGAGAAAGTAACACAGCCCCACCGGGAGCAAAGATGTGGTGTCTGAACTGCCAGAACACACATTTCCACGTCCTTCATCCATCAAGGAACACAGAGTTGCAAAGTTGAAATATAGTTTTTCTGGCAGGAAATGGCTCAGGAGGTTTTATAAGTCCTCCAGGAGCAGTTTGACGGTGTCTGTATTGTGTGTAGTGTCGAGATTTGTTGTTATTTTGCGGCACCAAAACAATACACCTATGGGGGGGTTTTTGACAACACTACAGTATTTGTGACAGGTCATATAACTCAAACATGTGTATTTCTTGGATGATAAAATCTGCCAACTGTTAAAGGTGCAGTACAAAATAAGATTTCCGTGTCTTTTTGAGTATAAAGGTCTTGACTTTATATTCATACTCAGAGTATTTAAATATACAAATTCTGTTAAAGTATCTAAGTTCTTAATCAACATTGAAATTCAGAAAGTCTGTATTTGTATATACATCAGGAACTTGTGACCTTTGTAACTTTGTGATGTCACATGGAAACAGGCAACCCCCCCCCCCCCCCCCAGCTGTGCTCCCAGCGTGCATTGTGATTTGGTTTGTTCTTGTTTTCTTGCATCGTCTATATTTCATTCAGTTTCTCTTAATGCCTATTCAAGGTTTTTTACACTATCAACAACAAACTTTCCATCTTTTAATCTTTTCATCTCTTAAAATAAAACCAGCCATTATTATGATTGCGAGTATGGATTTGCAAAAAAAAGGATAAGCTGCTTTAGAGCTATGTGTCTGCAGTGGCTTTCAAGGCAAAAGCATATTTTTGTTTCCATTTATCGTCCCACTTTCTATGCACGCTCCTCAATGTCTCCACAAGTTTTCTTTGCTTTGTTTCCCAGTTGACCCCATTTGAAACTCCTCACAGTCTGGTGGTCACAGAAAGGTACTCTTCCTTGGAATCCATTTGGCATATCCCCAGTCTTGCTGTCCCAGTTGCCCGATCACCCAGATGGTCTCAGACTCTGCAGCCACGCTCCCTCCCCTGGCGTGCATTGGAAAACACTGGCCCAGTACCCGACTGGCCAGAGGGGGAGGGAGCTGCAGGCAGGGGCAGCCGACTCCAGCATCGGACCTCTCAGTGCTAACCATCGCCATGAACCAGATCGATTCCCCTGAGAGGACCGAGATGTCAATAGCACAGCACATCTAGTCAGTGAGACTCGAAGCTTAGAAACATTCAAAGCTGCTGTAACACTGTTCTGGAAAGTCCTTCCATTCGATTTTCTAACGTTACAGCACAGGGACTTGCCCCCAGTCGACCTACAAGAGTCCTGGTGAATTTAGTAATTACGTTGCTTGGTGAGGCCTGGCCTGCAGACGCCATTTGAGTTAATCCCATAGATGTTTGACGAGGTCGAGGGTCGGGCTCTGACCAGTCAAGTCCATTTGCCATATTTATACTGGAGCTTTTCCAGTCAAATCGACCACTAAAAGTGCTTTACACTGCTAAGTCACATTCACCCATCCACACACATTCATACAGCGCTTCTATACACATCCATTTTTCTATCACAAACCATTCATACACTGGTGGAAGGAGCGATTTGGGGATTAAACCACTAACCCTCTCTACCCCCTGAGCCACAGCTGTCATGTTAATCAAGATAAAAATACATGTGCAGGTTAATACACTGATCAATTGTATATTTCATAGTTTTGTGTAGATGCATTTATGGCGATTTACTGACCAAATAAATAATTGATGTAATGAGCATAAAGTGAACAACACGAGAGGGTCTGAAAACTTTCTGGCCTCATATATTATTTCATAGCTTTAAACATGGCTAGTCTCACCATGTTTTGCAGTTGGAAGTCCAATAAGGATGTCCTAATTTATTAATGTTGTCCATTCTCACTGGTTCTGCTGCTTCTAATGGCGGTATGTGTGTGTGTCTGTCTCTGTGTGTGTGGGTGTGTGGGTCTGTGTCTGTGTGTGTGTTTGTGTGTGTGTGTGTCTGTGTGTGTGTGGTGTTTCAAAATGTCAACCAGGAGGCTGCATGAAAATCACATCTGGCTGTAATTATGAAAAATGGCCTCGGTGTTCATCCTGAAGTGCGGCGTCATTACAGGCTCGAGCCGGTGAGACGGAGCGAGGGATGAGAGAATGAGCAGGAAGGGGAGCAGAGAGATAAAGAGCGAGGTGAGAGATGGTGGCAAATGTGCATCCATTATATGAAGAGCGTGGCGTCTGCAGGCCATTATGTGTCCAGCTACTTGGAAAACATTGAGTTTAATACTGGAGGGTGATGGGAAAATTGTATCAGATGCTACGGTGGTCACCACCCTGAATGAATGAATGAATGAATGGTGTTTTATTCTTAGAGCTGGTGATGTCAGGTAGAAAAGAGATGAGAGGTCGGTTTGGTGATGAAAGGAACAGCTACTGTTTCAACATGGTCTTCTGTCATGTGGGGACGATCGGGACTTTGGATTTTCAGTTTTTTTTCCAAGTCTGACTTTGATCAAAAAAAAGTTTGACTTTGATCTCCTGGGTCAGCTCTCACCCATGAGACAAAGATCTGAGTTGTGAATATGACAGATCATCATTTCAGGCAAAGGGGGGGGAATAAATTGGACTTTGTTCGACCAATCACAAGTCACTCATGACGTTACAGCTTAAAAAAACTCAAAATAATTCTAGAACAATGTGCACTTCAGAAAAATAAGACCTAATTAAAATTATGGAAACCATCTTTAAGAACAATACATTTGAACACACACTTTGACTTTTTGTTTGAGCCGATGGCCACTAACATGGAGGAGGCAGGGTTTGTTATCTATACTGCAGCCAGCCACCAGGGGGCAATCAAGTCTCTTTGGCTTCACATATAAGGAGCAGTCGCATTGTCCCTCTTTATATAAGCTCTTCTTTTAGCCTCTAGAACGCGTGCTGATCAGAATCACACATGGCTGCAGCGTCAGTAAAGTAAAGGAAGCGTAATGGAAGGTTTCCTCAAAAGCAACACGACAGGATCTCGGTTTGAAATGGATTTTAGATACGATTATCACAAGGTCATTTGCCAGCCGTCAGAGGAAATTGCTTTTTATATTATTAGCACATCATCACTTTCTGTATTTGGAAAATTCTTCATAATGTATTAATGATCATATTTCAAATCGCTCATTATTTTCATAAAGCCAAATGAGATTTCATAACATGTCATTAGCTGCGGTGAATAAATTATTCTCGAGAGAAACTGTCTCATGAAAGAAATTCGTCAGGTTGGGAAACGTTCCAGGAGAAGAAGAAAAGAAAACCCCAAATATTCCTCTGAAACTTTTTAGATGAGATTCCATCTGGGCCCTGGTGGATCTACTTGAATCACAAATAACATCATAAATTTGCCGAGCACCGGGAAACCAGGGACACACAATGAACCACAGACTGGGAGCTGAAATCCCTCAGACAACATTTGCATCTCAATAAAAAAAAGCCTGACATGGCAGGTTAGGGCCTCTGTCTATCTCGGCATTCATGACATCAAAAGATAACAAATGGTTGACAAATAATTTGTTGACTGGGGGCAATTATAGAGACGCACGCTGATAGTGAGCAGCACGTGTACGACATCACGGCTTTTATCTATTTTCTATAGACTTGTCTACAGCCTCAGTTTGAACAGACAAGGTCACAATAAATCTGAAGCATGAAGGAAACAGCCAGAGATACTGAATCTTTCCAGGAATATCAACAAGGGTGAATTATATATTACTGAACGTGACAAAGAAATATTTTGGCTTGACTGTTCTGTCATCTGCTGTTTCCGAGGTCAAGAGGGAACATGAACTCTCAAACTATAACAAGTCCAGCTTAGAGTATAAATGTTCTCTTCAGATTAGATCCCATTAAATGTAAAAAAGGAATTTCAAATAAAGAAATGTCACTGATAGAGACATTAGTTTAATGTCTAGTTAGTGTTTTAATATTCAATATGAGGCGTTCAATGTTATTATTACATGCTATGAGTTTAATATTTGATTACCCTCAACATTTGACATGTGGAAAAATACTAATAACAAGATATCTTGTACCATGAATTTCACATTTACTTCAAATACAATATACCAGGCTACTTATTCAAGCTACTTATACACGCTTAATATACAGCTTCAAATTGCAAATGAAAGTAAATTAAACAATAAGTCTGTTTATTGGAGGATGATTATGATCCCACAAGAAAAAAAAAATCCCATTAAATCCCATTAGATGTAGAACACCAGTAAATTGATCCCTGCTCTGTCTCTCACCGCGTCCTATAAGTCAAAGTCAGATTTTATCGATCGTGAGGAAACTGTCCCGGATTTGATCATCATTTTTTACTCATAGCAACAACATTTTCTCTCAGGAATGAGTGAGTGTGTGTGGTAATGATAAAATATTAATGCGTGTGCAGAGGTATGGCCGACTGCTGCACCTCTCTCCCAGGGAACTGAGCCCATGCTGCAGGGGCTTCATCCCAACGCCTGCCACCGCCATTGATTTAGAGCCCGGTGTCAGCAGAAGCCTCATTTAGGAAAGTCATCTGTCTCGCCTGCCTGGGCCTGCTAAAAGGTTATTTAGCTGCCCGGTGCTTAGGAGCAATAGATAGAGGCTACAGAGAAATACTGCTGTTATGTGTTTGTGTTGACTATTGATCGCTGGGGCTGGTTTATGCAGAGCTGTTTTCCCGGTGTAGCCACCTCGTTGTGTCAGAAGGAGAGGAAATGATCGGATGAAAAGGTAAACATGGGGGATGACGCTGCGTATTTCCAGTGACTCGGTTCAGACGAGGCCCCGGAGTGACGGCAGAGCAGCATTCGGATCTCATTACCATCGTAATCCACACGAGCTAAGTTATGCAGGAAGTAATGCAGAGCATCCAGAGCGGCAGCAGGAAGGATTTAATGTGATATCATTCTCGTCCCCCAATAAAGAAGTGTATGCCGGTTGTCATAATAGAGCGGATGGATTACAGGTTTTAAAAGTATAATTTCTCAGGACATTCTCCTCGATCCAGGAGCTGCTTCCATGTTTCTTTTGCAGCTTTAACAGTTTACACAGGAAAACAGGAAAACAGGAATTATGAGAAAATATGAGTTTCAGCCAGAATCTGTGCAACGCTTCCTTTCTTTCCAAGATGAGACGATTCACATCCCTCTCATATCTGTGAGTTACTCTAACTATGGAGCTAGAATCAAAGTGCTCAGTGTTTTCACGTGTGTGCAGATTAAAGAAGATAAAATGTCTCAATTAGTGAGCGTCAGAGTTCAGGGAATGTTTTTTTTTTTTTTTTCATTTTGCAAAGAGCCGGGCGGTTTTCCCCTGTTTCTCCCTTTCATGCAAAAGTGAAATCAAACAAATTCTCAACCCACAGACATGAGATTGACATTAATCATTTCGTGGAACAAAAAGAAATGAGTGTATTTCCCCCAATCTGTTCTTTTAATGGCACGTTTATTTATTTTTTTATATCAAATCGCCTCACAGCAAAAACGTTCTCTGGTCCAATCTCTCTGTGTGGAGTTTGTTCTCCATGACTGTGCAGGTTACTTTCTTTGGCTCCCTCCCTCAGTCCAAACACATGCAGATTGGGGTTAATTGACTTTAAACTGGTGTCCTGGGTGTCAGCTGGAAAAAAAGAGAGATGCATCAACACTTTCCACTGGGATTGACTCCAGCTTCCCCCCCTCCCCCACCCCCGAGGTAAAGCTAATGGGAGGATTGATGGAATTTAAAAATCAGTCCACTAGCCGAGGTAATACGTTTTGGATTTATCTGCCTGTGGGTTCACACTGGTACTTTTAGGAGTTTTATTTTTATTTAGTTCAAAGTGAGTGCTGCTCTGGAGGATTATCAGCCCGGGTGTGGATCCGATTCAGACCCACCGACGCTGATCTGAACAGATTATCTAATGGATTCTGCCGTGTGAGGCGTTTACTGACATAATCCTGATGTCACAGACTGAATCAGAATGTCAGGGATTTTGATTCGTATATATTTAGGGACAGCGATGAGCAGAAACAGCCAATGACGGCGAGACAACCGGGGCAGCATCACTTTAATGGACGTTGTGTACTTGTGTTTAGAAGCAGACTTTTGTTTCCCTGCCAGGTGGAGCAGAGAAGGAGGAACAACTGGTGAAAGTGCTTAAATGTGTGATGTTGGTTGTGCAACCAGCTGAAAACGATGTGCGCCTCCTGAAGGCACGTGTGTTGTTGCAGAAAATGTTTGTTTGAACCACATCTGTCGTGATGCCTGTAGTCTCCATCGTTATTTAAAAATCCTCCAGTGTGCAAAAGGACAGTTGCTCTGGCAGAGTCGTTCACATGCACCTCTCTGTAGAGCTGCTTCAATATGAGGCGCTTTGCAAGAATGAGGCATTATTTCTAAGATTATTTGTACTTGACTCATAACACTTTTGTTTTCCGTCGACCACCTGCCCCTGACATGTTTTCGAAGCCTCCCCCTGTTATTTGATCTTCTGCGCAGTAGTAAGAGTACAAGCCGAGCCCCTCAGGAGCTGGAGAGGGTCGAGGTTCAGGCAGCTTGTTGTAATGACCCTCTTTGCTTTGCCCCAACAGCCATAGAATCCAATCAAATACTAATCCAGGCCCCGATGTCCTGAAGGAGCCGGTGTACATGAATCTGTTAGTGAAATTAAGCCTCTTGTTAAAAGCCCTGCTGTGTTTATCTTTTAATTAAAAGCAGAGAGATGGTTCACCACATTAATATCACTTGTACGGTGCACGCGTGCGGCAGTTTCCTGAACCTGTGTGTCCGTGTTTAGCAGGAGGAAGAGGTGTCCACACACACTTCCTGTAAAACAAGGATTTAACAAGCTTTCCTGATTTCCCCGGCTTGTGTCGGCACATGCTCGGTGTTGTGATGAGGCATTTTCTTTGTGTTGCATTTTGGTAAACAAGTCCGTCAGTGTTGCATATACACAATGATAATATCCCGATGAATAATGTGCCTCTCTGAAGAAGGGAAAACAAGGCTGCATCTCTCTGAGCTCACTTTGCTAATCATCCGGCTAAAATATTCTATTGATGGTTTCATTTCATCTTTGTATTTATAAGGACAACACACAGTCACAGACATTTCTGTAAATGGGCCAGTGTTGGCCAGACGTTTGGATGAAACAGGAAGTCGCCCAGCCAGATGTTTTTGAGCCATTTGTGTGATCAAATCTAACAAAGACGAAAACACCAGACAGAACAACACAAAACCACTGGACATTGATACAGTGAGAAAGCGACAACAAACACTGACACAAACAACAACACACTCTCCTGGCAACAGTGAGAAGAGATGAGAGGAATTAACAGCAGGTAGAAAATATTACTGTCGTGTGTTTGATCATTTTCACATGGAAGAAGATAATTGAGTAACTCTGACTGAGTGTAACTGACTGAAGGAGTCTGTCAAAGTGAAACTTTGAGTTTCTGCTGCTTGAATTCTTCTGCCTGATATAAATACTAAGTGGCGGTGGAGCCTTGAAGGATCTAAAAATATTATACAAGTAATTAATTTCACTTGGTTTTCCCATCTGAAGATGTCATATTCACTGCAGTGATGTTTGAAGACTTTGAATTAAGCCTTCTTTTCTGATTTTGATATCAATATTTTTATTTTCAAATTATTCTACATAGACTAGTGTGTATTACAATCTTCTATGATGAGTTATCTTGGAATTGTATTATTATATTTATTATATAGACATTATTGTTTTACCACAGAAGTCAGTAGGTGCACGTTAAAAGCTGAAGTTGGGTAAATGGTAATTTACTAAATATAAAATAAGGTGAAACAAACTTTAAACTAACTGCTGCATGTTCTATTTTTATCCAATGGAATGACTCCTTACTGCCACTTTCTAATGACCGTTTAGCAGGTTTTTGACATGTGTGTCTTGTGTCAGTCACATGTTAGAAACTCCAGTAACATACCAGCTCTCTCGTGATGAAGCCTCTGGAAAATGTCCTGCTTCATTCTCACATGGATTCATTCTGTCATAATCCAGAGTTTCACTTTGGGCCTGGCAGCAGAAACTCCGTAGATTGTTGGGAGGACGTTTGTGTTCACACTCACGGCCTCGTGGATAATTTCAGGAGATTATCTGGAGTTCAGTGCATGTCTGAAAGCAGCTTTAGCTATTGTGGGTGTGTTAGGAAAAAAATAAGCTTTAATATACAATCTGTTGAGGTCCAGCAAAGAGTCTGTTTTCCTTCTGGATGCAGAGGCAGAACTATTTTGATTCCTGCTCTCGCCTCCAAAACCACAACACTCTTATTTAACCTCCATACATGTCATCGTTTTCTATTTCTGTCGAACAACTTCTTATCAAAAGCAAATCTAGCCCAAAAATAAGCACAAAATGATGATAATAATATGCATTCCCCATGATTCATGACCTCAGATGCTCCGTGTTCAAGCTGCTGCTTCCAGAGAATGAACAACTCTTCTTTTTTTTTTATCCCAGTTGAAACACAATCGTCGCTTAGATTTAAAAAAAACTAAGTCGGTGGCAGTGTTCCGGTCTTGTGGCATCTCTCTTTTATTTTACAGCTCCACAAAAGAGCTCAATCTTTACTTCCATCCCAGCGAAAACAAAAGTTGCTTTGTATTTACACTCCACCGCCGCTTTCATGTGGAGGCCAGCGCTGCAGATAGAGGCTGACTGGCGGCTCTGTTCCGGGGTCGGATGTGGCCTTGGTGGTGGACGAGCCCGCGACTTCCACCAGTGGATGATGGGATAATATGTTGAGTGTGGAGCAAAGTGGCAGTTATGGGGTTAGGATGAGAGGAAAAGGGGGATGTGACGGCTCTGCGCTGTGATTGGTCGACGGAGGAAACGTTTACAGCTTTTGCTCATATTGTGAAATCTGAATTTTTCAAATTATGTCGTGTCATAAAACACTGAAAGGGATGTTTAGCTCATTGAATTCAAAGAGAATGAGACAAACTGACAGCGACATAATTTAAGTGAAGGCTCATTACTTCATGAGGGCTCAGTGTTTTATAGTTCACGCCCCTTTTTCAGTAGCTAAAAAAGTGTCAATTGAACAGCTGTAATTAAGGGTATGGAATAAAGTCCTCACCGAGCAGGAAGTTGGAGAAACTCATCTTGAAGAATCCGAAACCAAAACCCTAACGATATAAGATGGTGCAAAATTCACAGTGGATCTGGAAATAGCTCACAATTAAAGTAGCGGGGGAATAAATGAATTGGGCATGAAATTGTTCTGCAGTATATCAGAAGAATCACTTTGAACTAGTGAGAGAGCCCTGGGAGCCATTTTTCTTTTTTTTTAAAGATACACTCATAGATATGTGAAGTGGTGGCATTTCTCATTTTCTGCTGCTGCACAGAGGGAAGTACAAAACGAGCGAGGGAGAAGAGACATATCTGCGTCTGAGAGAGGAGGAGGAAGAGGAGGAGGAGGAGGAGGAGGAGGGAGAGGAGAGGAGAGGGGAGATGCTTTGCTCATTAAAAAATGGATGTAAATCTGTATTAGACACGGCTCCCTCTTATGAATCATGGAGCATTTTGTGTTGCTCAGTCTCTCTGATGGCAAATGTTCAGCTTTCACTATAGCCCCAGTTTGTGGCTCTCGTGTGTTGTGATATTTGAGTGGCAGAGACAGAAATAAAAACCCTGTTAAACACCACTTGCTGCTGTTCTCATGGCATTTCAAGAGTCCTTAAAAATATTAAAATCATTTTCCAGAGTAATAATAAAAAAAGAAATGAAACATCTGCTTATTCTTGGCTGCACAAAGAATATATGAATAGTTCTTCTGTATTAAAATGTATGATAAGTAGTTGCTGGCCGGCTGCAGTGAAGCTCATAAACCTCCATGTTAACAGATGGGACAGGGACCAAATTGAAAAGTCAACATTAAATGCGTTTTCCTCAAAGAGGTTTTTCTTGTCACTTTAGCTCGTTTTCATCACACTGATGTTTAAGTGTTAATTGTTCCGGTTGGTTCAGTTTGAATTCGTTATTATATATATATATATATATATGTGTTAGAAATGAGATAAAACGTCATGATTGGTCAAACAGCAGCTCCACCACATGATCACGACTCGGGCTCCAGATGATGTCATTGGCTCCAGATGATGTCATTGGCTCCAGATGATGTCATTGGCTCCAAATGGCCTCGTTTGTACCCGAAATACTTTGGTTTCATTTGTGGACGGTGGGAATAAGTGAGGACGCGTCATCCATCTTTATTTACAGTCTGTGATTGGTACCGAACACACAGAACCACTGCAGCTCAGAGTGAGGTCACTAGTTTTGCAGGTATTTGGTCATAAATAATAAATAAGTTCAATTTTGACCTGATGATGGCGCCAGGTCAAAGGTCAACAGGTCAACAGATCAATGTTTGTACTACAATTTATCATTTGGGGCGTATTGATTTGTAACCTTGATCAGTCCAGTAGTTATTGAAATATGTCAAGAAAACTAAAAATGATAAACCTGGTGCTGGATCAAGAAGGAGAAGTCGGAGATCATCTAAGTAATGATGATGATAAATGATAGTGGAAGTTGGAGTATAGAGTCAATTACCTTCAGCCGTAATCCATCTAATAGATGTTCACAGTATAGATGAAAACATTGACCTTCTCCTGGCATTAGAGGAAAGGTCGTGGAAACTTATTCTCCGGGGAACTTGGGAATCCACAGGAAATTGGATTACCAACCGTAGCTGTCAGGATGTTTCACTTTCAACACGTCAACCTCACGGTGGTGAGAGATGTGAGCAGCATTAATCCTCAGGGGACAACGCATGTTCAAAATCGTTTTTTATTGTTAAGTGGCTTGATTTTTAAATTTTTAAATCCAGCTGTTTGAGGATCTTAAAAGCATTTAGTCAAATTACATTCTTGGTTCTCCGGAGACCTCCAGGTATTTATCCAGGTGTTTTCGGTCATAACCAATCCTCCACCGGGTGACTTGAGTATAACTGCCAAACAAGAGAGACACAAATTCCAGCTAAGCTTCGACCATCTGCTGCCACGACGCAGAAAACACTTCCTCCTCCTGCAGATCTCAGAGCAGTCGTGCAGACACTTTGCACATCTAATGGAATCAGCCACACTGGACCTCGGCCTCGGGTCTTTCTGCGGCGGCTGACGTCGGCCCTGTGGAAGCAGACGTCCGGAGCAGCGGTTCAGACACATTCATTTGTTCCCCTAAACAGAGTTGTCACCATCGACTGCCGGACTGCCGACACAAAACCCCCATTAGTGGAGTGTAGTGGTCCGAGCGGGAGACCGAACGTGAACTGACGCAGCAAAAACAAGCGGAAAGCAAGATCCCCCATCTGTTCGCCCCCCCCCCCCCCCTCCCCCCCTCTTATTTCTCCACAGTGAGCGCCTCCATCCATCCTCTCCTCCGTCCACCCTGCCCTCCATTATTTATGAGACATTAGCTCTGTATGTAATTAATTGGTGCAGTTAATAGTGAATGCATCAAGTTAATGATTTTTAATTAAGGAGATGTTTGGGTGTTGTGGATTTGGGCCTACAGGGCGCGTGTCTGCTGTGGTCTATGTAAACTGTCAGAGCCTCTTCTGTCTCCGGGTAATGAGCGGAGTCACAACTCGGGCTGATTTACATTAAGTGACGTTTCAGATGTCGGCAGCGGTTCACTGTCAGATGACACGAGGACGAGGACAAAGGAGATAATCTGCCGTCATTTGTCCTCAGGACGAGTGGGACAAGCCGTGATGTCTTGATCCGCTCTCTGCCCCACGTGCACGTCTCACTCTCTGTGCTAACCCCCGCTCAGCATGGAACACCGTGACCTTTCAGCAGCAGACAACCAAATAACAGCCTGCACACCATCACCTTTATGACTGTATTTCTCCATCTTGCACCTCCAGGCTCTGAATTCTCATCCTCATGTCACATATCAAATACTGCTGTCAAATACAATCAGTTTTTTAACCTTTTTAAAGTCTCGTGTTACGTGTATAAAACAAAGGATGGGCTTGTAGTGACGTGTCGGCTTGGTCAGGTTACATGAGACGATACGATTTCTCATGTGCAGGTCTGTTTAATTTAGAGAGCTGTTTTTCCCGGGGACTCAACAGAGGAGCCGGATCATAGAATGAGCTGTGGGCTTTCTTCCTCTGCGCCTCTGAGCTGCAGCTCTGTGCTCGCCTCCTCCTCCGGTGCAGCAGCAGCAGTCGAGGTAGCAGCCTACATGAGGACGGCTGGTGCATATCAATCAGGAGGATGAGGGGCTGCTTCCCGATGAAGACCACGTCCATGTTTCTCTTGCTGTTGTTGATACATGCAGAGAGAGAGAGAGAGAGAGGGAGAGGGGGGTGATTTGGAGGCTGGAGCTGCCAGTTGTTTTCACTCATCAAGCGAAGGGAGCAGGAAGAGAACTGTAATTTTGAGATGATAATAGCGCTGTCAGCATGTGTGGGAGTAAGTATTAGGGTTGAGCCGGTGCAGGAGTCACCATCTTGTTGGTAAATGACGGCTCTGCATGGCAGCGTGGTTGCGGCCGGGGGGGTGGGGGGGGAACAAGTCAGTCAGCAGTTTCCAGAATGTTCTGTGGTGTTGGTCTGTGGAAGCCTCGAGTCCCACCACACCCTCGTGTGTGTCTGCAGGACTCCTCGGCTCTTCGGCATCCATGTTTAACTCCGGGAGAGAGATTTTTTTTTTAATTCTTCATAACCGAGCGAGAGAACATTTCTCTGAGCTGTGCTTTCATGCTTGAACGCTCCATTCTTGAATTATGCACCCAGGAATCTAAAAATGAGAGCTTACTTGGATTTTCAGTGAAGGCGCCCGACGTCACAGGCCAGGTTGTCGGTGACTCAGCCATGTTGTCGGCACGCTGGCGGCTGTTCGTCCCCAAAGTGGCGGCCGTGGTGGGAAACCTTTCCGCCGCTTTTGTGTCTACGTGCGTCATCCGGGGCCCTGCATCATTTACACTGCACCTCAAATGAGAGCCTTCTCCGGCTAAATAAAGGCCACTGGCTCTTATGCAACCGAGGTCCAAGTGTGCAATAACAGTGTGCTCAGAAAAAAGGGAAGAGACACCACTTGTCCATGTTGTTCTGAATATAACCCAGCGGCGTCCCTCTGTCAGGCGCTGTGGCTTCAGCCTGATGGGTGGTGACTTCACTTTTACCCCGGGAGGTTCTTCTTCTCAGCGGATGATGCACTGGTGAGGTCTGTGCAGAAGTTTATACAAAGTTTAATGTTCAGTCGACCATTTTGAGGTAAGTGTGTTACTTTGGTCCCAGATCCTGAAAAGCTGGATTCCTGCACAGAGCGGGAAATTAGTCTGGAATCATCCAGGAACGGCCGATTCCACTTGTCCTCAGCAACAACACTTATATTATCTCCTGTAACAACACTATGGTCATAAATATCCTAACAAGGCCCCATGCCGCTCGTTTTCTGCCAAAACTAATGGTGATTTTAAAGGTTTGGTTGCAGACTAGATCGTCTGAATCCATGTTTGTGATGAGCTCGGGATTCTGGGATGGCGGTGGGGGGTTTGGGTCCATTCGGTTGGAAGCAGGGCCGCCCAGGGACCTGCTGCCGCCAACGTCCCTTGAAAGGCACATTAAAAGTTTGAATCCCGGCTCTCTCTCTCTTCCGTCCTCGCCTTTGTTCCTCCGTGTCACCATTAGTGCCGGGGAGCTAATGCTAAGTGAGCGGCTAATGGTGCTTTGAACAGCGAACGTAGCTGCAGGATGCTGTTCTAATGTGTTAATCCTGTGAAGGGGATGAATGAGGGGGGGGGGGGGGGGGGGGGGCAGCCTGCAGGAACCTGACCGGATCACACACACAACAATTACAAGCACTTAGCAACACACTTCAGCAGGAAGCTGTAGAGAAGGAGAAACTTATCAGATCTTATTATTAATAGAAAAGTTATTAAAGCACAATCACTGTGTGGATGGAAGGTTGAAGTTTATTGGCAAAACCAAATTGTTTCCTCGTGTTTTTGTAACAATCCAGTGCCACAGGAAACATTGGACAGAGGGAAGAATGGAATGTTTATCAGTAAACTGCAAATGTCCCCATTGTGGGCCTAATAAAGGATTATTGTGACTATATTAATTTTGAATGCAAATATTGAGCAGAAAGAATGGAAAATATCCCCCAACAAATCTATAAAACATATATATCAAGGAAATGAATGTGAAACACTGAAAACCGATCGCTCTCTTGCTGAACAAGTGGCCAAGATGTGTCCTTTTTGATATTTAATTGAAAAAAAGTCAGTCAA